>NW_027507790.1:87250812-87798204 GCF_037356315.1 Lithobates pipiens | reverse complement strand
GGATTCATATAGGAAACACCTATTAAATATTGGCATATTACAGGCCTAGAACTGTCTATATAAGTCATAAGGATTTAGTATTAGGCTTCATATGCTGGGGTGTAAGTCCTGCATTCGGCGTCCATAGAGGCCGAATGCAGGACTCGGCCCCGCCCCCCCAGCACCCACATCATTGGATTTGATTGACAGCAGCGGGAGCCAATGGCTGCGCTGCTATCAATCTATCCAGTCAAGAGCCGAGAACCCCGGACAGGGAGACAGTGCATCCCCATGGGTCAAGTTCTAGGGTTCAGGTAAGTAAAGTGGGGGGGCTGGGGGGTCGGTCTCTGACAGGGTGCTTTTTTCACCTTAATGCATCTATAAAAAACATGAAGCTTTACAACCCTTTAAGTGTGTTTATGTCCAAATGTATGTAAAATATGCCAGCAAGCTTCTATCAAAAGGCAGATTTGGGACTTTTTCTATGACACAGAACACTGCTGTAAAATACACATCTGAATGCCACAATGAGCTTGCTTAACTCTGCATAGAAACCAGTAAGCTTCCAGGTTTTTTATTTTTGTCAAAGCTTAATTGAACAATTGAAATTGAAAGCTTAATTGAACTGTGCTACCATGCACAGTTGCACCAGATTGTGCACGCTCAAGTTTTAGTAAATTAACGCCAATGTGTTTGGACACATTGATTGAAGTAGAGCTGCATTCAAATGCATATAGAAAAATACAAAATGCCTTTAAAAGCAGGATATTTCTCTGTTTGTTTGCATGAGACCTTAGAGTCCGAGGAGGAAACATTAGTCGTAGTAGTCATTAAGGAAAATTTTGTTTTTTGGTATGTCAGGATAAAGGGCCTTTTAGCAATGTGTTTGAAATGTAGTTTATATGTGAGGTCTCTGGAGCTTTTAATAGTGTCCTTAACCACTTGCCTACAGGGCACTTACACCCTCTTCCTGCCCAGGCCATTTTTCAGCTTTCAGCGCTATCGCAATTTGAATGAAAATTGCGTGGTCATGCTACACTGTACCCAGATGAAATTTTTTGCATTTTCTTCACACAAACTGATCTTTCTTTTGGTGGTATTTAATCACTGCTGGGTTTTTTATTATTTGCTAAAAAAAAAAAAAAGACCAAAAATTTGGAAAAAAATATGTTTTTTACTTAGTTTCTGTCAGTAAATTTTGTAACTAAGTAATTTTTTTCCTTCACTGATGTGCGCTGATGAGGCGGTGCTTATGGGCACTGATAGGCTTAACTGGTGGTCATAGATGAGTTGGCACTTATGGGCACTGATTAGGTGGCACTGATGAGAAGGCACTAATATGCCGCACTGGTAGGCACTAATAGGCAGCTCTGCTGGGCCCTGATGGGCATTGATGGGTGGCACTGATAGGTGACACTGATGGGAATTGATGGACAGCAGTGATGGTCATTGATGGGCAGCACAGATAGCCGGCACTGATTGTTGGGACTTGTGGGTAGTGGTGGGCATTGATTGCTGGCACTGGTGGGCACTGATTGCTGACAATGGTGAGCACTGATTGGTGACACTGTTGGTGCTATATTGTAATCAGGGCACTGATGATCAGTGCCCTGATTACATGTGTAGATTTCCCCCTGCGTGGAAATGCCACTGATCGGCTCTCCTCGCAACACACACTCTGTCAGTGTGAGGTGAGGAGCACCGATTACCGGCATCTCCGTGTTTACATGTGACCGGCTGTGATTGGACACAGCCGATCACATGGTTAAAGAGCCACAGATGCGGTTCTTTACAGAGATCGGGGTCGCGCCGTGTCCTAGCAACAGTGCTCTTCTGTGACACTGCTCCAGATTTAATTCTGATCACTTGCACGGATCGCGAGTTGGCAGGGGGCAGTGGCACCACCCTGAAAAATAGTTAGGTTGAAAAAAGACACCTAGTTCATCAAGTCTATCTAGTTAAATAAATAAATAAATGAAAAATAATATCAAACAATCCCATATACCCAATCCTATACTAACAGTTGATCCAGAGGAATGCTAAAAACCCCAGCAAAGCATGATCCAATTTGCTACAGCAGGGGAAACAATTCCTTCCTGACTCCCAAGAGGCAATCAGATTTTCCTTGGATCAACTTTACCTATAAATGTCAGTACCCAGTTAGATTACATTTGGAGATTAAATCTCTTTTCCTCTAGGCGTCAAGAGTGCCCCCTTGTCCTCTGTTTTGACCGTAAAGTGAATAACTCAGCACCAAGTTCACTATTAGGGATGGGCCCGATGTGCAAGTCGACCGTAAGTTCAACCGTATCGGGTGTTTGCTCAAACATCGGGTGTTTGCCTGTTCGCCGAATAGCGAACAAATTTGGGTGTTCGTGGCAAATTCAAAAGCCACGGAACACCCTTTAAAAGTCTATGGGAGAAATCAAAAGTGCTAATTTGAAAGGCTTATATGCATGATATTGTCATAAAAAGTGTTTGGGGACCTGGGTCCTGCCCCAGGGGACATGTATCAATGCAAAATAAAGTTTTAAAAAAAGCAGTTTTTTTGGGAGCAGTGATTTTAATAATGCTTAAAGTGAAAGATTAATAATGAAATATTCCTTTTAAATTTTGTACTGTATATAATATGCCTGTAAAGTGGTGCATGTTTCCTGTGTTTAGAACAGTCCGAGAACAAAATTACATTTCTAAAGGAAAAAAAAAGTAATTTAAATGTACTCGTGGCTATAGAATTGTCAGTCCCGGCAATACACATAAAAGTCATAAAAAAAACAGCATGGGATTCCCCCACAGCACGGGGACATCCCTATGGCTTTCCCATAGCGTCAGAGGGGGGCAGGGCCACCCGGTTATGTAACCGGGTGGCCCCACCCCCCTCTGACTCTACGAAAAAGTTCCCGTGCGTCAGAGGGGGTGGTGTCACACGGCGACATCACCATGTGGCACCGCCCTCAGTTATAAAAGAGCTGTCAGTACGGTCATTACGGCGGGTGCCTCCCATGGAGGCAGGTCATCGTATTTTTTTTTCTTTTTCCGGTCCGTCCGCAGAGCAAGAGAAGAAGACTTCGTGGGACAGTTTTATTTTTTTATTTTTTAATAAAGAACTCGTCCCCAAGCCGTGTCATGTCATTTTTAAAATGTTCACACTTTTTTTGAGAAATGTTAGGGGTAGTACCCCATTACCATTTCACACAGGGGGAGGCCAGGATCTGGAGGTCCCCTTGTTAAAGGGGGCTTCCAGATTCCGATAAGCCCCCCACCCGAAGACCCCCACAACCACCAGACAAGGGTTGTGGGGATGAGGCCCTTGTCCCCATCAACAAAGCACCCTCCCAATGTTGAGGGCATGTGGTCTGGTATGGTTCAGGTGGGGAGGGCTCTCTCGCCCCCCTCTTTTCCTGAAGCCTGCCAGGTTGCGTGCTCGACTAAGGGTCTGGTATGGATTTTTGGGGGGACCCCCACGCCATTTAAAGAAAAATTGGTGCGGGGTTCCCCTTAAAATTCATAGCAGAGCTTAAGGGCCTGGTATGGAATTTGGGGGGACCCCCACGCAATTTTCTTTTACATTTTGGTTCGGGGTTCCCCTTAATATTCATACCAGTCTCGAAGAGTCTGGTAATTGACTGTGGGGGAATCCCATGCTGTTTTTTCAATGACTTTTATGTGTATTTCTGGGACCGACAATTCATTATAGCCACGAGTACTTTTAAATTACTTTTTTTCCTTTATAAATGTAATTTTGCTCTCGGACTGTTCTAAACACAGGAAACATGTGCCACTTTACATGCATAATATAGACAGCCCTCAGGTACCAAATTTAAAGGAATATTTCACTTTTATTGTTTCACTTTAAGCATTATTAAAATCACTGCTCATGAAAAAACTGCAATTTTTACAACTTTTTTTGCATTGATACATGTCCCTTGGGGCAAGACACGGGTCCCCAAACACTTTTTATGACTTGCATATAAGCCTTTAAAATGATCACTTTTGATTTTTCATGTTAGTGTCCCATAGACTTTAACGGTGTTCGCGTGCTCGAACGAATTGTTTTCCTGTTCGCATGTTCTGCTGCGAACTGAACCGGGGGTGTTCGGCTCATCCCTATTCACTATATGGACCCCTTATATATTGGTACATGTTGATCATCTCCCCCTTAATTTCCTCTTCTCAAGAGAGAATAAATTTAGTTCCTCTAATCTTTCCTCATAGCTGAGTTCCCCATGCCGCTTATCAGTTATGGTTGCCTTTCTCTGCATGTTCTCCAGTTCCTCAATATCATTTTTGAGAACTGGTGCCCAAATCTGAACTGCACATTCTAGATGAGGTATTACTAAAATGGGCAAAATGATATCGCTGTCTCTGGAGTCCATACCTCTCTTAATACAAGAAAGGACTTTGCTCACTTTGGAAACTGCAGCTTGGCATTGCATGTTTTTATTGATTTTTGATCTACCAAAACCCCCATATCCTTCTCCACTACAGATTCCCCCAGTTGTACCCCCCTAGTATGTATGATGCATGCATAGTCTTAGCCCCCCAAGTGCAGACTTTACATTTATCAACATTAACCTCATCTGCCACATAGTCGCCCAATTAGACAGTGCATTGAGGTCGGCTTGTAAATTGGAGACATCCTGTAAGGACGTTATTCCACTGCATAGTTTGGTGACATCTGCAAAGACACAAATGGTACTTTTAATCCCAGGTCCTATTTCATTTATAAAGATATTAGTAGGGGTCCCAACGCTGAACCTTGGGTTACACCACTGGTGGTAAATACTCCCCTGCATAACATAGGGGGTTCTGTGGTTTTCCAAGGTAACCTGCGCATTGCTGGTAGGACTGCTTGGGATAATGCTACACAGCTTGTCCACAAGAAGTTACAAGCTCACTGGATTTCTGAATTAACTGTTGTTTTGATGTTTTACTTACTGAACAGAGATAACTAAACACTTTCAATGCTTTATTTACCAGACCAAAAAAATCAAACAGGAGAAGTTCATTTTTAGAATTGACATACAATTTAAGCCCTCATTCACACCATTTTCTACAATTGTCTATGTAAGGTCTCAAATAAAATAATTGTTTTTTGTGTGCCATGTTCACACCACAACATGGAGGCCATGTGTGGTTTTTTTTCTGTGCAGAAAAATTAAACATGCATGCATTTTTCTGCACCGAAAAAAAAAACACAACTACAACATTGTGGTGTGAACGGGGCACATACGGTGCCTTAAAAAAGTATGCATACCCCTTGAAATTTTCCACATTTTGTCATGTTACAACCAAAAACATAAACAGATTTTATTGGGATTTTATGTGCTAGGCCAACACAAAGTGGCACATAATTGGTAAGTGGAAGGAAAATGATAAATGGTTTTAATTTTTTTTTACAAATAAATATGTGAAAAGTGTGGTGTGCATTTGTATTCAGCCCCCCTGAGTCAATACCTTGTAGAACCACCTTTTGCTGCAATTACAGCTGCAAGTCTTTTTGGCTATGTCTCTACCAGATTTGCACATCTAGAGAGTGACATTTTTGCCCATTCCTATTTGAAAAATATCTCAAGCTCTGTCAGTTTAGATGGAGAGCGTCTATGAACAGCAATTTACAAGTCTTGCCAAAGATTCTCAATTCGATTTAGGTCTGGACTTTGACTGGGCCATTATAGCACATGAATATGCTTCGATCTAAACCATTCCATTGTAGCTTTGGCATTGTAGCTCTGGGTGTATGTTTAGGGTCGTCCTGCTGGAAGGTGAACCTCCACCCCAGTCTCAAGTCTATTGCTGAATCTAATGCCGCGTACACACGATTAAACTTTCCAGCAGACCAGAGTCTGTCGGACAATTCAATCGTGTGTGGGCTCCAGCGGACTTTTTCTTCCCAAAAGTCCGGCGGACCTAGAATAAATCTTTCCGACGGACTCGAGTTCGGTCGAAAAATCCAGTCGTCTGTGTGCGAGTCCGATGGACTAAAACCAACGCTAGGGCAGCTATTGGCTTCTGGCTATGAACTTCCGTATTCTACGTCATCACGCTTGAATCTGTCTGACTTTTGGAGTAATCATGTGTGGCCAAGTCCATTCGTTTGAAAGTCCGGCAGACCTAAGCTGCAAAGTCTGTTGTATTGTTCCCCGGACCAAGTCTGTCTAAAAGTCCAGTTATGTGTACGCGGCATAACAGGTTTTCTTCTAAGATTGTTCTGTATTTGGCTCCATCCATCTTCCCATCAACTCTGACCAGCTTCCCTGTCCGTGCTGAAGAAAAGCATTCCCACAACATTATGTTGCCTCCAACATGTTTCACTGTGGGGATGGTGTGTTCAGGGTGATTTGCAGTGTTAGTTTTCCGCCACACTTAGCGTTTTGCTTTTATGCCTAAAAGTTCAATTTTGGTCTCATCTGACCAGAGCACCTTCTTTCACCTGACTTCTCGCAAACTGCAAACAGGACTTTTTATGGTTTTCTTTCCACAATGGCTTTCTTTTTGCCACTTTTCCATAAAGGGCAGATGTGTGGAGTGCATGACTAATAGTTGCCTTGTGGACAGATTCTCCCACAACTTTATCCCTGACCTGTCTGGTGTGTTCCTTGGGATTCATGATGCTGTTTGTTCACTAAGGTCCTCTAACAAACCTCTGAGGGCTTCACAGAACATACTGCAATTACATTACATACATGGGGACTCTATTTACTAATTGGATTACTTCTGAAAGCAATTGGTTCAACTAGATTTGGGCTGAATACAAATGCACGCAACACTTTTCACATATTTATTTGTAAAAAAAAAAAAAATTAAAACCATTTATCATTTTCCTTCCACTTCCCAATTATGTGCCACTTTGTGTTGGTCTATCACATAAAATCCCCAAAAATACATTTACGTTTTTGGCTGTAACATGACAAAATGTGGAAAATTACAAGGGGTATGAATACTTTTTCAAGGCGCTGTAGAAAACAAATGTTTACTTTGTGTGCCTGCAGAGCCAATTTTGTTAAATGTTTCTGCACAGAAAAAAAACAGCATTGTGGTGTGAACAGGGCAGATAGAAATCAGGCCCAAAATATTCTATGTAAGTCAAATGCGTTTCTGTATTTTTGTTCTTTTTTTCCCATAGGTTTTTATGTATATATAGTGTGAAAGGTCTCACCGTCTCGGTCTCAGCTTTTATTTTCTATTTCCACAGAGGGTTGCAGGAAGCACAGATCACTTTGGCTGTCAGACTTGGTGAAGCTGAGGAAAAGATCAAAGTTCTTCATTCAGGTAAGTATGAAAGATGTTACTGCACAATATATCACCTCTCAAAGGTCATTGAAACCTTGGATGCCCAGGTCAAATAATGCAGGCTCCATCTATAAATGCGACAATAATTCTATGACTAATTTGCATACCTAAATCATTTTTAACATTTTTAAGATGATATAATGCTTTTATTTTTATACTGTTTTAATAAAACAGTATAAAATGTTACAAAACATACATTTTTACTTTTGTTTTCATTCATTTATTTAGATTAATACAGTAATCTAATTACACCATTATAGCACTGCAGATAAACACAATGTTCATGTGCAAGCTGAATGTGATATGATTACACAATATCTGACTTAGTGATCACTGATCATCACGCTGATTGTTTCCTGATCATCAGTGGTGGCCCCAGCTATCAGTGACATCCAGGATTTAAAGACACCAGCTGCAATGTCGGTTCTCTAAAAGGGGAAAACATTTAAAGCGGTTGTAAAGGCTTTATTTTTTATTTTACTTTACCACTTCACTCCCGGCCCATAGTCAAATGACGTCCGCAGATGGGATCTCCCATCCTGGGTTGGCATCATATGACGTTGTCTGGTCCTCGCGGCTCCTGTGGGGGCCTGCAGCACGGCGATCAGGGATGAGCCGCGTCCCTTGGACACAGCCCATCCCAGATCCGTGTAAAGAGCCAATAAAAAATGTCTCTTTACCACGTGACCGGCTGTGTCCAATCACAGAATGTCAACAAACTGTGGTAACGAGATGTTACTGGGTTCTCTTCCTCACACACCGATCATGTGTTAGAAGGAGATTGCGGTAACATCTTGTTAACTCTAACAGTGTACACCACATTGATTGCCCCCTCCTAATAAAGAGGACCTGTCACCACCCATCAAAGTACCCGATTACCTGTCACAGTCCATATGAGTACCCGAATACCTGTGTACCTGTCCCAGCCCATCTGAGTACCTGTCACCGCCCATCTGAGTACCTGTCACCACCCATCAGAGTACCCGGTTACCAGTCACCAGCCAATCAGAGTACCTGAGTACCTATCTGTAGCCCATTGGAGTACCCGAGTACCTGTCACCAGCCCATCAAAGTACCTGAGTACCTGTCACCAGCCCATCAGAGTACCCGAGTACCAGTCACCAGCCCAGCAGAGTATCCGAGTACCTGTCACCAGCCCATCAGAGTAGCCGAGTACCTGTCACCAGCCCATTAGAGTACCCAAGTACCTTTCACCAGCCCATCAGAGTACCTGTCACCAGCCCGTCAGAGTAACTGAGTACCTGTCACCAGCTCATCAGAGTACCCGAGCACCTATCTGCAGCTCATCAGTGTACCTGAGTACCTATCTGCAGCCCATGATTCATAGAATATTTGTTGGGGTGTTTGCTTTCCAATCACAGAATGTCAACAAACTGTGGTAACGAGATGTTACTGGGTTCTCTTCCTCACACACCGATCATGTGTTAGAAGGAGATTGCGGTAACATCTTGTTAACTCTAATGCCCCGTACACACGAGCGGACTTTTCGACATCCAAACTCCGACGGACTGAGTCCGGCGGACTATCCGATCGTGTGTGGGCTGCAACGGACTTTAGCGAAGCTAAAGTCTGACGGACTTTAGAAATGAAGCATGCTTTAAATTTTCCCGACGGAACTCCGCCGGACCCGGTCCCCTTTGAAAAATCCGCTCGTGTGTGTGCTACTCCGACGGACTAAAACCGACGCTAGGGCAGCTATTGGCTACTGTCTATGAACTTCCTACGTCGAATCCAGTCGTACGTCATCACGTTCGACTCCGTCGGAGTTTGGTGTGATGGTGTGTGGTCAAGTCCGTTCGGTCGAAAAGTCCGCCAGAACTCCGTCGGAACTCCAGCGGAACTCCGGCGGAACTCCTTTGGAGGTCTGTCAGACTTAATTCCTCTCGTGTGTACGGGGCATAACAGTGTACACCACATTGATTGCCCCCTCCTAATAAAGAGGACCTGTCACCACCCATCAAAGTACCCGATTACCTGTCACAGTCCATATGAGTACCCGAATACCTGTGTACCTGTCCCAGCCCATCTGAGTACCTGTCACCGCCCATCTGAGTACCTGTCACCACCCATCAGAGTACCCGGTTACCAGTCACCAGCCAATCAGAGTACCTGAGTACCTATCTGTAGCCCATTGGAGTACCCGAGTACCTGTCACCAGCCCATCAAAGTACCTGAGTACCTGTCACCAGCCCATCAGAGTACCCGAGTACCAGTCACCAGCCCAGCAGAGTATCCGAGTACCTGTCACCAGCCCATCAGAGTAGCCGAGTACCTGTCACCAGCCCATTAGAGTACCCAAGTACCTTTCACCAGCCCATCAGAGTACCTGTCACCAGCCCGTCAGAGTAACTGAGTACCTGTCACCAGCCCATCAGAGTACCCGAGCACCTATCTGCAGCTCATCAGTGTACCTGAGTACCTATCTGCAGCCCATGATTCATAGAATATTTGTTGGGGTGTTTGCTTTCCAAAATAGGGTAATTTTGTGTGTAATTCCATTGTCCTGGTGCTCCACGGCCTTTAAAGTGTAATAGGTCGTTAGGAAATTAGAGATGTAATTTATGCTCCTAGAACGCCTGACGGTGCTCCCTGCATGTTGGTCCTCTGTATGTGGCCAGGCTATGTAAAAGTCTCTCACACATGTGGTATCGCCATACTCAGGAGGAGTAGCAGAATGTATTTTGGGGTGTAATTTTTTCTATTTACATGCTTTGAGTTAGAAATATCTTATAAGCTGACCACTTTGTGGGAAAAAAATATGTTTTAATTTTCTTTCCACGTTTTCCAAAGACTTGTGGAAAAAAATGAACCGTTCAAAAGACTCATTATGCCTCATAGAATTGATGTTGGGGTGTTTGCTTTCCAAAATGGGGTCATTTTGTCTGTAATTCCATTGTCCTGGTGCTCCAGGGCCTTCAGAAATGTAATAGGTCATTAGGAAATTAGAGGTGTAATTTATGCTCCTGATGGTGCTCCCTGCATGTTGGACCTCTCTGTGTAGCCAGGCCGTGAAAAAGTCACACACATGTGGTATCGCCATATTGGGGAGGAGTAGCAGAATGTATTTTGGGGTGTAATTGGAAGAATGCATATGCTGTTTGTGAGAAATAACTTGTGATTATGACAATTTTGTGAAAAAAAATTCTTAATTTTTCCAAGAATTGTGGGAAAAAATTACAAATTCAAAAAACTCACCATGCCTCTTACTAAATACCTTTGATTGTCTACTTTTTAAAAAGGGGTCATTTGGGGAGTATTTGTACTTTCCTGACATTTCAGGGCCTCAAGTTTTTAGACTCTATAACTTTCATAGAGACAAAATATTATCCACTAATTTGGGTTATTTTTACCAAAGAGATGTAGCAGTATAAATTTTGGCCCAAATGTATGAACAAAAATGACTTATTTGCAAAATGTTATCAGCAATTTTTTCACTGATATCCCGAAAAATAAAAAACACAGTGGTGATTAAGTACCACCAAAAGAAAGCTCTATTTGTATGGAAAAAAAATATAAAAATGTTGTTTGGGTACAGTGTTGCATGACTGAGTAATTGGCATTCAAAGTGTGAGAGCACTGAAAAGCTGAAAATTGGTCTGGGCAGGAAGGGTGTGTAATTGCCCTGTACTGAAGTGGCTAAAATAATAAACTTGTTATACTTAGTGGCTCTGTGGAATGGTACTGCACAGAGTGGCCCTGAACTCCCTATTCTGGGGCCCCACGCTGGTGCTCTTGACTCCTTTTCTCTGTGTGTCCCCCATAGCAAGCCATTTGTCATGGGGGTGCGCTCCTGAGCAGGGACATCGTGGCTCGGCCCCCACCCACTGTTCCCACAGGATTTGATTGACAGCAGTAGGAGCCAGTAGCTTCCGCTGATGCCTCTATGTCCTGTGAGTAGAGGAACAGAGACCAGAACTGCTGCTGACCGTCACAGCGCTGGATCAAGTTAGGAAAGTATTTTAGGAAGACGGTGAGATGGTACAACTACTTTGATATTTTTTACCTTAATGCAAGGAATGCAATAGGGGAAAAAATGTATTGCCTTTAGAACGACTAATCACATATTTCCAGCATGGGGCACCATGCGGGGGAATGTTTATATCAGGCATGTACTGGCCATCGGGACTACAGGGAGTTTCCCAGTGGGCCGATGGCTTAGTGGGCCACTCTGATGTAAGGGGGCTGCTAATGAGACACTCTGATGTAAGGGGGTGCTGATGGAACACTCTGATGTAAGGGGGCTGCTGATGGGACACTCTGATGTAAGGGTGCTGCTCATGGGACACTCTGATGTAAGGGTGCTGCTCATGGGACACTCTGATGTAAGGGGGCGCTGATGGGACACTCTGATGTAAGGGGGATGCTGATGGGACACTCTGATGTAAGAGGATGCTGATGGGACACTCTGATGTTAGGAGGCTGCTGATGGGACACTCTGATGTAAGGGGGCGCTGATGGGACACTCTGATGTAAGGGGGATGCTGATGGGACACTCTGATGTAAGAGGATGCTGATGGGACACTCTGATGTTAGGAGGCTGCTGATGGGACACTCTGATGTAAGGGGGTGCTGATGGGACACTCTGATGTAAGGGGGATGCTGATGGGACACTCTGATGTAAGGGGGATGCTGATGGGACACTCTGATGTAAGAGGATGCTGATGGAACACTCTGATGTTAGGGGGCTGCTGATGGGACACTCTGATGTAAGGGGGCTGCTAATGAGACACTCTGATGTAAGGGGGCGCTGATGGGACACTCTGATGTAAGGGGGCTGGTGATGGGACACTCTGATGTAAGGGTGCTGCTCATGGGACACTCTGATGTAAGGGGGCTGGTGATGGGACACTCTGATGTAAGGGGGCGCTGATGGGACACTCTGATGTAAGGGGGATGCTGATGGGACACTCTGATGTAAGGGGGCTGGTGATGGGACACTCTGATGTAAGGGGGCGCTGATGGGACACTCTGATGTAAGGGTGCTGCTCATGGGACACTCTGATGTAAGGGGGCTGCTCATGGGACACTCTGATGTAAGGGGATGCTGATGGGACACTCTGATGTAAGGGTGCTGCTCATGGGACACTCTGATGTAAGGGGGCTGGTGATGGGACACTCTGATGTAAGAGTGCTGCTCATGGGACACTCTGATGCAAGGGGGCTGGTGATGGGACACTCTGATGTAAGAGGATGCTGATGGAACACTCTGATGTTAGGGGGCTGCTGATGGGACACTCTGATGTAAGGGGGCTGCTAATGAGACACTCTGATGTAAGGGGGCGCTGATGGGACACTCTGATGTAAGGGGGCTGGTGATGGGACACTCTGATGTAAGGGTGCTGCTCATGGGACACTCTGATGTAAGGGGGCTGGTGATGGGACACTCTGATGTAAGGGGGCGCTGATGGGACACTCTGATGTAAGGGGGATGCTGATGGGACACTCTGATGTAAGGGGGCTGGTGATGGGACACTCTGATGTAAGGGGGCGCTGATGGGACACTCTGATGTAAGGGTGCTGCTCATGGGACACTCTGATGTAAGGGGGCTGCTCATGGGACACTCTGATGTAAGGGGATGCTGATGGGACACTCTGATGTAAGGGTGCTGCTCATGGGACACTCTGATGTAAGGGGGCTGGTGATGGGACACTCTGATGTAAGGGGGCGCTGATGGGACACTCTGATGTAAGGGGGGTGCTCATGGGACACTCTGATGTAAGGGGGCTGCTGATGGGACACTCTGATGTAAGGGGGCGCTGATGGGACACTCTGATGTAAGGGGGATGCTCATGGGACACTCTGATGTAAGGGGGCTGCTGATGGGACACTCTGATGTAAGGGGGCGCTGATGGGACACTCTGATGTAAGGGGGCGCTGATGGGACACTCTGATGTAAGGGGGATGCTCATGGGACACTCTGATGTAAGGGGGCTGCTGATGGGACACTCTGATGTAAGGGGGCGCTGATGGGACACTCTGATGTAAGGGGGCGCTGATGGGACACTCTGATGTAAGGGGGTGCTGATGGGACACTCTGATGTAAGGGGGCGCTGATGGGACACTCTGATGTAAGGGGGATGCTCATGGGACACTCTGATGTAAGGGGGCTGCTGATGGGACACTCTGATGTAAGGGGGCGCTGATGGGACACTCTGATGTAAGGGGGGTGCTCATGGGACACTCTGATGTAAGGGGGCTGCTGATGGGACACTCTGATGTAAGGGGGCACTGATGGGACACTCTGATGTAAGGGGGATGCTCATGGGACACTCTGATGTAAGGGGCTGCTCATGGGACACTCTGATGTTAGGGGGTGCTGATGGGACACTCTGATGTAAGGGGGCTGGTGATGGGACACTCTGATGTAAGGGCGTGCTGATGGGACACTCTGATGTAAGGGGGCTGCTCATGGGACACTCTGATGTAAGGGGGTGCTGATGGGACACTCTGATGTAAGGGGGTGCTGATGGGACACTCTGATGTAAGGGGATGCTTATGGGACACTCTGATGTAAGGGGGCTGCTCATGGGACACTCTGATGTAAGGGGGCTGCTGATGGGACACTCTGATGTAAGGGGGTGCTGACTCTGATGTAAGGGGGTGCTGATGGGACACTCTGATGTAAGGGGGTGCTGATGGGACACTCTGATGTAAGGGGGCTGCTCATGGGACACTCTGATGTAAGGGGGATGCTCATGGGACACTCTGATGTAAGGGGGCTGCTGATGGGACACTCAAAATATAAGTGGGCCGGTCTGGATGAAGTCCAGGGCCAAATTTCTTTCCCAGTCCAGCCCTGGTTTATATACATATAGTGGGAAGTGAAAGTCACTTAATATATAGTCTGGTATAAAAATGCTATATATTAAGTCTAGAGTACATCAGTGTGCATTCTAGAGAGCAAAGAGGACTAAGTAATTGTGACAGTATACTGGCAACAAACATGAAAATTAGTGGGTAGTAACAATAACAGTGAGGTTTATATGTCCCTAGTATGTGTATGTATGTGAGATCTTATATTCTAAACTCCTTGAGGACAGGGACTGATGTGAATATACAATATTCAAAGAGCTATCTTAGCCCTTGTACACACGGTCGGAAATTCAGACGGAAACGCTCCGATCGGATTATATTGTCGGAAAATCCGATCGTGTGTGGGCGCTATCAGACTTTTTCCGTCGGAAATTCCGATGGAGAAAATTTGAGAGCAGAATCTCAAATTTTCCGACAACAAAATCCGATCTTACTTTTTCCAATCGTTTGTAGAGAATTCCGATCGGACAAAGTGGCACGCATTCTCAGCTCAAAGTACGAGAGCAAAGCTATTATCTACTAGGCTGAACGTAGTCCTATTGGAACGAATGTCATCACGTTCCGAACGATCGGATTTTCCGCCAACTTTGTCCAACCGTGTGCATGCAACACCAGTTTCGGACAAAATCCGTCGGAAAAAAATCAGACGGATTTTGTGGTCGGAATTTCCGACCGTGTGTGCAAGGGCTTAGACCTCGTACACACAATGAGAATATCGGACAAATGAGGGTTCACTTTTTTTCTTTTTGCATGCTAGTCTCTAATTGAAAACTAATAGGTTACAAAAATTCTTGTATGACAGAATACAACTTCAGAAGTGATATAATGTATTGTAATGTATTCTTTCATTTCCGAGCGTGCATGGTCTTGGTCTTCTAATTTTTTTCGGACGACTAGTATACTGATTATACGAAAATCATTCAATCTGGTATCATATGGGAAATTTTTTTGTGCTCGTCCATTCGAAAAATTTTGGATGAACTGTCGTGATCGGCGTTAGAAAGCTATGGACTAATTATCTGATTATCGTACAATCGCTTTGAAATCAGTATTTTTTGTCCATTTTTCTCATCATGTGTACAAGCCATAAGGCCTCTTGCACACGGACATATAATTTACTGGTGTTTATACTCAGGATCTTGTTGACAGAAATTTCCTGAGTAAAATGTTCCGTAAAGACCTTGCATATACACATGTATTTGTTTAAATTATTACACTTAAACATAAAAAAATTCTGTTTTTATTTTACAGGCGCCACACATTCCTATATTACTGATCTTTGCAAAGCTGTGTGCATTGTTTCATAGACAACAATGCTTTTATATTCAGATCAGTAAAAAATGTGTCATTTTTTTACTTCTATGTGCAAGAGGCCTTACATTTCAGCACTATATAAACGGCTAAAAAAAAATTGTATCTTTAGTAATGTTCTATAACCCCTGCTGTTTTCTATTATTATTGTAGGAAGTTGTACTCTTAATAAAATAAAGTTATTTTTTTTTATTCTAATTAATTTTGAAGCAGATGTTTGAGATTCCACCAGGGTATTAATTAATTTCTTCCCTAATGGTAAGAAAATGGCAGTTTCATCCAGTGTCTTCTGGTCTTGTCATACAGCACTGAAAACAACGCAGAGGGAGCTTCTGGACCTACGGTGCCAGTATGATAAAGAGACAGCATCTAAGTAAGTTTCATGTTGTGTTTGTATGTTGTGTTTTTTTTTTGGTTTTTTTTTCTGGCTTGTGCTTTTATGCAAAAAAAACCTACCTTTCTGTTTATCATCAGCTTGAAGTATTTAACAGGCAACCTCTCAGAAAGCTGTATTCTTCAGAGAGAGGCAGGTGGACAAGTGATAGAAATGACCTAGTTCAATTATACTGTATGAATCTGTCCTAGTAAAAGGTCAGTGGTGCTTACTTGGTATTTTTATACTCGTTTTGATGAGAAGAGGATTGGGAGATGAGGTCAGCAGTTTGTGGTACACATTTGTGCTGATTTTAAAATGCTTTGTCCTAATAATTAAAGTTTGTCCAGGTTTGATAGGTATACATAAATGTCCAATTCATAGGATTTAAAATGAAATGTTTTCATTAAAGTCAACCATATGTTGTGTATTCTATATCAGGCACATTCAGCACTCCAGCTGTGGAGAAACTACAAATCCCATCATATATCTGCCTCTGGGGGTCATTCCTGTGCATGTCAGTTTTGCAAAACCTCTTGGGACTTGGTGTCCCACAACAGCTAGAATGGTTAAAGGGGCACACAATTTTGGACCCCACACACACTGTGCAATGGCTGCCATAAATAATAGATGGTCTTTAAAAAAAAAAACAGTTGGTTACTGCCCCTTTAAGAAATCGGCTTACCTGTCACATGGATTGTGGCCGGAAAGGTTGAAGTTACACATGTCCCTTTCAGAATCTTCCATGGCGCATGGGCCTGGCATATATAAAGGACTCTGCCACTAGCCTCATTGCAGTTGATCGGCATCAGACTGGCGAGCTCCTGTCCCTCCCACCCTTTGTTGCAGACAATTTATGTGGTATGCCCCCCTTGGATCAAGGGGGGACTTCTGGTTATGATTAACTTAATTATTTTGTTTGAATTCTTATTCAAATTATTATTATTACTATAGTATACAGTTGTTTTCAATACAGATAATAATTTATTAAATATTAACCAGACTCTCTCCTTCCGGGTGGACATCATATGAGCAGAAAGTGAGGAAGTGAGGAAACTGGCTTTCCTGTGATAGGGGACATTTACATTGATAGTCAGGGCACTGATCAGCAGTGCCCTGATTATCAGTCCAGCCCTATCAGTGCCAATGAGTGTCCATCAGTGAAGCATATCAGTGTCCATCAGTGCAGCATATCAGTGCATCATATCAGTGTCCATCAGTGCATCGTATCAGTGCCACCTTATCAGTGCAGCATATCAGTACCCTTCAGTGCTGCCTATCAGTGCACCCTCACCAGTGCCCATCAGTGCAGCTTATCAGTGCTGCCTCATCAGTGACCATCGGTGCAGTCTCATCAGTGCAGCCTTATCAGTTTCCATCAGTGCAGCCTCATCGGTACCCATCAGTACAGCCCATCAGTGCCCATCAATGCAGTCTATTAGTGCAGCCTATTAGTGCCCATCAGTGCAACCTCATCAGCGCACATCAGTGAGAAAATAAGAAAAATGCACTTTGTTTTCAAAATGTTCAGTCTTTTTTTATTTGTTTAGCAAAAAATAAAAAGCTCAGTGGTAATTATTTACCACTAAAAGAAAACTCTGTCTCAAAAAAATTATAAAAAATGTATTTGGGTACAGTTTTGCATGACTGAGTAATTGTCATTCAAAGTTTGACAGTGGTAAAATCTGAAAATTGGCCTGGCCAGGAATGGGGTGAACGTGTCCAGTAGGAAAGTGGTTAAGCCAAAAGAGGTGCTACAATCATTTTTTGTACTACTTAGACATTGTATGTTGTTTCATTTAATACTTATTTGTTCACTGATATTTTACTGTATAATTTATGATTAGAAAGTGCAGCCTTCTCTCCAATGCAGAAGGTTGAATACCTCTTTTCTATGTTATCAGTGTATGTGTTTCAAAATAGCTGCAGATGCTTTAGCAGCCAATGTCCCTGTAGGCTTCGGAATAGGACTGTTTACCAATAGCTTTTAGGAGACAGGAGAGGGGTTTTATAAAGGGATGAATAGGGAACCCATTTCCCATCTCCCAAGTCTGCTTCCTCTGGAGAAGGTCAGAAGTGGCTTTAACCACTTGCTTACTGGGCACTTAAACCCCCCTCCTGCCCACACCAATTTTCAGCTTTTCAGCGCCGACTCACTTTAAATGACAATTGCATGATCATACAACACTTTACCCAAATTACATTTTTATAAAAAAAAATTCACATAAATAGAGCTATCTTTTGGTGGTATTTTATTTTTTGTTAAATAAACAAAAAATTTGGAAAATTTTGAAAAAAAATAATTTTTTAAAGTTTGTTATAAAATGTTGCAAACAGATCATTTTTCTCCTTCATTGATATGTGCTGATGAGGCAGCACTGGTGGGCACTGATAGGCTGATAGGCTGCACTGATAGGCACAGATAAGGTGGCACTGATAGGCACAGATAAGGCAGCACTGATGGGGACAAATAAGGCGGTACTGATGGGCACAGATAAGGGGGCACTGATGGCCACTGGTAGGTGACACTGTTGGGCAGCACTGTTGATGAGACACTGATTGGTGTCCCTGATAGGTGGCACTGTGGGTACTGATAGGTGGCACTGTGGATACTGATGAGTGGTACTGTGGGGGCACTGTGAGCACTGGTAGGTGTTGCTGGTTGACACTGGTAGGCGGCACTGTGGTGCACTGGTAGGTGGCACAGATGAGTGGAAGGAGCTCTCCTTGATTGGGCCGATGTCCCTCTGAGAGCCACTGGTGATCGTTTATTTTTTTCTCCTCACACTATCAGCACAAAGAGAAAAAAATAGCCGATTACCGGCTGTTTACATCACATGATAAGCTGTCATTGGCCGACAGATGATCACGTGGTAAGGAGTTGGGTTCGACTCCTTACTCCGATCTGTGATCTGCCGAGTCTCATCTGGTCACAGAGCGCCCTGCACATGCCCTGCAGGGGGCACGCAGGCCACTCGAGCATGGGAGAATGTCTATTGATGTACTCTCAGCAAAGCAGATCCACGTTATAGCCATCATTCGGCTAAAACGCGGATCTGAAGAAGTTAACAGAAGAAGACAGGAGGCTGCAGCCTGCAGTGAGAAGATACCACATTGATTAACTAAAGACTTATATTAATTGAATTAAGTTATTTTGTGCAGCCTGAAGAAATATTGGCAAGTAAAGTATTTTGGCAGTTATGCTTTAAAGCTGAACTCCAAACAGATATCAATTAATGTAGCTGTGATTCATTCTTTTTAAGGTAATTTTTGATATCTGTCTTGATATGAGGCTCTTGTAATCTGCTACACAGCAGAACCCCAGAGACTGGCAGAGGAAGGATCAGTACTCTGAGACAATCAGTCGTATACACATGTGCTGACATGCTGACAGGAGGAAAGAGATGACCTCATCTGTCTGCTGCTGCTCCCTCATTGCCCTAACAAAGACAGAGTGCAGTGAAGTAAACAGGCTACACTGGTAAACTGCAGGAGAAAAAAATACAAAACATTTTTTACATTTTGCTTTCCGGCATGCTGATTACAGCATCAAATGTGTCAGGAAGGTAAAACCGACTTTTATCAAGAACTCCAGGCTAATTTAGTGGCTAGAACGGGATATGGTAAGTACTAAGATGTATGCCTTAAAGGGTTAGCTCGCCTCTACAAACACACTGCTCGGGCAGGTAAGGGGTGTTTGTAGATAAAAACAAGCTGTGCAACTCTGACTTAAAAAGGGATTCCACCTACAAAAAAAACATTAAAAGCCAGCAGCTATAAATACTACAGCTGCTGACTTTTAATAAATGGACACTCACCTGTCCGAGGGTCCAGCGATGTCGGCAGCCGAGACCGATCGATCGCTCGGCTCTCGGCTGCTGCCGCCGCCATTCTAGGTGAGGGGATCAGGAAGTGAAGCATTGCGGCTTCACTTCCCGGTTCCCTACTGTGCATGCGCGAGTCGCGCAGCACAATAGGAATGGTCCGCGCTGTCTCTGGGACCCGTGTGTGTCCCAGCAGACAGCGCGGCGGGACAGGAAACAGGGAGTCTATGCCCAGAAGTGGGTGCAAATACCTGTCTTAGACAGGTATCTGCACCCCCCTCCCCCCTGAAAGGTGCCAACTGTGACACCGGGGGAGAAGGGGGTGCCGATGAGCGGAAGTTCCACTTTAGGGTGGAACCCCGCTTTAAGTTAAATAATGTCCTTGATATAGGTGTAAGCCATTTACATACGTCATGAAGCCTGACAGAAATGCTCCCAGGACATTGCTAAGTGAGGCCTAGTCATTACTGCTCACCTACACCATCAAAGGAGTGAGCTTTTTCTCTGATTCAAACCCCTTCACATGCTCTTTCTCTCCCCTTATGTAGTAGCTCTGAGTTCAGCATTTAAGAGCTCAGTCCTGTGATGGTGAAGGGGAGCAGCAATGACTTGGCCTCATATAGCAACACCCTAGCAAAGTCCTGGGAGTATTCCTGTCGGGCTTTGGGAGGTATGTAAATGGCCTACACCTATAGCAAGAGCATTATTCAACTTTAGTTAGAGCTGCACAGTTTGTTTTTATTTACAGACGTCCCTTATCTGCAATTGGTAACAATGAACCAACCCTTGAAAGCGGTAGTAAAAATAAAAACAAATTGGGCCCCCGGCGGTTTAAGTCATAATGTGCTAGTTTGCATACTTCAGTGTGCCAGCCATTCACAACATAGTGTGGATGCTATGAATGTGAATATCTCCTAAACGGTACACATTTAGGAGGTATTCACTGTACCTACAGGTAAGGCTTATGCCGCGTACACACGACCGGACTTTTCGACGGACTTGGTCCGGCGGACAATCCGACGGACTTTGCAGCTGAGGTCTGCCGGACTTTCAAACGAACTGACTTGGCCACACACGATCACCCCAAAAGTCAGACGGATTCGAACGTGATGGCGTAGAATATGGAAGTTCATAGCCGGTAGCCAATAGCTGCCCTAATGTCAGTTTTAGTCCGTCGGACTAGCACACAGACGACCGGATTTTTCAACCGGACTCAAGTCCGTCGGAAAGATTTGAAGCAAGTTTTATTTCTAGGTCCGCCAGACTTTTTGGAAGAAAAAGCCCACTGGAGCCCACACATGATCGAATTGTCCGACGGATTCCAGTCCGGTCGTGTGTACGCGGCATTATACCCTTACCTGCGGGTACAAGTCATAAAGCAGAATTTACTAACGCTTTAAGGATCCATTTGTTATTTTAAATACATAAATTTTTGTTATCATTTGTAAACATAAGTATGGCATTTTACTAGGTTATTTAACCTTGAATGCTATAAACATTTTGCTATCTTTATAATGAGTTTATGGATTATGTAGGGCTAAAAAATATTCAGTACTCTGTTTGAAATATATGATTACTCCGGATATGTGCTAAATACTATGTCTACTCTGTGTTTGAACCCACAAATTTCCAGGCTGCTTTAAATAAAAAATGTGTAACTTAAAGTGATTCTAAAAGTTGTATTTTTTATTTTTAAATAATAAACATGTAATATTTACCTGCTCTGTGCAATGGTTTTGCACAGAGCAGCCCCAATCCTCTTCTTTTTGGGTCCTCTGCCAGCGGTCCTGGTTCCTACACCCTGCCGAGTGCCCCCAATAGCAAGCCTCTTGCTATGGGGACACTCTAGCAGGCTCGCTCCCAAGATACACTCCTGTGAATGGACATTGTCCATTCATTCACCGAGCCTGTCTCAGCCCTGCCCTCTGCTCTTTCCTCATTGGATCACCGGCTGTGATTGACAGCAGCAATGGCTGCTGTTCTGTGTGAGCCAATGAGGAGAGACAGAACCAGGAGAGCCGCTGCTCTCAAGCACATTGTTGGATTGAGATAAGCTCAGGTAAGTATAAGTGAGGGCTTTTGGGTCTGCACCCAGAAGTTTTTTTTTACTTAATGCATAGAATGCATTACAGTAATAAAAAAACCTTCTGTCTTTAGAACCAATTTTATTATAGTTTTCAAGTCATCCAATGGCCCTAGTCTGTCTGCAGATAACACTGTTTAAGCTGCCTGGGTCTTCACATGCAGTAATAATGTTCATCAGAATCTGAAAACCTTATTTTTTTAATTATCATGTGGTTCAAGAAGGCACTAAATAAACCTGAAGGTAAAAATGGAGCATGATTAAAGTATTTGGCTCCCACTAGACTACACATTTGAAAATGTTGTCTTTCAGATTATTCGGCATCTTCCTATATGTATATCCATTTTTCGTATTTTATCTGATCTGTGCTATGAATATTAATAGCTGAATAAACCCCACTGATGTTAATCACACTCTCAGTTTCAAGTGTAAAAAGATATGTGTGGAGTGCTTGCTTCCAAAAACTCCCTGGGATGATTAAACTGTGAAGCAGGGAATCCTATAAGATCAAGCTGTGATGTGGTGCTGGCATGTCTCCTAGTGTCTGTGTCTAAGAACCTGGCAGCCGTGTCTGTCTGAATGGAATTCTGACATGGCAAATGATCCAGTCTGTCTTACTGTCCGAAGGAGCCAGACCCAGGGTCATTTGGATTCACATTAGACCTAATAATGTTTGATAGATTGTTCGCTCAGCATTTACACACAGTATGGCTCTGGCGGCACTGCTGCTGAAATAGTAATAAATATTAGTAGAGTGTTTCTGTATTGGAAAGATTGCGCACGTGTTTTAACTACACAGTGGATTTACACAAATAATGGTCATTGTTAACATTATCAGTTCTCTGCATTTAGAAGTTACAGAAAGCATTGGTGGGTGCCATAAGCATTTAAACTTGTAAACATAATTTTTGTCATTTGCGTGGTTTCCTGTAAGTGTGCCTCACATTGCTGACACAGCAACCTGAACCACAGCAAACGTGGGTGACCTCTTTTCGTGAGGCTGGGATATAAGAAAAGGATTCTGGGAATGCAGGACTGTTGCCTTTTTATCACAAGGAATATGTGCTGCCTTTGTCAGGATTACATTCTGAATGAGTATATTGGTAAAATGAAAGAAATATTTCTCAAACAATAGCAATTTGGAAACCGTTTACAGTGGTCTAGAGTTATTAGTAGGTGCAGAATAATCAATGTGCAAGTAAAAGATTTCTGGTAGAAGCAGAGTTCAGTAGCAGAGGTTATGAAGGTTAGGATGCTGGTACTTTAGGTAATCACTCTGTATAGGCCCATTTTTTAAGAGTTTAGGACATGGGTCTTCAAACTATGGCCCTCCAGTTGTTCAGGAACTACAATTCCCATCATGCCTAATTATGTCTGTGACTGTCAGAATTGTACAATGCCTCATGGGATGTATAGTTTTGCAACAGCTGGAGGGCCGTAGTTTGAGGATCCCTGGTTTAGGACGTTTAAGAAGTTTGGGGAAGTTAAGGGAAGGATTAGCATGTGTAATAAAGTAAAAAATCTGTGGGAATCTGGCTACTCCTCCCTCTTTAAAGTAAACCTGACAGAAACGTCAGCAATGAAAACTGGACAAAATTGGTGAACAAATACATAGGCTGAAATTAAGGAAAACAGCTAAATACATATTTACAATACATAAAATGTATGTAATCTGATTAATTGCCAAAATAATTCTCTCTCCTTATCTATTCCTGAGATTTACAGAGCCCTACCACACAGGTCAGCCAGCCTGGTGACCTTACTTTTCTCTACTGCAGTTAGGCAACTCAGCCTGGTCATCTTATTTCCCCCAGCCTGTGATTGGACAATGAAGGAAAACCAACAGCCTTGCCCCAAGTGCTGTGGTATAAGGTCATTACAAGAGTCTGAACTAGACTTTATGGACTCTTATTTTTTGGTCTGGCACTCCCTCCATATATGCACTTCTTTACCTGGTAACCTGCTTGGATACCCACAGTAGGGTAGTCTTGCCTGCTATGAGCAGACTAACCTGAGCCAGATGCCCTTTTTTCA
The DNA here is from genome assembly GCF_037356315.1 of Lithobates pipiens. Lineage (NCBI taxonomy): Eukaryota > Metazoa > Chordata > Amphibia > Anura > Ranidae > Lithobates > Lithobates pipiens. The sequence continues at coordinate 87,774,472 of NW_027507790.1, read as the reverse complement.
TTGGAATATTTTAAATTCAGGTATTTACACATAACCACATATATGATTTTTTTTTTAATACATATATAACTGAGTTGTATATGGCTGGCTGAAATTTAGCTTTAAGTTGCCCGAAAAAAAAAGACATATCAAAATTATCAATAGATCCAGCAATAGAAGAAGCTAAAGTAATATGCTAATTTCAACTTTTACCTTATGTGTTTCATCACATAAGAACATATAGGGGCGCAGGAGGGGACAAGATTAATCTCTACTTTATGTCCCTTGCACACTGATGGACCGATCGGGTCTGCCTGTCAGTTTTTCAGGCAGACCCCATTGGACCATCCGTTACTCTCTATTGAGTGGTGGATGTCAGCAGACAAGTGTTCGCTGACCCCCCCCCCCCCCCCGACATCCAATGCTGCCTGCTTAAAACAGACATGTTCCCCATCCATCCAGCAGATCGGATGGCAGACGGATGAAGATGGACAGACAGTCCGTTTCCATCTGACAGCCCCATAGAGAACAGGGGGGCTGTGTCTGCTCTGCATCAGCGGAGAAGAAACAGACCTGTCATCTGCCTGCTTAGCTGGAATCAGTAGAGATCCCTGCCCAGCAGGTGGATCTGCTGGCAGACTCCGCTAGTGTGAAAGGGGTAAAGTTGAGATTTACATTCAGCTGCCTTTGTAAGTGTATCTATTCATCACTTTGACATGCCCTTTTTACTAAGTTTTTTCATCAGTTTCCAATGCCAAAGTTTACAACAGGTTCACTTTAAAAAGAAGGTATAGTGTATCTCTGGTGAGCATATATTTTGAGTCATTGTTGCAGTGTTTAGGTGATTTCTTATGTCTTTACATTTTAAATGGTTGTTCTTTCATATTTCTATTATTGTATTAAATAAGGAGACTTGTAGAATTATAGCTAAAGTTAGCTCTGTATGTGACTGACACTCAATCAGATTCCTTGCTTAACCACTTAAGGACCGTCGCATGGCAATGTACGTGAGCAGAATGGCATGTACAGGCACAAGCACGTACATGTACGTTCTTACCTTCCAGCGGGTGGGGGGTCCGATCGGACCCCCTCCCGCTGGATGCGGCGGTCCGTTTCGCTTCAGGAGCGATCCGGGATGAGGGGATGGCCGTTGGTTTCTGGCCATCCCCTCTCGATCGCTCCTGGCGAATGAGAACTTTCCCCTGCTGTGTATTGTAAACACAGGCAGGGAGGAAGTGATGTCATTCTCCTCGGGGCGGTCTTTTTGACCGGACTGCGAGGAGAACACAGAAAGTAAGTGCACCAAACACTACACTGACATGTAGGTACACATAGGCACACAAATCCCCCCCCCTCGATCCCCCCCGCCCCTCCCCCCTCCCAGTCACAGTGTCACTGATTGCAGTGATCATTTATTTACTGATCACTGCATTTAGTGTCAGTTGTGACAGTAAAAACTGTCAGAGCAGTTAGTGTTAGGTCCAGGGTAGCCCCCTACCCCCCCAATAAAGGTTTAACCCCCTGAATGCCCCTAGAGTTAACCCTTTCACCCCCTTTTGCCAGTGTCACTAAGCAATCGTTTTTCTGATCGCTACATTAGTGTCACTGGTGCCGCTAGGTAGCTAGTTATTTTTTTAGGTTCACCGCCAGGTTTTTATAGTGCTAGGTACCCCCATATACTACCCAATAACGGTTTTAACCCCCTGATTGCCCCTAGTTAACCCTTTCACCAGGGATCACCATATAAGTGCCACTGGTGACGCTGGTTAGCCAGTGAGTTATTTCGGTTTCCCGTCAGGTTTTTATATAGCATCAGGGACCCCCATATACTACCTAATAAAGACTTTAACCCCCTGATTGCCCCTAGTTAACCCTTTCACCAGTGATCACCGTATAAGTGTTACGGGTGACTCTGGTTAGTTTGCTTTTTATAGCATCAGGGCACCCACCATTTATTACCCAATAAAGGTTTAACCCCCTGATCACCCGGCGGGTGATATCAATTAGGTTTTAGGGTCAGGGTCTGCGTCGCCCCAGGCAGCGCTAGGTTAGTTCCAGTACCGCTAACACCCACGCGCAAAGCATACACCTCCCATAGTGGTATAGAATCTGAACAGATCAATATCTGATCTGATCAGATCTATACTAGCGTCCCCAGCAGTTTAGGGTTCCAAAAAAACGCATTGTTAGCGGGATCAGCCCAGATACCTGCTAGCACCTGCATTTTGCCCCTCTGCCCAGCCCACCCAAGTGCAGTATCGATCGATCACTGTCACTTACAAAACACTAAACGCATAACTGCAGCGTTCGCAGAGTCAGGCCTGATCCCTGCGATCGCTAACAGTTTTTTTTGGTAGCGTTTTATATTTGAATCCTGAAGGCAGTGCTTTGTTTTCGAGATCCCGTACATGGCTAGGCTCCCAAAAAGTCCCCTACATATGGTATCCCCGTACTCGGGAGAAGCAGCAGAATTTATTTTGGGGTGTAATTTCACTTATGCCCATAGCACGTGTGAGCAATATATCATTTAGTGACAACTTTGTGCAAAAAAAAAAAATTTTAATATTCCTGCAACTTGTAATATTTCATGGACTCAACATGCCTCTCAGTAAATAGCTTGGGGTGTCTACTCTCCAAAATAGGGTCATTTGGGGAGGTTTTGTGTTATTTTGGCATTTTATGGCCTTTGAAACTGTGATAGGTAGTGAGGAGTGAAATCAAAAATTTGCACCCTTAGAAATCCTGAAGGCAGTGATTGGTTTTCGGGGTGCCGTACGTGGCTAGACTCCCAAAAAGTCCCACATATGTGGTATCCCCGTACTCAGGAAAAGCAGCAGAATATATTTTTTGGGTGCAATTCCACATATAACTATGGCATGTGTGAGCAATATATCATTTAGTGACAACTTTTTGTAAACTTTTTTTTTGTGTCATTATTCAATCACTTGGGACAAAAAAAAAATATTCAATGGGCTCAACATGCCCCTCAGCAATTTCCTTGGGGTGTCTACTTTCCAAAATGGGGTCATTTGGGGGAGTTTGTACTGCCCTGCCATTTTAGCACCTCAAGAAATGAGATAGACCGTCATAAATTAAAAGCTTTGTAAATTCCAGAAAATGTACTCTAGTTTGTAGACGCTATAACTTTTGCGCAAACCAATAAATATACGCTTATTGACATTTGTTTTTACTAAAGACATGTGACTGAATACATTTTGGCCTAAATGTATGACTAAAATTTAGTTCATTCGATTTTTCTTATAACAAAAAGTAGAAAATATCTTTTTTTTTTTTAATTTTCAGTCTTTTTCCTTTTATATCGTAAAAAATAAATATCGCAGAGGCAATCAAATACCATCAAAAGAAAGCTCTATTTGTGGGAAGAAAAGGACGCAAATTTCGTTTGGGTACAACATTGCATGGCCGCGCAATTACCAGTTAAAGCAGTACAGTGCAAAATTGTAAAAAGACCTCTGATCCTTAGGCTGACAATTGGTCCGGGGCTGAAGTTGTTAAAGAGGAACTTCATCCATGATTGTAACAAATTAAGTCAGTGGCGACAAAGTAACAGACACTTACCCAAGGACTGTCTTCACTACAGCCTATTCTTCTTAGTGATGTTGATCCCTGCCACTGGATGTCTCACAGCTGTCTCCCTACTGTACATGCATGGGGAACGACAATACAGTGAGACTGCTATTAGTGGTCACTTCCTTGTGGGGTCCCTTTAAGAGACCAATCCTTTATTTGCTAAACTTATGTACTTAGACAGATTAAAAACAAAAAATACAGTATTCCCAATGTCAAAATGGGATGCAGAGCTCCTCTGCTGCCACTTCCAGCAATGTTTCCTCTTTATTTCCTCTCAACTCACTGCTCGTTTTGATTTTAAGTTTAGCAAAAAAAGCTTTTAAACAGACACATACGGGGTTGCACTATGTTATCCATGCCCTTCTTTTGAATGATATTTTTAGTGGTGATGCAAAGATTGATTTCTTAAAGGGACCCCGTGAAGGGAAGTGGCCACTAATATTCTTTGCAAAATAGCATTTTCAAGTCTTGCCACAGATTTTCAATTGAATTCAGGTCTGGACTTTGACTGGGCTATTCTATCACATGAATATGCTTTGATCTAAACCATTACATTGTAGCTTTGACTGTATGTTTAGGGTAGTTGTCCTGCTGGAAGGTGAACCTTCAGCCCCATCTCAAGTCTTTTGCAGAAAAGGTTTTATTAAGGCTACTTTTACACTGAGGTACTTTACAGGTGCTACAGCACTAAAAATAGCGCCTGTGTAACGCGCATGTAAAGAGCCTCTCCTGTGTCTCAAGTGTGAAAGCCTGATAGCTTTCACACTGGAGCGGTGTGCTTGCCGGATGGTACAAAAAGTCCTGCAAGCCGCATCTTTGCAGTGCTGTAGGAGCGGTGTATTAACCGCTCCTAAAGCACCCCTTCCCATTGAAAACAACGGGGCTGCACCGCTAAACCACAGGCATAGCGCTGCTGCAGCGGCGCTATGCTGGCGGTTTTAACCCTCTTACGTCCGCTAGCGGGGGTTAAAATAGCGCCTCTAAAACAATGGTAAATTGGTGCTAAATATAGCGCAGCTTTACCGCCAACGCCCCAGTCTGAAAGTAGCCTTAGATTGCCCTGTAATTGGCTCCATCCATCTTTATATCAACTCTGACCAGCTTCCTTGTCCCTGCTGAAATAAAGCATTCCCACAACATGATGCTGCCACCATCATGGTGGGGATGGTGTGTTTCAGGATGATGTGCAGTGTTAGTTTTCCTCCACACATAGCATTTTTCTTTTGGGTAAAAAAGTTAAATTTTGGTCTCATCTAACCAGAGCACCTTCTTCCACATGTTTGCTATGTCCCCCACATGGCTTCTCACAAACTGCAAACTGGACTTCTTATGGCTTTCTTTCAACAATGGCTTTCTTCTTGTCACTCTTTCATAAAAGCCACATTTGTGGAGTGCACAACTAATTGTTGTCCTGTAGACAAATTCTCCCACCTGAGATGTGGATCTCTGCGGTTCCTCCAGAGTTACCGTAGACCTCTTGGCTGCTTCTCTGGTTAATGGTTAATTAGGTGGACGGCCATGTCTTTGTAGGTTTGCAGTTGTGCAATACTCTTTCCAAATTTTGGATGATGGATTGAACAGTGCTTCATGAGATGTTTAAAGCTTGGGATGTAGACAACTCCTCTGGTAAGCTCTCTCTGGGGTAGCGTTTGGGATGCCTAAGTATCCGATTGACGCCCACTTGTAGATCTCTGTTGGTAGACTGCCTATGGTACATCATTACGCTTAATGTTAATTACTGAGACTTACATTGCTCCTGTCAATTTTAGCAGCAAGCTAGGGGGTTTGGTTGTTGTATGTTCTTTGGGTTAGGCGGATAGTTTTTTTTGGTGTTCTGCCTTACCTGTTGTGTTGTATTGTTTGAGCCGGGGAATGCCCCGAGGCTATGTTCTGTACTTTTTCTTTTAAAACGAATAAAAAGAATTTATAAAAAAATTAAAAAAATAAAGCTTGGGATATTTTTTTTATAACCTAACCTTGCTTTAAGCTTCTCCACAACTTTATCCCTGACCTGTCTGGTTTGTTCCTTGGCCTTCATGATGCTGTTTATTCACTAAGGTTCTCTAACAGACCTCTAAGGCCTTCACAGAACAGCTGTATTTATACTGAGATTAAATTACACACAGGTGGACTCTATTTACTAATGTCTGGTTGTAACATGACAAAATGTGGAACATTTCAAAGGTTATGAATACTTTTTCAAGGCACTCTTTGTTACTCAGAATTAGGCTATAATGGAATTGTTATGTTTTATTATGAACCAATATCTGCTGGCAAAAGAGGAATGTGTAATAACTGGGAGGGTGTACTGTGGTATGTCTTTTAATCATTATGAATGCAATTAAAGGGTAATTCCAGTCAAAACCTAACTAAGCTAAAATCTACTACAACTATTCTAAGCCTATACTATCTACTCTGTAAAAGGAAAGATGTCTTTACTTACCTATTCTGAATTTTATCCAGCACGGTCACATGATCTCTTCAGCTGTGGCCTCAGTGTAGAGGAGAGAGCAGCAACAACAGCTGCAAAGGACAGATGATGACTTCACCCATAGGCTTACTATGAGGCAGCCATTGTTGACAGTCCCTCTTCTACACTGAAGCCAGGGATGGGACCCAATCATGTGACTGGATCAGGGCTACTTCATATTAGGTACGTATAGAAATCGTTCTTTTTACAGGGTAGATAAAATAGTCTTTGGAATGGACTGGGAGTAAATTTTATCTTAGTATCAAGTTGGTTTTGACTCGAATTACACTTTAAACCTGTAGGGGAAGCAAAAAACCTGATCTGCCTGCCACATCCCCTCCAGGTTCGTACTTGTCAGGTCTGTTTTACAATTCAGTACCCCAGGTGCCCAAAATATGGGTGTGTACTGGTATGCACATATTGATTCAGTTTCCTGAAGTAAGAGCCTTACTTCTAGTGAGACTGTCCATCGCTTTTAGACAACAGTCAAAGTTAACAAGTGGGAGCAGATGGGCAAGTTCTAAACCATCTCAAACTAGGTATTTGGTCTGATATTTGTATATAGTACACTTATCACATATCATTTAATGATAGAATACTCACCTCACAGGTGACTTTTGCATGTGTTCAGTCACTCCCTAGCGAAGCATTTTTATCACCATTTATTTGTATATAGAAACATCCTAGGATTTGAAACCTAATGTGCTGAATTGGAAAATCTATTTGATGAGCAAGAATCTTTGGGCACCTGCTATGCTAGCAGTGGGTACTTTATTCTCACTTTAAAGTAGAATTATAGGCATTAAAAAAATGTTTTTTGGAGTAGAGAGAGTATGGGAGGGTTATAATGCCTCTTTTTTTTCTTTTTAGCTAATTGTGTCCCAATGGGGACATTTACCCTCATTTCCTGTCCAATAGCCAAAACAGGAAGTGAGAAAATCCCTGCAAATCAAAGTAATCAGTTGGGGCCCCCAGGTCACTAGAACCAATATCGCCATTGGGAAGATTTCCCCTCTATTACCTTTCTGGAGATACCCCAAAATTTCACTTTCATGATAATGGTAAACAGAACAAACAGGGAGGTTGGCTCTCATGCCTCCTAACATGTTCTTATCCATCTCCACTCTATCAAAAACCAAGAAAAAAGTTTTGCTGTTTGTTCAGGAAGGGAGGAGGGATTTTTTTCAGCTAAGAACACCCTCCTGCCTGCATGGCTGAGCCATGTGTAGCACTGTATCTCTGTCCTTGTAATTCAAGAATTTCGCTATAAACGTGCGTGGGGGGAGCCCCCTGGGGAGGAGGTTTGGCAGGCATACGGTGGGCCCTCTCCACCACTAGGGTAGGGGAGAAGGCCTCACAGCCATGGGTGTTGACAAGAAGTTGCTCCAGGAAGGTGGTGGGATCTTTGCCCTCAGCTCCCTCGGGGGGCCCGATGAATTGGAGTTTGCACCTCCAGAGCCTATTCTCCATATCGTCTTGCTTGCTCAGGATCTGGTTGATTTGGAGCAGCATACTATCCGAGCTGGTCTGAAGTAGCGTAATGGTGTCCTCCACCACTCCTATGTGGGTTTTGGCTGTTGTGACCCTCTCACAGAGTTTTTGGAAGTTTTGACGTAGAAGTAGGATTTTCACCTTGACTTCATCTATTTGGGCTGTCAAAGACATTCGGCAGAATGTGATCACCTCAAGCACTTTTCCTGTGTTATTTGCCAGAGTGTCCCACCCACTGTAAGTGGCACCGCCATCTTCCCCAGTGCTTTCTTTCTCCTGGCAGAGATATTGATCTAGTTTAGCCATAGTGGCCTTCTGTGTTTTTGGTGGGGTCATGGCTAGTATCTGCAGTGGTCCTCACCCCCACTGTGTCTGGCTAGTTAGGCTGTCCCTGGGGGTATAGAGTTGTGAGCCAGAAAGGCCTGGGTGTAATACTGGTCAGCAGGCTGGGTGAAGCAATATGGCCATGGACCTCCAGGACTAGGCCGAAGCCACTGCCTTTCCTGAATGCATCAGCCATGTGTGGGGTCACCACTCCACGGAGACCGCTGTAAGGTCAGAGGGTAGTGGAGCCATGACTGCAGGTGTACAGGGCCTTCAGGGGATCTCGCTAGGCTGGTGCTTGATATGGCTGGGAGGTAATACTTATCGGCAGGCTGGGTGAAGCAAGATGGCCGTGGACTTCCAGGACTAGGCCGAAGCCACGGTCTTTCCTGAATGCAGCTGCCGCCGTGCAATTGGATTGGAATAGAGCCGAAGCTGCAAGTGTTCAGGGTAATGCTGGGCTGGTTCAGGATTATGCTGGAGTGCAGGTTATGTTACAAAAAGGAGTAATAGACGGAGCACAGAGTACACACGTCCTACTCCATGCTGTGTCAGGCCACACCCCTCATCTTTTGAATTTTCTAGTTTTGTCAGTTTGCCAGGGTTGTAACGATCGGGCCTGATTCTGTGTGTAGTTAGAGGAGCACGTGTGTCCAGTGAGGATGAGAGTGAACTGTTGTAGACAGAGGTGGCCAGGTCAGGACAGGGGACAGATTATGTCATATAGGTGGTCAGTAGCAAATAGAGAAGAGAAAGATTAAAGTTGCAAAGGTTCCTACAAGTAATCATTTGCCGTTTGGAGGGATGGGTGGGTGGAGGCAAGAATACAGCCATAAATGTGCTGGGCCGCATTCATAGCTGTCTTGGGCTGCAGGTTGGATGCCCCTGCTCTATAGTATATCAACAAGATAAATCTTACAAAACAAAGTGATGGCATGAACTTCAAATTAACAAAAAACTTAACCTTATATGCTCGAAAGTCTTTATGTTATATTCACTCTATTATACAGCACATAAAACAAACTATAAAAGTGTTATAACATAGTACATACATAAATATAAGATCAGTCAGGGCATGTTCATATATGGCTCATATTCATATACAAAGCAGACCCCAGGCAGTCAGCCAGTCAGAATATGGAAGCACCCAAGACCAGTCCCCTCCCACATGTGGACACAGATAGTGAAACTATCATTGTCTAGCGTGGTACTGTACATCATGCTAAGGTATATTCTTCTGTACTGTAAATATAGCTAGAATTGATGCCCCATAACCTCTGGTTTCATCTGGATTTCTGACCCAATCAGCATTGTACTGGTTGCATCTCCTGACAGTTTTCCAGATCTTTGACAGCTGTATAATGCAGGTGAAACGGTGGCCTAATATGCCTCTAACACGCAGGCACAGCTGTTGCTTTGGGAGGATTGTATTAAAAGAACGTCTTGACTTCATTAAATGTACATTTGCTGGTTGTTATTTTAATTGGTGTGGTGCCATCCATTTTTATGAGTTTGGAACATCCTCTGAACCCCTTTGGCTCTATCCAGTAATGGAGGCTGCCAAATCTCACAGCTGTTGGTGTGGTTTGCCAGTCTTATAAACACATGGCAACACATTTCCTCCTGACATTATGCAACATAGAGAGAACACTTAATCTTATTACGCCAAAACAGATGTTCTTTGATAATTTGATAGGCTTTCCCTACCTAGACGTGCTGTAAATAATATTCTTTTCAATGGTGATTTGAAGAAATGTGTGTATACAGTATGAGATTATTCTCATAATTATTATTATTAGAGTATTCTAAACTATCACATCCTAACCTTGCTGACTGCCAGAGCAAAGCTGTTGTTTTATATTATACTGCTCCTGGTATCTATGACCCCAAACCCATGTTAGAGAGTAAAGTCTAAGTAACTAATAAATTGTAGTGCTTTTAGTAAGTTCTGATGTTGCATCATCTTAATGTTGGCTTCAGATAAATGCAGATGCAGAAGAATTTCAGTAAAATAAAGTAAGCAGATTCATACCTGCTCTGCCCCAGGACCTGGAGTTCTAAACCTAGTCATCATGAAGCATTATGACATCATCATTACTCTCCCATATCATTGTTTTTTCTTAGATTAGTTTGAGCCTTCACACATTAGGCTTCATGCACAGGGAATGTTTAGATCGCTGCTAGTAGGGTTGTTTTGCCTGTTTTTTTTTATTCTGCCTCTAAACACTCCTGCATGTTAGCCTATGTGTCCAAGCATGCATAGGCATTTAGTTGAGTTGAGAGGCAGGGGCATTTAGAGGTAAAAAAAAAACCCACAGCCAATGCATCCAGGAACAGCAGCATGTTGCCAGAAAAAAACGCTATTTGCACATTAACGCTAGGCATGTTTAGCGCTTGATTGTTAATTCATTTCAATGAAATAACCCCCAAGCTCTTGATTCGCCTAAACACGTTACATGCGTTTACAAGCATCAAGGCCATCTAGGAGAGATAGCAAAACATCCAGTGTGCATGAGGTCTTATTCTTGTATGTAGGAAGACTTCTGTGACCTGTATGCTCATGAGGTAGGGGAAAAGATCAGTGTAACTTCACTTGAAACAAGGATACCATTTGAATGCTCCTGGTTTTCTAGGTAGGTGCAGAGAGTACTGCAGCTCTAGCACCATGTGCAATGTGCAAGTGGCGCTATAGCGCCTGCAAAACACCCTCGGTGTGAAAGGGTATCTGCACTGTAACTAAATAAAGATTATTGTTTCATGTTATCAACAATTCCAGTCTGTTAAATGGATAATATCAGGAGCCATAGTTGGGTTGATTTTCCCATTAACCGCTTGCCGACCATATACTGTATATTTATTGTATAAATAGTGCAGCGCTGCTCGCTCTCATTTTATTAATCAAATAAATAAACCGATGTAAACACAGTGAAAAATATAATCTATAAATATCCATAATAAATAAAATGTACAAAAGTTCATATACATCTCAATCAACTTTTCTAATTTCTTGATTGCTGTGCATCAGTAATCCACCGCCGTGTATCTATCATACTTCTCCAGTATTACAAAACATGTGCACACCTCCACCAGCTGTTATACCTGCTCACCTCAACAATGAGCCACACAAGCTCTGAATGGGAAGTCCCTTCTATCTCCACTCCGATATCAGCTCTCCTGCTCCAGCCTGTTATATAAACAGCTCACAGAGGAGACTTTTCTCTCGTGATATGGTGCGTATTCATGCAAATACAAATGCAGGAAACATAGTGCTCTCCATTTTAATCATTTATTTGGGTTTCCCCTTTAAAATATTGCACTTACAAGGTTTAAAAAAGATCAAATCATTTGTCACAGTGTTACAGGGCATCCGTTCGCTCACCACTCTGCTGGCGTGACGTCACAGACTTGGCTCCTTCCCATCTACGTGTGTATTGCCTCAATTAGCTTTCTCAATAGATGGGTGGGCTGCCTTACCTGAGCCCTTATATACTCTTTCATCTCCTCTGTAACCTTCCAAACTTTCCCAGCAGTCAAGGTGATTCCAGGTCCGCCCACCTCCCAGGGACCACAGAAACTACATTCTTGCTTGTCCCCATTCAGAATGCTACTACCACCCCGATCCTATAGAATATAAAACCCTATCCCTAAGAATCTAACATTACTAGAATCATCCTGTATTCCCATTCAATAAAACTGCTGCGCAGATCGTTTAGTTAACATCTATTCATAAGATACATTCTACATAAACTTAAAACAAACATGAATCTATCCATAAGTATACTGTATATATATATATATATATATATATATATATGGCGGAAATGTGCAGGATCACATACCTGTACGTGATTCTGCATGTCCGGCTCTGGGGCGTGCACATGCATCACTGGCAACCTTCTCCCACTGTGATTGGACACAGTGGGAGCCAATCAGCAGGTTCAGCAGACGCAATGTCCACCGGGACCCACAATTGTTGTATGTAAACAAGGCAGATCGCCGTTCTGTGAGAAGAGGGGGTAGCGATCCTGTGGAACAGGATCTCTGCCTTTCCACAGTGCAAGCACCCCCCACACAGTTAGCAAGCACTCCATGGGAACATATTTAATCCTTTGATTACCCCTGATGTTAACCCCTTTCCTGCCAGTGTCATTAATACAATAACAGTGAATATTTTTAGCACTGATCACTGTATTAGTGTCACTGGTCCCCAAAAAGTGTCATTTAGTATCCGATTTGTCCGCCGCATTGTCGCAGTCCTGCTATAAGTTGCTGATAAAAAAATTAAAATTCAATAAATCTATCCCATGGTTTGTAGACACTATAACTTTTGTACAAACCAATCAATATACGCTTATTGTGATTTTTTTTTTTTACCAAAAACAAGTAGCAGAATACATATTGGCCTAATCTGATGAAGAAATTTGATTTTTTTTCCCTTTTTTGTTATTGAATGTGTTTTATAGCAGAAAGTAAGAAATATTGTGGGTTTTTTTTCAAAATTGTCAGTCTTTTTTAGTTTATAGCGCAAAAAATATAAACTGCAGTGGTGATCAAATACCACCAAAAGAAATCTCTATTTGTAGGAAAAAAAAGACATACCGTATTTGCCGGCGTATAAGACGACCTTTTACACTTAAAAAAACTGAGCAAAAAGGAGGGGTCGTCTTATACGCCGGGTCCGCTGCTGGGATGCCTTCTGGCTGTCCGGTAATACTGTATGTAGCTTCGGCTTCATACAGTATATACCACTGAACCAATCCCAGTGAGCGATGTATTCAAATGAATACAGAGCCTGCTCGGATTGGAGCAGCAATCTCTGCCAATCCGAGCAGGCTACACACAGTAGCCTGCTCCGATTGGCTTTGAGAGTGAGGCGCGGGCTGATGATGTAACAGCCTCCGCCAATCCCAGCAGGCTTTGTATTCATTAATAGAATACATTGCTCGCCGTGATTGGCTCCAGCACCAGAAGGAAGAAGGAAATGGCTCCAGCAAGAACGAAGAAGAAGAGGGATATGAAGCGTCGGAAGCCTCGGAATCGGGGGTCGTCTTAAACGGTGAGTACGGACAAAACATTTTAACTGTGCAGGTTTTTAGGGGGTCGTCTTATATGCCGGGTCGTCTTATACGCCGGCAAATACGGTATATTTTATTTGGGTACAACATCACACCATCATGCGACCACCACCACAATTGTCAGTTAAAATAACGCAGTGCCGTATCACAAAAAATGACCTGCTCATGAAGGGGGTAAACCTTTCAGAGGTCAAGTGGTAAATCTCATATGCTTTGCTGTTCTCTTTATTATTGTGAGACATGTAATAGTGTTAGCAATATCTTAAAAAGATGAGAGAGGCCTGTAATTGTCATCATAGGTATACCTCAACTATGAGAGACAAAATGTGGAAACAAATCCAGAAAATCGTGTGGAAAATAAGTATTTGGTCAATTTCAAAAGTTCATCTCACTACTTTGTTATATATCCTTTGTTGGCAATTACGGACGTCAAACGTTTTCTGTAAGTCTTCACAAGGTTGTCACACACTGTTGCTGGTATGTTGGCTCATTCATGCAGATCTCCTCTAGAGCCGTGATGTTTTGGGGCTGTCGCTGGTCAACACTGTCTTTCAACTCCCTCCAAAGGTTTTCTATGTGGTTGAGATCTGGAGACTGGCTAGGCCACTCCAGGACCTTGAAATGCTTCTTACGAAGCCACTCCTTCATTGCCCGGGCGGTGTGTTTGGGCTCATTGTCATGCTGAAAGACCCAGCCATGTTTCATCTTCAATGCCCTTGCTGATGGGAGGAGGTTTGCACTCAAAATCTCACAATACATGGCCCCATTCATTCTTTAATGTATATGGATCAGTTGTCCTGTTCCCTTTGCAGAGAAACAGCCCCAAAGCATGGTGTTCCTACCCCCATGCTTCACAGTAGGTATGGTGTTCTTTGGTTGCAACTCAGCATTCTCTCTCCTCCAAACACGACGAGTTCTGTTTCTACCAAACAGTTCTACTTTGGTTTCATCTGACCATATGACATTCTCCCAATCCTCTTCTGGATCATCCAAATGCTCTCTAGCAAACCTCAGATGGGCCTGGACATGTACTGGCTTAAGCAGGGGGACACGTCTGGCACTGCAGGATCTGAGTCCCTGGTGGCATAGTGTGTTACTGATGGTTACTAATGGTAGCCTCTGTTACGTTGGTCCCAGCTCTCTGCAGGTCATTCACTAGGTCCCCCCATGTGGTTCTGGGATTTTTGCTCACCGTTCTTGTGATCATTTTGACCTCACGAGGTGAGATTGTGTGTGGAGCCCCAGATCGAGGGAGATTATCAGTGGTCTTGTATGTCTTGCATTTTCTAATTATTGCTCTCACAGTTGATTTCTTCACACCAAGCTGCTTACCTATTGCAGATTCAGTCTTCCCAGCCTGGTGTAGGTCTACAATTTTGTTTCTGGTGTCCTTCGACCGCTCTTAGGTCTTCACCATAGTGGAGTTTGGAGTGTGACTGTTTGAGGTTGTGGACAGGTGTCTTTTATACTGATAACAAGTTCAAACAGATGCCATGAATACAGGTAGTGAGTGGAGGACAGAGAAGCCTCTTAAAGAAGAAGATACAGGTCTGTGAGAGCCAGAAATCTTGCTTGTTTGTAGGTGACCAAATACTTATTTTCCACCATAATTTGCAACTAAATTCTTGCACAAATCAGACAATGTGATTGTCTGGATTTGTTTCCACATTTTGTCTCTCATAGTTGAGGTATACCTATGATGACAATTACAGGCCTCTCTCATCTTTTTTAAGTGGGAGAACATGCACAATTGGTGCCTGACTAAATACTTTTTTGCCCCACTGTCTATATATATATATATATATATATATGTATATATAGAGATATAGATATATATATAGATAGATAGATAGATAGATAGATAGATAGATAGATAGATAGATAGATATATGTGTATATATATATATATATATATATATAGATAGATATATATACACACACACACTATATTGGCAAAAGTACTCCTGCTTTACATGCACATGCACATGAACTTTAATGACATTCCAGTCTTAGTCCGTAGGGTTCAATATTGAGGTAGCCCATCCTTTGCAGCTATAACAGCTTTAACTCTTCTGGGAAGGCTGTCCACAAGGTTTAGGAGTGTGTCCATGAGAATGTTTGACCATTCTTAAAGAAGCGCATTTGTGAGGTCAGGCACTGATGTGGACAAGTAGGCCTGGTTTGTAGTCTTCGCTCTAATTCATCCCAAAGATGCTCTATATCAGGTTGAGGTCAGGACTCTGTACAGGCCAGTCAAGTTCCTCTACCCAAAACTTGCTCATCCATGTCTTTATGGACCTTGTTTGTGTACTGGTGTGCACTCATGTTGGTACAGGAAGGGGCCATCCCCAAACTGTTCCCACACATGCATGCAATTGTCCAAAATGTTTTGGTATGCTGACACCTTAAGAGTTCCTTTCACTGGAACTAAGGGGCCAAGCCCAACGCCTGAAAAAGAACCTCACACCATAATCCCCCTTTCATTAAATGATTTTCCATAAAGACATGAATGAGCACGTTTGGGGTGGAGGAATTTAACCGGCCTGCACAGTCTTGACCTCAGCGCAAAAGAACTCCTTTAGGATGAATTAGAGCAGAGACTGTGATCCAGGTCTTCTTCTCCAACTTCAGTGCCTGATCTCACAAATGCGCTTCTGGAAGAATGGTCAAACATTCCCATAGACACACTCCTAAACCTTGTGGACAGCCTTCCCAGAAGAGTTGAAGCTGTTATAGCTGCAAAGGATGGGCCAACTCAATATTGAACCTTACGAACTAAGACTGGGCTGCCAATAAAGTTCACGTGTGTGTAAAGGCAGGTGACCCTATACCTTTCACAATATAGTGTGTGTGTGTATATATATATATATATATATATATATATATATATATATATATATATGTATGTATATATATATATATGTATATATATATATATATATATATTTTTTTTTTATACGATATATGTATACATTATATCTCTGCCCAACTATTGTTTAAAAATCTTTGCTGGATCAAACTTTTTTGTAATGCTAACATGACCTGTGTGCAAATAGCCATAGACCATAGAAGTGAACCAGCACAAAAAAAAAAAGTCAAGTTGAGAGGTGCGCCTGTTCAACTTATGCAAATGCATCTACGTGGCTTGACATTTACTACGATTTTGGCGGCGCAGTGAACCAAAGCACTTGAACGTGCACAAATGCCACGTGCGCATGCAAAGTGCATAAATTGACCTTGCGCAGTTCCAAGTGTATTTGCTAGCGCAGCAAGCTTGCTCGGAGAAAGTTACTTTTCCGTTCTATTTTGGGCATATTTGTTACTTGGACAGTTATAACTATACTTCCTCACATCACCCACATCACCCTCATAATATTGGCACTTCCACCTTCTTTTAATTCTGAGTCTAATAATGCATGCGACATGGAAAACAGAGGAACGCCGCGCTTGACAAAAGAAATTAAACAAAAAACTAAAAAAAGGAGCAGCAACCCAAATGTTATACTACATTTGGCATAAGAGAAAAAAGGAGTGGGTTGCGCTACAAAAAATAACTGAACTAAAAAAATTAAAAAAATATACCCATGTGAAACAACTCACAAAAAAGTTTGAACTTAGTGGTGATTCCCCAGTCCAGGGTCTACACGGATGAAATGTAAGGGACTTCAGAGCCCGCTCGTCTCTCGATACACTCCCGTTCGTGGATTTACATAAAAGGCAATGAGACTCACAATAGTGTAAAACCCACATATAACTTTAATCGAACGTAAGAGACAAAATGCGCACTTACAGAAATAAAGATTAAAACGATCGTTACAGCAAAACCGAGCCGGCCGGTCTCGGTTAGCGCCCGTTACACCGAAAACATACAACACGAGATGGTGGCGTCAGGACGTCGCTCCTCCTCCCTACGCGTTTCGTCACGATAGGACGTGGTCATTTGTGGTATTTTCTATCTTTATTAGATAGTCCTGTTTTGTCGCATTCTAATCCCTTTCTGGCATGCGACAAATACACCACTAAATGCATGCGACATGTCTATAGCGGCGCACCGATCGCCACCTCCCGTGCGCTGGCATGTCATTAGTAAATGGGGAATTGCGCTTTGTTACAACTGCGCATCAGCGTGCGTCGCAACTCATGGCGCAAACATTTTGTAAATCAGCCCCTATATATTGCTGGATGATTCTGCTGGCAGCCAGGAAGGAGACAGGGCAGGACACACTGCTCAAGCTTGCTCTGCCACCCCATGGCCATATAGGACTTCTTTGCATTTCAGGTCTGCTCTACTTGGACACCATCGCTGTAAGGCCACGGCAGGTATAGGAGGAGGAGTATGGTTGCCGAGCATTGAAGCTGATAATGACATGGGCAGTCTCCCAGAGGTGGGTTTCATGCCTTCCAAATCCCAGAAATAGTACATGGCTGAGGATAGGGGGCACAGGACAATGTTGTCCTTGGCAAGTCTGGGGACTCAGCTTCCTACACCCCAAATAATTTGTGGTGCATGGGCTCCATCATGCTCCAGAGCCTGCAAAAAAGACTGTGGCATCAAGGAGACAGACATTCCCTTCTTAATACATGTTACAAGGGAAAGTTGCAGAGCTCTTCTTGCATATGCAGAGAATGAAAACCCTTGAATATGTGTTAAGGAGGAATCTATGTAACTCATGTACAGCGTTTGGCAGAGATTGACTCAGGTGTCTCTGACCCTCTAGATGGTGAAAGGAGGAGTGGTAGTGGTGACTGCCTGAGCAATCTCGAGCAATGCTTTAAGCCCTCAGCTCCTAGGATTGTCATCTACCACTTATTGGCAGTGGCTGCATCACATATTGGCTGATCGTCTGGGTAGACCCTCTGAAGGATGACCCCTTTAAGGATGGACCACTGTCCACAGCTTACCCATTATGCAAATGTGCAGCCAGTATCCTCTCTGATCATGTATTTAGTACTGCTGAAGGTTTGTGAAAGACATCTGCTGCAGCTACCAAGCCCCTGATGCTCATGCAACTCGTTAATTTTTGGAGGGATCGTGCCACTCTCCAAAAAAATATTTTTCACGCATCCCATGTTTCTCCTTTCACCTCCACAGCCTACAAAACAATTCTCACATGCTGCCACCATTGCCATTTCCGGTGGTCCTTGAGCACACCCAGTCACCGCCAGCACATGTTTCTACCTGCTACTGTTAACATCTTATGCCATTGTTGTAGGTCTGCTACCATTACCTATCTTATTAACCTAAAAATATTGCCACAGCGGCTGCGCTTTGTAAAGGCCATTTCACACCAGATGCAGTTCCGTTTAGTTCCGTGCATTTTTTTCTGCACTAAAAATGCATTCACAGTGTTTTTCATGTATTCCAATGGCTCTAGTTCACACCATGCAGTTAGTTTCCGGTGCAGAAACTGACCGGAAACTGACTGCATGGTGTGAACTAGAGCCATTGGAAAAACACTGTGCATGTATTTTGGGCAGTAAAAAAGCATACGGAACTGAATGGAACTGCGTCTGGTGTGAACTAGCGCTAACAGCAGCTTTAATGTGGCACTCAATTTTTTTTACCAGCTGTTTCATAGTTGCAAATGTTTTGCATTTTGTTTAAAAGAGTCCATCATTTGTTCTGCAGGAAAGGTATTTCTGTTCAGGAATTCTGTTAGGTAAAACTCAGTTTTTTTGCAGCTGTGTGGCAGTTTTAAATACAGAGAATGTTTGTTGAAGAGGGGCACATCCTGCGCTCTGCAGGAAGAATTTTGTCAGGTTACAGTGTTTGGGCACCACCAATACCCACACCCCAATTTTTCCACTGCTAAGTGACAGTAGCACAAAATCTAAAATTTGTGCTCACTGTTGACCCCCTCTTCTCCAAGAATATTTGTGTTGAGTTATGGTCCTTTGCCACAAATAATACCTGAAATCAAATTTTTACAACATTTCTTTTATGGACTTCTTTTATATTGTTCCATTTTTTGGGTTTGGTTAATACTGCATTGGTCATTTACTTTGTTTGTTGAATTACAGTGTATCAAGGACAACACTTTGTTTTCTCTCACTGCTCCTCAGTTGTTTAATATGGAATACATACTCTTAAAGTAGTGTGGCTTAACAATGATTTTTTAAATAAAAATCACTAAGTCTCACTCTTTGCCGCTGAAAATCTGGCCTATATAACTTGCTAGAAACATGTTTATTTTTCTCCTTTTATCACAGGGAGAATAAAATGTATTGTTTGGATTTACAGATGGCTCGTTCCATCTCAAATTGCCTTGGATGAGAACTTCTGCTATGCAGAAAATCTGAATGATTTCTAGATTATGTGTCAGAAAAATACCAGTATGATTTTTGCTGGTTGAGATATAGCCTCTCATTGTATCCTGTACAGGCTTCTTTTTGTGCATCTGTGAAATAGTTATATAGTGTGTCCTAGAAGGTATATGTTTTTTTTTCTGCTGACTAAGATAAGCCAACTCCCTGCCTTCATATTTGCATATTCTTAAAAATGTTTAGCTTCTGTTCTAGGAATAAGAACAATTTCCATTATTGGTGTGCACCGAAATACAGCTTCAGGCTCTCTGCCATCAAATTGGCCTCCCATTAATAAAAATTAGTTTTTTTATCTGAAATCTGTACAATATTTATAGCATATCTGCAAATAATATAGATAAATCCCAAAGGGCTACACCACATCCTCATGTGACCATGACAAAAATATACGAAAAAAGTGGGATTTTTAAGGTGCAAATCACACAAGTGGACCACCCATAAATAAAATCATCACATTTTATTCAGAACAATTTTAAAAATGATATTAAAACATATTACTGTGTTAGGTATGAATTAACAAGTCTCAGACACCATTTCACAACCAGTAAAGTTACATAAATATCTCACATGTCTTCCGCTCATCATATAGAGGAAGGAAGATAGATCATAGACAGAAAATTAGGGTTAGAATGTGAAACCCTCAACATGTTTTGCGATTAGTGTTTTATCAGAATAGGGGTCAATGCTAAATAATCTAGAAACATTGCATTAAATATTTTACAAAATATAGGTCTAAAATGAAAAGGACCTTTTACGGTTTGTCACTATTACAGTTTCATTACCTAGCCGCAGCATATTGTTACTTACAACTGTTATGTATACAGAAGTTATCAGCATGCTAATAACGGAGACCCCATATGTAATAATGTAATAGGTCCTTTTAATTTTAGACCTATATAATCAGGTGTAACCTGATTTCTCTCTCCTTCTCAAAATTGTAGCCTATCCAATAAAAGCTTAAAAGATGACATTCAAAACTGTTCAGTTTTTCAGTCTTCAAAATGAGAAAAGAGCTCTAAATTTTCTGTTTTACCTCTGGAATAGCAAAGTAGCAAAAAGTCTTCAAGAAATCTCCATCCGGTTTTTACTGTTGTTTAGGTCTGAGATAAAAGACATTGTGATTTTTTGTTTTTATTTCAGATCAGGTCTGCTGGTCCTCTCTCTTACATAGAATCTGAGCCAAAAAATAGTACATACATTCCAGCTAATCAATGTATTTTTTCTGGCTCTGAAAAAGTATACTCTAATTTATATTTTAGGAGGATCAAAGCCTCTCCATCTTGCATTGCAGCCTAGATATACATGATGTGCTGCGTGTCCATGCAGTATTTCTGTCTCTTGGCTCTGACATAATAAACCTAAATACAATTATGCCTCATTTCTTCCTCTGACATAGTGACCATAGTGACAAGTACTGTTGAGTTTGTGCAATATTAAGGCTGTTGCCTGTGCTAGAAAGTCATACGGTAATTCTTTTTTTCCTGCAAAAAAATTGATTCCTTTTACATTGCTGCCTTGGACCCAAACAAACTGTTTGCGTACTCTCTGGTTAATGTGTGAAAAATGTAGCTTATGTCTCTGAAACCTGTCATTGTGATTTTTTTTCAACATAGCAATTCTGCAGTGTGGGTTTTTGGTTTGGAGGTGTTTAAATATGCTCTGCGTTAGCACTTTGTTCAACTTTGTACACAATACAGTGTGTTACTGAATAGGAGATCACTAAAAGCTATGTTTTGTGACTTGTTTTGCCCGTTTGCCAATATTAAAGACTTTTCTTTTTAATTTACAATTGTTTTTTGCTGTGTTGCCTCTGCTGCTTCCAGTGAACCTTCAGCTTCTATTGATTTTAGTGGAGTTTGGATTCCAGACTCGAAACCGAGCCTGGTTGCATTTGGCTCATCACTGATCATCTGTTTTCTCTGAGGGACAGGTTGACAAATTCAGTATGCCACCCACAGACATGAGATATTCAATTGATTTGGCAGAAATGGCTGAATTTGAGTGACTGTTATCCCATGTTAATGGGAACTCTTAGAAAACATTCAATTTTCAAGCACTCGTATCTTGGTTCAAGGTTGCTTTCCAGGGTTTACACCTCTTCTGGTTTGCCATTTTCATTAAGCAAAATTAAGTACCAGGAAAACCGCCCTGAAAAAGATATGCAGACTTCTATGGCTAATCACATTCTGCAAATAATTGTTTCCTTTCTTTCTTGCTGATCCTCCACCTGTCATTAGAAAAAACATGAAGGCTGCCATGGCTGATCCCACCTTTTGATGATGCTAGTTATCTGGCTGTCATGTTGATTCCCTGGCTTTAATATTTTAAGTTGTTGACCTCCAGTAAGCATACAGATTTTTGACTTCACACTGATTTTGCTGATTTGGACACTTGTGTTGGACTGGTGATTGAAATGATTGAAGCCCAAGGATTAACATAACAGCAAGACAGCTAGTATTTTCAAGTGGATGTTAGCAAAAAAATTGCTGTTTCTGTCATATAAGGTTTACTTTATTATTTTGTGATTCGTCAGTTCTTATTAGGTGTGCAGAAAATTAGTTCTGATTTCACTTGTTTGCATATACAGTGTATTTCAGGTCAGTGACTCAAAATGTTATTAAGCCACAGCCAGCCTGGTAACTAGAATTGTCATAAGAAGATCCAGTTTGGCAGCTCCCATATTTTTTCCATGACAGGCTCCTTTAACCACTTGCCGACCGCCTCACGCCGATGTACGTCATCAGAATGGCACGGGCAGGCATAAGCACATATATGTACGTCCTTTGCCTCCCGCGGGTCGGGGGCCCGATCGGGCCCCCGCCCGGTGCCTGCGGCGGTCGGTTTTCGTTCGGGAGCGATCCCGGACGAGGGGACGGCCATTCATTCATGGCCACCCCCTCGCGATCGCTCCCGACGAATGGAAATCCCCGGTGACATCACTTCCTCTCCTGTAATGTAAACACAGGAGAGGAAGTGATGTATTCTCTCCTCCGTGTCGGTATTTTTCGTTCCGACACGGAGGAGAGCGGATCAGTGAGTTGCACCAACACATCCCACACACAGTAGAACATGCCAGGCACACTCACACCCCCCCTTTACCCCCCGATCACCCCCCCAATTACCCCTGCCCCCCAGTCACAGTGACACCAATGTCATTTTTTTTTTTTTTTTTTTTTTTTTTGCATTGGTGTCATTTGTGACTGTAATAACTGTTAGGGCAGTTAGGGTTAGCCCCCTTTAGTTCTAATGTACCCCCCTAACCCCCCCAATAAAGGTTTAACCCCGTGATCACCCCCCGTCGCCAGTGTCACTAAGGCTGGGTTCACATTGCAGCGGTTTATGAGAACGAATGTGATTCGCACCGCACTGCAGTGCAAATCACATCCGATCTCTGTGCGATTCGAGTTCAGCCATTCGCCGCACCCGCCGCACCCGCCACACCCGCCGCACCCGCCGCAAATTCGCACGGGACCCTTTTTTTGGCCCGCAGCAGAATCGGATCGCATGGGTGTTCACACCATGCGATCCGAGTTTGCAGATCGCACTGCGATATGCGAACTGATCTGGGGGTGTCAGTAACATTTCACTGACACTCCCAGCAGTTCGCATAGGGCAGTGTGAACTGCCGCCGGGAGGCATGCGATGCGGGAACCCGCCGCGGATTCGCGGCGTTTCCGCATCGCTCCAGTGTGAACCCAGCCTAATAAGCGATCATTTTTCTGATCGCCGTATTAGTGTCACAGGTGACGCTAGTTAGGCAGGTAGGTATTTAGGTTCGCCGCAGCTTTTTATAGCGCTAGGGACCCCCATATACTACCGCATAAAGCCCCCTGATTGCCCCCTAGTTAACCCTTTCACCAGTGATCACCATATAACTGTTACAGGTGACGCTGGTTGGTTAGTTATTTTTTTATAGTTTCAGGGCACCCGCCATTTATTACCTAATAAAGGTTTAACCCCCTGATCACCCGGCAGGTGTCATTTGTGACTAATAACTGTTAGGGCAGTTAGGGTTAGCCCCCTTTAGTTCTAAGGTACCCCCCTAACCCCCCCAATAAAGGTTTAACCCCGTGATCACCCCCCGTCGCCAGTGTCACTAAGGCTGGGTTCACATTGCAGCGGTTTATGAGAACGGATGTGATTCGCACCGCACTGCAGTGCAAATCACATCCGATCTCTGTGCGATTCGAGTTCAGCTATACAGATAGTATGGCTGAATTCGTGTCGCACCCGCCGCAAACTCGCACGGGACCCTTTTTTTGGTCCGCAGCAGAATCGGATCGCATGGGTGTTCACACCATGCGATCCAAGTTTGCAGATCGCACTGCGATATGCGAACTGATCTGGGGGTGTCATTAACATTTCACTGACACTCCCAGCAGTTCGCATAGGGCAGTGTGAACTGCCGCCGGGAGGCATGCGATGCGGGAACCCGCCGCGCATTCGTGGCGTTCCCGCATCGCTCCAGTGTGAACCCAGCCTAATAAGCGATCGTTTTTCTGATCGCTGTATTAGTGTCACAGGTGACGCTAGTTAGGCAGGTAGGTATTTAGGTTCGCCGCAGCTTTTTATAGCGCCAGGGACCCCCATATACTACCGCATAAAGCCCCCTGATTGCCCCCTAGTTAACCCTTTCACCAGTGATCACCATATAACTGTTACAGGTGACGCTGGTTGGTTAGTTATTTTTTTATAGTTTCAGGGCACCCGCCATTTATTACCTAGTCTCACTAGTGTACCCCTAAATTTAGGGGTGTCTACTTTCTAAAATGGGGTCATTTGGGGGGGGGGGGGGTTTGTGCCATCTTGGCATTTTATGGCCTTCAAAACTGTAACGCCCTTAGAAAGCCTGAAGGCGGTGCTTGGTTTTTGGGGCCCCGTACGCGGCTAGGCTCCCAAAAAGTCCCACATATGTGGTATCCCCGTACTCAGGAGAAGCAGCAGAATTTATTTTGGGGTGTCATTTCACATATGCCCATGGCATGCGTGAGCAATATATCATTTAGTGACAACTTTGTGAAAAAAAAAAAAAGTTTGTAATTTTCCCGCAACTTGTGGCAAAATATAAAATATTCCATGGACTCAACATGCCTCTCAGCAAATAGCTTGGGGTGTCTACTTTCTAAAATGGGGTCATTTGTGGGGGTTTTGTGCCATCTTGGCATTTTATGGCCTTCAAAACTGTAATAGGTAGTGAGAAGTGAACTCAAAAAATTACGCCCTTAGAAAGCCTGAAGGCGGTGCTTGGTTTTCGGGGCCCCGTACGCGGCTAGGCTCCCAAAAAGTCCCACATATGTGGTATCCCCGTACTCAGGAGAAGCAGCAGAATTTATTTTGGGGTGTCATTTCACATATGCCCATGGCATGCATGAGCAATATATCATTTAGTGACAACTTTGTGAAAAAAAAAAAAAAAAAAAAAAAGTTTGTAATTTTCCCGCAACTTGTGGCAAAATATAAAATATTCCATGGACTCAACATGCCTCTCAGCAAATAGCTTGGGGTGTCTACTTTCTAAAATGGGGTCATTTGTGGGGGTTTTGTGCCATCTTGGCATTTTATGGCCTTCAAAACTGTAATAGGTAGTGAGGCGTGAAATCAAAAATTGACGCCCTTAGAAAGCCTGAAGGCGGTGCTTGGTTTTCGGGGCCCTGTACGCGGCTAGGCTCCCAAAAAGTCCCACATATGTGGTATCCCCGTACTCAGGAGAAGCAGCAGAATTTATTTTGGGGTGTCATTTCACATACGCCCATAGCATGTGTGAGCAATATATCATTTAGTGACAACTTTGTGTAAAAAAAAAAAAAAAATTTTTTTTTTGTCATTATTCAATCGCTTGAGGCAAAAAAATAAAATATTCAATGGGCTCAACATGCCTCTTATCAATTTCCTTAGGGGGTCTACTTTCCAAAATGGGGTCATTTGGGGGGGTTTTGTACTGCCCTGTCATTTTAGCACCTCAAGAAATGAGATAGGCAGTCGTAAACTAAAAGCTGCGTAAATTCCAGAAAACGTACCTTAGTTTGTAGATGTGACAACTTTTGCGCAAACCAATAAATATACAATTATTGACTTTTTTTTTACCAAAGACATGTGGCTGAATACATTTTGTCCTAAATGTATGACTAAAATTGAGTTTATTGGATTTTTCTAATAACAAAAAGTAGAAAATATCATTTTTTTTCAAAATTTGCGGTCTTTTTACGTTTATATCGCAAAAAATAAAAATCGCAGAGGCAATCAAATACCATCAAAAGAAAGCTCTATTTGTGGGAAGAAAAGGACGCAAATTTTGTTTGGGTACAACATTGCATGACCGCGCAATTACCAGTTAAAGCAGCGCAGTGCCAAAGTGTAAAAAGACCTCTGGTCATTTACCAGCAAAATGGTCCGGTCTGAAAGTGGTTAAAGTGGCAAATTGTTTTTTATTTAATAAAAAAAAAGATTATACTTATCTACTCTGTACAACAATATTGCACAGCAAGGTCGCTTTCCTCCTCTCCTGGCAGTCCACACCAACTTTGCCAGCTCCCCCTCCTTTGGGTGCCTCCTTTAGCAAGCCGGGTGCTAAGGAGGCATCCATACGAGTGTGGTCCTGAGTCAGGCTGTGGGTGTCCACAGACACGCCCCCCACTCCCACATCAGCAATTTGACTGGCAGCAGCATCAGCCTGTGGCTCTGCAGCCCTCAGTTTCTCTTGTGAAAGTGGGAATTGAGGGGAGCGGTGCTTGAGCCAGAGACAGCACTGGATCAGAAACATGAAGCCAGGTAAGTGTTTAGGGGTATGGGGCGGTAGGACAGGTAGTGGGACATTTTTTACCTTAATTCAGAGAATGCATTAAGAAAAAATATTTTGATTTTAGAGCCACTTTAAAGTACACTTGACATGAGAGAAATAAATGGGCTAATAATATTGGTCTCTCAAATTGAGGAGTGTTTATTAAAGCCAGAGAAAGCTTCTGCTTGAGAAACTGGAATAAATATACTTTTTTTATGTATTAAAGAGTCACATTGACTTGTTTGCTTATACAAAAGGCAGATCTATGGGTTGCCTGATTAAAAAAGATTGGTTATTTGATTTTAGTAGATTGATTTGTTCAATAGATTGATTGAGCCAATCTATTGAATGAATCAATCGGTTTTATTTTAAATATTGATTTGCTTGATAGATTGGCCAATTGATTCTTCAAACACATTTGGATGATCAATGCATATGGTAGGCCTCTCATTTATAATGTTACTCCTAAAAGCTTGATTTTATCCATCTTTTCTAGCCAGTCCTGCTCTAATGATGATTATGGGTGAGGATGTTTTTTCCTTTCTTTAAATACAAAGATGACTTTATTTAAAACACAAGCAGCATTGTGCTACCTATAGACACTTAAAGAGATGAAACTGCTATATCCTTTTATTAATCTGATTGGATGCCATTGATTATTCGCATTACTGTTATTTGCACCCTGTTCCTTGTTGATTAAAAAAGAATATGCAGAATGGCATGTCCATGCAAGGCACAGGGCAGTTCTTAATAAAACATAGTATTTAAAAAAGATTATTTCAAATGTAGAATTGCATAATGTGTAAATGATATGGTAATGGTAATTTGGACTGAGGCATGCTATACAAACCAGTTACATGAAACTGTTCTCATATGTTTTTTTACTTAATTGGTTTCCAAGTCTACGTGACCAAAACCTCCCTCTATACAAGGGATACAAACAAAGTCACCTGAAGTATATAGATAAAATCATTTTCAAATGAAAGCATGAGAAATGTCAAGGTGTTACACTTTTCTGTGTTCTACTTTGTTTAGGGCAGATGAAGTGGGCATGATCATGACCAACCTTGAAAAAGCCCATCGGGTAAGTAGACGTTCTGTGTTTTGTATAGATCCTACTGCTTGAGCTATAGCTTTGCAATTTAGTCAAACATATCTCCAGTAAGCCTTATGACTAATAGACCTGTGTAGTTTGTGCGACTCAGGGAGGGCGTTTGCAATGCTGATGAATTGTATTTACCTAAAAGAACGAAAAAAATATAAAAATAAAAAATGTATTTGTACTACTAAACTCAAGTAATAATGTATAATTAAATAACTTTAGATTCCTTTACAACATAATACAATTATTTCTGTTGTGTTCCATATTTCTAAATAATAAAAAATACATCATATTGCAGAATATTGAGCATATTTGATTTAAAATGCATGTTGTATAGTGAATCTTTGTGAATAGATGCTGCATACCTCAGACAGATACTGCTCTGTTCTTTGTAGAGGCATAGAGACACAGTACTGCAATGTCAGTTCTTTATTTGATATAAGTTTATGCATGCCAAGTTTCTTGTACATCCTCAAGTCATTGAAACACAGAGTCCAAACCACATCCTTGTTTAAGAACATAAACTCAAATAACGTTTTCAAAGATGAAAGGGTCACTGTAATTGTATAAGGTTAGGGAACATCAAATATCAACTCAAAAGGAGGAATATTCATTCATAACTTCTTTTTGTTATAAAACTAATAGGGATCTTAAACAAATTAACATCGTAATAATAAAATCCCTTAATTTTTAAGCAAGAAAGTGCTCAAGGTGCACAGCTTGTTACCTGGAAAGTCCACCTCTTGCCAGATTATTTTTTTTGTTAATAGAGTGTGGAATAGTTTAAATTCTGCTGTTTCTAATGGAGAAATGTCCAATCAATTCCCAATTTCAAATCAATCAACGCTAACTCTCTATGATTAAGACAGAAAGTGAAAAGAAATCTCCCTACTTGGGGACACAGACAGCATTAACAACTAGAGAAAGGTACAGCACCTCTCCCCGTTCTATCCAAAGAGTTGGAAATTAAGCTATACCTCCAATTTCAAAGTGTGTATTAAGTCATTTTTTTTTCAATAGTGTCAGGAATGATTGGCACTGTTGTCATGTTTTATCTAGTAATCATTGTTACCACCGGAACTAAAAGTTAGGGTGAATCCAAATTTTGAGTTGTTACTGGAATAGAAATAAAGAGGAAGTCTTTGAATTAGACACCAAAGATACCTTGTCAGCAAGTATTGCGCAGGCTTAATGGCAGTGTTTTTCCTTTCCTTTCCTTATTTTTTGTATTTACATGCAATGTGCTTTTGTTAGAAAATCTGACCAGTCGGCTTCCCAGCACTGCCCTGTCTCTCCTTGCATGACATAACCCTCTCCTCTTCTGGGGTGTCTAAGAGCCCTTTCACGCTGCCAGCGCCCGGGCGTCCGTCGTTTTTGCAGTGTTTTTTGGGCGCTAGAGGGGTGCTTTTAACCCCCACTAGCAGCTGAAATAAAGGGTTAAAATTGCCGCAGCCAAGGCGCTTTGCAGGCGCTTCGCAAGCGCTGCCCATTGATTTCAATAGGTAGAGGCGCTTTAGGAGCGGTGTTTAACATCGGGGGTGCTGACATCACATCTAAATAACAGCGCCCAATAACAGTCTCAGAGCTTTGGGTGTCTACACAAGGGGGCTTTTATAGGTAAAAAAAATGCATAAAATATGTTAAATGCACATATGTCTCTAAAGCCCCGTACACACGAGAGGACTTATGTCCGACAGACTTCCGAAGGAGTTCCGTCGGAGTTCTGCTGGAATTCCGACGGAGTTCTGACAGACTTTTCGGCTGAGCGGACTTGGCCACACACGATCACACTAAACTCCGACGGATTCGAACGTGATGACGTACGACTCGGCTCGAATAAGGAAGTTCATAGCCAGTAGCCAATAGCTGCCCTAGCGTCGGTTTTAGTCCGTCGGAGTAGCATATACACGAGCGGATTTTTCGAAGGGGACCGGGTCCGGCGGAGTTCCTTCGGAAAAATTTGAAGCATGTTCCATATTCTAAAGTCCTTCGGACTTTGGCGAGTCAAAAGTCCGTTGCAGCCCACACACGATCGGATAGTCTGACGGACTCAGTCCTTCGGACTTTGGATGTTGAAAAGTCCGCTCGTGTGTACGCGGCATAACACTCCTGTCTAAGCAAAGATTTCTCTCAGTTTGGAGAGATTTCATCTAGCTTCCTGTGGTGTCTATAGAGCAGGAAGTGATGGGAAATCTCCCCAATGGGACAAAATCATCAAAATAAAATAGAAGTTTGTATCCCTTCTTTTCACTATTCAAAAGTAGTTTTGCCTTTAAAGTTTTTTTTTTTATTGATAGTCTGGTAAAGGGTTTTAGCCTTCAATAGGTTTGCTTATACCCTATTGAGAGGATTTATTCAGTTTAGATAAAGAAAAGGGAAAAAAAAGTATTTCTTAGTAGTGTGGGAAGGGGTTTGAACCTAATTTGAATTTCCTTGTTGCCTGTATTCCCATTTGGGAGATTCTCCTCACTTACTGTTCCTAGTGAGAAGTGAGGAGACCATCAGTGGAAACCTGACAGAAGTTCAAACCACTCTTCACGATATCTAAAACTTAAAATATTTTTTTTTTACTGCAGTAACAATTTAAATTATGATTATTTAAAGACAATATTTTGGTGGTAAGGGGAATAGTATGTTTTTTTTTTACTTATATCCAGCCATACATATTTATGCGCAATGTATGCAAGCATTTGCAGAGATTTTCCAGCACATGTTCTCTATATCTACAACATTTGAGTTGTGCTGCATGGTAGTGTGGGAATTCAGGTGACATATTGAGATAGAAAATTATGAATGCGTTTCCTACATTATCTTTCATTACGGCTTATTTATGACAGTCCATCTAATATTTGCAGCTCTGCCTCTCTCCATCACAGTTTTTTTTAATACTGAAAGTCTGTAAAAATGTATATAAAAAAATATATGCATTCTTTGAACAAGCCACAATAATTCACTTTCTTGTGTTTACACAATTGTAATTTAATAATTTACGTGTATTCTAAATGTGAATGTTAAATACTTATTTATTCAAAAACTGCAAGGAACATAACAAGGTGATGAGAATCAATTTTGATTAGATGAGGAGGTTCTATTTATCCGAAATATAGTCAGTCCTACAAACCAGGAACACTTCCAGTAACAAAAATTTTCAGGGAAAATCTGAAATCAGGGGCATTTGGCTATAATGAAAACATTTTAGACCATTTTCAATGCTTTTCTACTCTGGTCTACACCTGTGTCATTTTTCTTCCACTTAAAAAACATATCTGTAGAGAGACAGACCTGCAGGTAGCCATATAAAGAAGCATTTACCTCCTTGAACTAATGGTAAGCAGGCATTTTCTACTTTTGAAGATAAGGTCAAACCATATTACTCATCCCACATTTATTATTTTCTAAATCCAGTAATGTATAGCTTGTATAACGATGCCTCTTTTCTTCTGCAGAGAGCAGAAGCTGCGCAGAGAGAGGTTGAGAGTCTCAGGGAGCAATTATCATCTGTAAATAATTCCATTAGACTGACCTGCTGTTCTCCACCAGGATCCACCACACTGAATTCTGCTGTAAGTCTGTGTTCCAGTTTCCTGGAAAACTAGAGTGAAGAAGAAAAAAAATACATCATTGACTAAATAATATGCAGTAGGAGACTGAATGACAGCAGAAAGACCAAGTGGTCTGTTGAGTCTGTCCTTTTTTCAACATCCTTCTCTCCCGATTGACCTGTGTTTACCCTCAAACAGGTTTAGATTCACTTACTATCGACTGACTCACCACTTCTGCTGAAAATCTGTTCCAGACATCCACTACTCTTATGGAATGGACAAAAATATATATTTTTTATTTATGAAGTAACATTTATAAAAATCGTCGACCATAGCACGAAATGAGCACATAAAGATGACAGTACAGTGTCTTAGCACTTCGACACTGGTTTCCTTGGTTCAGATCCCAGCCAGGGCTCTATATACATGCAGTAACCTGATTTAATCTCCTGATTTAATTGGGGAAATTGGGACTTTAAATGAAATCATGGCCGGGTAGGGTCATATGTCTCCATCCCTATCGTTACAAGGAAAAAGCAGCAACAATGGTGGGACTTTAAATGAAGCTCATGATAGCAAATGAATAGAAGGTGGACGATAAAATATTTAATAATCCATAAATACATGTTTACATACATTAAAATTCATATACATAGAAATACACACTTTCATAGTGTAAATTTCTGAAAAAGTAATATCTGGTAATAACATATCTGTGGAAATGCTGTTGGAAAATGCAGCTAATACTCCACACTTTTCTTTTGTTTTTTGCTGTCTGGATTGGCAACTGTTTCTGTTCTCAGAAAATGTCATTACTCTTCATTTCCAGAGTAATAAAAGTAGGCTAGTTCCGGCATTTAGAGCCTTTTTACTTCTTCAGGGAAGTTAACTTGATTATTAATGTATCTAATGGTATTGGACGTTTCTGTTAATTGTCTTTATTATTCAAAACCATGGTAACAAGCTTTTTAACGTTTTTTCTTTTTCCATAGGAAAAAACAAGCTTCTCTCTGTGTTCTGGGTCTCATCTAGAAGCAGCTTTAGCTGTTAAGGACAGGGAAATTTTAAGACTCCTAAAAGACATTCAACACCTGCAGAACTCAATACAAGAACTGGAAGAGTCCTCGTCAAATCAGATAGCAGAGCTCGAGCAGCAGCTTGTTATCAAGACAGAGGCCATTGCGGTATAGTCTTTAAAATAACATTGTATATCTAGAGGTTCAAAAGACCGTAGCATCCAAAATTACATTAGCCCTCATGCATGTAGGTGTTGGGTCTTGCAAGGTAGACTTTCAGCTCAGAGCAGCTCTAGCCCTGCAGAAATGTGCCAAGGGGCATAAAACATATTTATTTATTTATTATTGGTACTTATATAACACCAACCATTTATGCTGTGCTTTACATATACATTGTACTCTCACTGCACTCAAGGAACCTACAATCTTAGGTCCGTAACTCACAGTCATACATACAGTACACATACTGGGGACTATTTATATAGGAGACAATTAACCTGCCAACATGTCTTTGGAGTGTGGGAGGAAACCAGAATACCCAGAGCAAACGCCCGCAGGTACAAGGAGAACATGCAAACTCCAGGCAGGTTGTGCGATGGTTGGGATGTAAACCAACAACCCTAAACAGTTCATGTGCATGTTGATGGTGAAAAAAGCAGAGTGACAGAGAGATGCGCTCATCACTGTGCTGCTTTACCTTTTTCTATCCAGCCACAGGCTGGGGCGTGTCCAGGAGGACCTGGGCTCAAATGAATTTGATTGGATAATGTTGTCCGAAAAAGAGTACTGAATGAGGTAGAAGTTTATGAGCTAGAAACAGCCTAGGATGAGGTGGAATCATGCAGAAAATGCTGGTATTTTAAAGGGCTATTTATTTTTAGCTTTTTCTTTTTTTTTTTTTTTTTTTTTTTTTTTAGCTGGAGTTCTGCTTTGAAGAACTCCAGATATGGCATTTTATACATAGATACATTGGTCCTGCTTGGACCAATGTAACTATGCATATAAGATATATTTGGGATCCCACTAGAAGCTGGAAATCATCTTAGTTGACACCACTTCTCCAGTGATCTTCACTAGCTTCTGAGTCCTGTCCTGAGCAGTTGTCCTGCTGCATTGTGAACAGAGGAAGTCATTAGCATGGGCACCATTCCGTGGGGCAGACAGTGTGACTGCCCCACTTCTTCACTTCTTTCATCGATAAAGTCAAAACCATCAGGGAAACAATTTGTCAGAAGAAAACATCCAACCTCAGCCAGCAAATACATAAAGAGGATGTCCGCACCAACATACCGCAACTGCCAAAATTTTCACTATCCCCAATTACCGTAGACACCGCAAAAAACATCATTAATAAACTGCGTGACAGTACCTCACCTATTGACATCATCCCCACAAAACTACTGAAAGAATGCTCCCACATCGTGGCTCCAACCATAACCCACCTCATAAACCGATCATTCCACGAAGGGATTGTTCCCAGCATCCTCAAACAAGGCATCGTCAAACCTCTACTCAAGAAACCAAACCTGGACCCTCAGGATCCAAACAACCGTAGGCCGATTACAAGCCTCAACACCATTTCTAAGATCATGGAGAAAGCTGTAGTACATCAGCTACAACTTCACCTGGATACTCACAAACTCCTGGACCCGCTGCAATCAGGCTTCCGCCCGGGTCATGGAACAGAAACAGCTCTCCTCAAGATTTGGGATGACGCCCTCAAAGCAGCAGATGACGGAGAGCCGTGTCTCCTCGTACTGCTAGACCTAAGTGCAGCGTTTGATACAGTAGATCACAATACTCTACTCGTCCGCCTCACAGAAGTAGCCGGAGTCCAAGACATAGATCTCCATTGGTTCGCGTCCTTCCTAGGAAATCGGTCACAGACAGTGAAACTAGGAAAATTCCTCTCCGAAACTCGGGCAGTCACCTGCGGAGTCCCTCAAGGCTCTCCGTTGTCACCCGTTCTCTTCAACATTTACATTCGCCCACTCCTTCAAATCATCAGATGCTCAGATCTCTGCTTCCACTCTTACGCTGACGACACGCAACTTTATTTCCGGATCAATGGAAAAAAAGATCACCAACAACAACTTGAAAACTGCCTCAAATCAATAGAGGACTGGATGACCACCAACTCCCTCCAGCTGAACCAATCAAAGACAGAGCTTCTTATCTTACACCCAAATCATAAGCCCGCAACCAAAACCTCCTGGTCTCCACCAACCGTCTTTGGGCAGACTATCTCCCCAAAGACCAAAGCGAAGAGTCTCGGGGTTATTTTAGACGCACAAATGTCAATGGATGCGCAAATAGGATCTGTAGTCAGTTGATCTCACCATCTGCTGCGCATGCTTCGCAGACTCATCCCTTTTATCCCAAAGAATGACAAAGCAGTGGTAGTTGGAACAATCATTAATTCACGACTGGACTACGCAAACTCGCTTTACATAGGATTACCACAATATCAACTTGCGTGATTACAACTGATCCAAAACACGGCGGCAAGGCTGATAACAGGAAAAAACCCTGGGAATCCATTTCTCCTTCACTGAGGAGCTTACATTGGCTAACCGTAAAAAATCGGATCACGTTCAAGACCCTTTGCCTCACCCACAAATGCGTGCATAGAGAAGCTCCGCAATACCTAATGGAGAAAATAAATCATTACACACCAAACCGCAGTCTTCGATCAGCCAACAAAAACCTCCTCCTCGTGCCCAAAGCCCGGTATAAATCCAAGGGTGATCGGAGATTCGCTGTCCAAGGGCCTCGGCTATGGAATGCTCTACCAATCAACATCCGCCTTGAAGAAAATCACCTTGCTTTTAGGAAAAAACTCAAGACCTTCCTCTTTTAGCAGATGATCAAAGCTCGCCACAGCGCCTAGAGGCGATTCAGTTCGCATTGTGCGCTATATAAGTATTTCATTCATTCATTCATTCATTCACCTTGTCCAGTTAGATAGTGCTTTGCATTTTTTTCATTCTCTGCATAACGCCTGGGCTGAGTGGTCAACTTCCTGTGTTCAGAATGCAGCAGAGCAGCCACTTTAAACTGGACCGAGGAAGCTAGTGGAGATCACTGGATTAACCGCTTCCTGACCACCCATCGCAGTTATGCCGCGGTAAGGTGGCTGGATAGCACGACTCACCCTAGGTGTACGTTGGTCCATGCATGTTATATAGCATGCGTGCCGTGAGAGCGTGCCTGTGGGTTCGGGACTCAATGTCCACCGGTGACCTGTAATCGCGGTATACAGAGGCAGAACAGGGATCTGCCTATCTAAACAAGGTGGATCCCCATTCTGATGGGACGTGATGGAAATCTGCTGTTCCCAATCATCAGGAACAATGATCACTGTGGTGTTCCATGCAGCCCATCCCCCCTACAGTTGAAACATACCCAGGGAACACAGTTAGCCCCTTAATCGCCCCCCTAGTGTTAACCCCTTCCCTGCCAGTGTCATTTATACATTGATCAGTGCATTTTTATAGCACTAATCAATGCAATGTCTCTGGTCCCCAAAAAGTGTCATTTGGGGTCAGATTGGTCTGCCGCAATGTTGCAGTCCCGCTAAAAATTGCATATTGCTGCCATTATCAGTAAAAACAATAAAAAATAAATAAAAGTCCCTAAATCTATCCCATAGTTTGTAGATGTGATAACTTTTGCGCAATCCAATAAATATACACCTATTGTGATTTTTTTTTTTACCAAAAATATATAGAAGAATATATATCACCTAAACAGATGAATACATTTATATATATATATATATATATTTATATATATATATTTTTTTTTTTTTTTTTTTTTTTTTTTTTGGGGATATGTATTATAGCAGAAAGTAAAAAAAATAATGTTTTTTTTTTTCAAAATTGTCGGTCTTTTTTTGTTTATAGCACAAAAAATACAAACCACAGAGGTGATCAAATACCACCAAAAGAAAGCTCTATTTGTAGGGAAAAAAAAAGGAGGTAAATTTTGTTTTGATACAGCATCGCACGACCATGCAATTGTCAGTTAAATCGATGCAGTGCCTTATCGCAAAAAATGGCCTAGTCAGGTAGTGAGTAAATCCTTTCCGGGGCTGAAGTGGTTAGTGGTGTCTACTATAGTGATTTATAGCTTCTAGAGGTGTCCCACGGGTATGGTATATACATAGTTACATTGGTCCAAGTTAGACCAATAAAATTATGTATAAAAAGCCATACCTGGAATTCTTAAAAAAAAAAAAAATCCACCATTTCCATTTATCTGCTGCATTAAGGCAGCCCATTCAATTTGAATGTGACAACAGCACACCTTAAACTACAAAACCTACAGCATTATTAGCAATGCAGTACTACACAATGCATGTTATATGCATTGTGGTGCTCTGTATTGCACTTGCATTGGTCGTGTATATGCACAATTTACCATGTGTTACCACAAAGCATAGGTCTGAAGGGGGCCTCACAGTTAAGGATGAGCTCCAGCGTGTTCGCACAGCCCACGTGCAGAGCCCGTCAGGAAGTCGGCACTGCGCTGCTCTTATCACAAGCAGTGACAATGTCCCGATGCGCGGCTGCAGAGATTGGGAAATGTCTCATTGCCCGTGATTAGCACAGGCTCTGCACGTGGAGTGTGTGAACACGCCGGAGCTCATCCTTACTCACAGTACGGATAAAAGGAACTGAATATCCATGTAAATATGATCATATGCCAGCAGAGCCAAATATAGCTTTATTGTGATACTGCAAACTTCTGACTAGGCTATTGTTAAATAATATGAAAGATAAACCCAGTATAAACGTACCACTGTTTTATTGGTTATGGCTATATGGTTATGCTTACATAGTCTTGCTCATGCATGCAAACATAAAGAATTATTTTGGCAGTTGATTGCATCTTTTCAAATGACAGCGTCCTGTGAAAAACCCTTTTAATTTATATTTTATATCAAAAAATGTAAAAAAAAAAAAAAAAAGCAGTGAGGCTGAATACATTATTTCTGGTTGTTTGTCTCCCTAAGGAATTGTGTACTTATCAACTATGCCAGCGTTTATGTTATTTTTGCACTGAACTCCTTTCATTGCCGAACAATGTAGATGAGTAATTATGGTGAACAGTGAAAGATAGAGAGCAGAACATGTCATATTGTCTGGATGACTGTTCCATTCAGTGAAAGCTCTTAAAAGCTCTTATCTTCATCTCCAGTAGCACATGTGCAGTGCAATGAGCAGAGACTTGGTGTCTGTGCTTTACAGCAGTGGTCATCCACCCTGTCCTCAGGGCCCACTAACAGGCCAGGCTTTATGTATTACTTTGGGGAGATGCAGACTAGAATACTGCAATCACTGAGCAACAAATATCACCTGTGGTGTATTTTAGTTATCTTGCAAACCTGGCCTGTTAGTGGGCCCTGAGGACAGGGTTAATGACCACTGCTTTACAGCATAACAATAATGATGACACTGCTTAACTGAGGTAAAACATTGCTGACAGATTTGTAACAGGTAGTGGCCAGCTAGATGTGTAACCTGGATGTCCATAACCACTTGTAGTCTCATGACCTGCCTTTATTATTCTTCCTATAGAAACTGGAGGAAAAGTTACAAAGTCAGTCAGATTACGAAGAAATTAAAACAGAACTGAGGTAAGGTTCCCCCCTCCCTCTGGTAAGTGGGCTCTGTATCAGTCTGATTAATAATGTGCCATGGGGAACACTTCACGCTTCCAGCTTTATAATGCAATAAATAAGACAGCATTGTCACCGGGGGTTGTTTATACCTATTACAATGCTGTATATATTTACTCTTGTGTCGTGCACAAAATACATATCCATCTGTTATTTTAAAACACCACATATAAATCTGCTGTGTGTTTACCTAACAACTGTAGAAATTATGCACCATTCATAGTCTTTATACGGAAGCTGGGCTTTGTAGGTTTTCAACACCTAGCAAAACCTGTGAAGGTTCTCATTTATCCAGGTCATCGTATAGCTTGTTAGTTAGTCACATTCAACTGGAATTGTTCCTTTTATCTTCAGGAAACATTTCAGGGACACTTTCTCTTTCTTGATTTGTTCATAATTTCTCACCCGTTGCAAATGGCTGTCAAGCTTTTTAATTTAAAGAGTAAGTTCACCTTTACAGAAAATCTGTAAGATGAACTTACCCTGGACCCCTCCCCATCCCCCCTGGTCCCGCTGTACCTGAGGCCGGCGATCACCCGCTAGGAGACATCAGGTCAACGCTTTATCAGTCCGGGGATTTGAAATCTAACTGAAGACTAAAGTCTCCTTTTTTGTTCTTTAAAAATAACAAATATGTTATACTTACCTGATCTGTGGATTTGCACAGAGCAGCCCTGATCTTCCTCTTCTCGGATTCCCTCGCTGGCGCTCCTGGCCCCTCTCTCCTGCCAAGTGCCCCCACTTAGCAGCTTGCTATGGGGGCACCTGAGCCACAGCTCTGTGTGACCATTCAGACACAGAGCAGTGGTTTGGCCCTGCCCCCTCTCTCATGATTGGCTAACTGAATTTGATTGACAGTAGCGGGAGCAAATGGCGCCCCTGCTGTATCTCAGCCAAGTCCTAGACAGCCGAGGCACTCATGCAACATCACTGGGTAGAGCTGGGGCTCAGTTAAAGGGTTGCAAACCCTCATGGTTTTTCACCTCAATGCATTCTTTGCATTGACGTGAAAAACCTTCTGTAGTGCTACAGCCCCCCAGTGGTTTTCTTCTCCCCGGGGACGAGCACACCAGCTCTAGCTGGTGTCTCATATACTGATTGGA
The DNA here is from genome assembly GCF_037356315.1 of Lithobates pipiens. NCBI lineage: Eukaryota > Metazoa > Chordata > Amphibia > Anura > Ranidae > Lithobates > Lithobates pipiens. Next base: position 87,735,994 of record NW_027507790.1, on the reverse strand, counting down.
TATATTGATACCAGCGCAGCCATTGGCTCCCGTTGCTGTCAATCAAATCCAATGATGCAGGGGGCGGGCCAAGTCTTGCTTTCTGTGTGAATGGATGCAGAAGCGGGACCACGGGTGTTCACCAATGTGGGCACCTGATGCAGGGAGGAGCTACTAGCACCGCTGAGGGACCCCAACAGAGAAGGATCGGGGCCACGCTGTGCACAACGACCTGCACAGTGGAGGTAAGTATGACATGTTTGTGTTTTTGTTTGTTTTTTTAAACGTGAGGGTTTAGTAACCCTTTAAAGTATGGGGGGAGGGGGGGGGGGGGGCTGCTGCACACAGAATGTACATAGATTGAATTATGATAAAAAACCTTCTGCCTTTACAATCACTTTAAAGATAATAACAGAGACCTTGAAGTTAGGTTTCTTTCAGTTTCTAAAAGCTTACAGGCACCTGCTACTTGAAGCCTGGTAGCCTGCTAAGTTTCTGCTGTCAATGAAAATAAAAGGAGAGGGGCTATAAGTTAGTGATTTCTTTGTGGACTTGAGATTTACGCACAATGCTTACAGCTATGTAGATCAGTCAGGGTTCATTTTAAAGTGCTTTTATTGCTTGTTCTGAATATGTAAATACTTTAACATGCATGGTGGTTATTTACTAAAGGATAATCCACTTTGCACCGCAAATGTACTTGGAAGTAAAGTCACTGTAGATCCAAGGGGGACACGCAAGGATAATAAAAAACAGCATTTTAGCTTGCACATGATTGGATGATAAAATCAGCAGAGCTTCCACTCATGTCAGATCTACCCCTTAGATTGAGAGCGGCTGCACTTCCAAGTGCACTTGCAGTAAAAGCGGATTTACCTTTCGTAAATAACCCCCATAGTCTGGGTATATGTGTTATATACCTATTATATGGGATTGCAGGGTGTTTGAATTACCAGTACATCATATTTTGTTTGTCTGCTTGTTCTTATCACTGTAAATCTACAGCAGTTTAAGTGAGTTAATAGAGTTTGATTGATTTTAAAGGATGCTCCAATCACAGATTATAAAGTCTCTAGATCCCATAGGATTCTTGGAACACACTCACTGGGGGATTGTAGGGCAGCACATTAGACAGCCAGGCAAGACTTGTGTAGGATCATCGCTTTGCTCGGCAGTTGTGTCTGAAATCCAGAGGGAGTCTGTGACAAGCTCTTCAGCCTAGGCCCTAGAGACTGTCAGTAAGGCATTAGCCCGTGGAACAAATGTCATTGTGCTGATGGATTAGATTATCCACTGCATGGTGACAGTTTTACACAAAAATAATCACTCCACTTACAGATTAAAACCAAGTTATAAAAACTGATTATTGGATTAAAGCAGAATTATGGTATATTATTCTAATTCTTTTACTTTTTTACTTATTTCACAGCATTCTGAAAGCTATGAAGTCTGTCTCCGCCAGCTGTGGTCTTGCATTGGTTAGTAATTTGTAGTCACATGTGTATTTACAGGCTAACAGAATTAAGAGACACTTTTTTAAAAATGTATTTATAATTTGCAGGAATCCCCCAAGGGAGAGGCTAGCCTACCAATCAAAAAGGAAGCATACTACCCATCACCAAACTATCTATTAGGAAATACAGGTGTACCCAGCTGTGGTATGTAATCAAGTTATGTCATGGTTGTGAATAGCACACATACACAAGAACTTGTCATTTATCATTGATGCACACCTTACTCTATGTTTTCTCATTGTACATCTGTAAAGAGCGCCTGTCAATTGTACATTACTGAAATAATGCAAGACTTTATTTTGGAATTAACTTATTAGTAGAGAATGTTACTTTAGAACATAAATGTTTCCTCAGCTCAGATTGCCATCTACTAGAGTATCTCAAATACTACACCCCTAACACTGTTACACACTGGGGATTGATTTTCTTAGAAAAGAGAATGTTCATTTTGTTTTGTGATTAAGGTAAAGCTATGCTAAAAAATGTAGCTGCTTCGGAAAAATTTGATTGAAAAACGACTTTTGTCTAGTCATGTTTTGAGAAGTTGTACATTTTTTTCTGCTGTTTTTGAGGGTGATCTGTTTGTTCACCTTGCAAACCCAAGTGTTCGATTTTTGACCTTTTGCCATAATGATATACAGTCCTACCTGATAAAGATATCAGGTTGACCAATGGTCAGACTTGGCAAGCTGGATCTGCTTGTATAGCCAGGTGTACTTAGCTGACTTGCAAAAGTTGCTTTCATTTGCAGGAACATTTCTGCCACTTTTTCTTAGTGAGCAGAGTACAGCTGGGGAAATAGATTGCAGATTAAGATAGATTTCTTCATAATTGCTGTACTTGGAATATGTTGCTTAGTGCATGAAGTTCAGACCTGCTTCTTAACCTATAAATGTTCAATTGGCTAATCAATTTTTCTCTTTCATGTTATATTTTTAGTCAATAATCTTTTGTTTTCTTTCTGTCATCATTTCTAGAGGAAGATCATTCCCAGGATGCCACAAAAGATCCTGTACCAGCTGAGAGACCATACTCAGCATCCCCTATGAACATAGATGGAGACTGTACACCCAGTCCTTCCCACTCTATGCTAGAAGCATCTTTGTCAAGCAGAGCTCAGAGAAACTCCTGCCCATCCTCTGGTTGCTCCAACATTAGTGAACAATTAGCAGCCGATCCCCTGCGTAAAAATCAGGTTGCTTCACCATTACTCAAGATTGAAAACAACTCAGCACTTAGTTACCCATCATCTTTTTATACAATAAAGGCCAATGCAGTCTCTAACAATCACCAGTCAACTGGGAATCAGGAGTCTAGCCCACTCAGTGATCACTCTGAGGGAACAAATTCCAGCTCAGTGGAAGATGAGCATCTAGATACATCTGAAATTGCTTTCCAGGTGAAGGAGCAACTGCTGAAACATAACATTGGACAGCGTGTATTTGGCCACTATGTTTTGGGGCTCTCTCAGGGCTCAGTAAGCGAGATTCTGGCACGTCCCAAACCTTGGCGAAAACTTACTGTTAAAGGGAAGGAGCCTTTTATTAAGATGAAGCAGTTTATATCAGACGAGCAGAATGTTCTAGCACTCAGAACTATACAGGTGCGGCAAAGAGGTACGTGGATTATAGTGATACTAAATACACACTGTTTAATTTACAATGTCCCTTCTCTTTCTGTATATGAATGATGGCACTGTAATTATTTTAACCACTTTCTGCCCACGCTATAGCCAAATAACTGCTATAGCAAGGGCTTCCAGTGTCGGGAGGACGTCCTCTCGTGATCGTGTTGCTTGCGCTCCCCTTGAAGCACGCAGGCGGTGCGTTCTGTGATCATTGAGTCTTTTGGCCTGTGCTGATCACAAATTGAGTTAGAGGGCAAATCACACTGGCCCTTTACCACGTGATCAGCTGTCAGCCAATGACAGCTGATCACGGAAGTAAACAGAAGCCAGTTATCGAAAAGAAGAAAGACAGTTACCAGCTTCTGTTACAGGGATATCGGTCCCAACATTGCCCACCAGTGCTGCTAATCAAGGCCCACCAGCGCCACCTATCAGTGCCCACCAGTGTCACCTATCAGTGCCCATAAGTACTGCTACTTAGTGCCCACTAGTGCTGCCAATCAGTACCCACCAGTGCTACTAATCAGTGTCCACCAGTACCACCTATCAGTGCCTCATCATCAGTGTCACCTATCAATGCCGCCTACCAGTGCCCATCAGTGTCCATCAGTGCCACCTCTCTGTGCCCCCTATCAGAGCCCATCAGTGCCATCTATCAGTGCAGCCTCATCAGTGCCTCCTCATCAATGCCAACCAGTGCTGCCTCATCAATGCAGCCTCATCAGTGCCACCTATCAGTGCCACCTCAAAAAATAAAAACCCTGTGGTGATTAAATATTACCAAAAGAAAGCTCTATTTGTGTGAAAAAAATAATGACATTTTTTTGGGTGTTGCATGACTGCACAAGTTTCATTCAAAGTGTGACAGCGCTGAAAGCTGAACATTTACATGGACAGGAAGGGGTATAAGTACCCAGTAAGAAAGTGGTTAATAAAAAAAAACCTTTAAGTACCTTTTCCTAATTGATATATAACTGTCACATGACACAGATCTTTCCCAGCCTGTCTGCAGGGAAACAAGCAGGAGGAGCATCTAGTCCTCTGCTGCTGGTCACATGTTCAAAATAGAAAAACAGCCTTTGGAATACAGAGTAGAAATAAATAAATAATATCAAATAACTGTTTTAAATTGTCATACAATTATATATTTGAAATTAAATCTTTATTATTTTGTGGAAATAACCTGGGTGTGGGAGGATTTCTGCCAGTCGCAGGCTGTGTAACGCCCCTCCAGCCAGGGCTTCTTTAATATTGATTGGACCCTGGGCAAAAAAAAATTTTGGACCCCCCTCCATGCAGTTTTGCTCTCCTCCTGCTTTGAGTCATACAATAAAAAGAAGCTGGACTCAAAATCAGTTTACTGAATCAGATCAGACAGCGAATGCAATTGTTTGCCAGAGGTTACAGTGTATCATTGCCACTCACTGACTGGTTGCTAGAGGTTACAGCACATAATTTCTGCTTGTTGATTGCTTGCTAGAGATTACTGTACATCAATACTGCTCACTGATTTTGGAAAAGGGTTTGGGAGTTTCTTCTGTATTTGTAGCGCATAGAGCAGCACAATAAAAAGAATGGGCTGCCTTACACATGACCTTCATCTTTATCCACCCTGTCAGTACACCTTTGTATCCTAAAACCATGCTAACCTCTGCACCCCAAACCTCCCCCATCCTCTCCACTCCCCCTCCCCTTTAACTCTACCTGCCTCCTCTGCTCATCTTTGCACCCACCTTACTTCTATACATCCCCCTCCTTGCTCACCTGTGCACCCCAAACTGTAATTCCTTCACTGCCTACCTTTGTACACCCCACACTACCCTCCCCCCACAAATGTGCTTACCTTTGCTTAACCACTTGCCGACCGCCGCACGACGATATACGTCGGCAGAATGGCACGGGCAGGCATATTGGCGTATATATAAGTCCATGCCTGCCCGCGGGTGGGGGGCCCGATCGGGCCCCCCCCCGGTGCCTGCGGCGGTCGGCATTCGTTCGGGAGAGATCAGGGATGAGGGGACGGCCATTCATTCATGGCCACCCCCTCGCGATCGCTCTCGACGAATGGAAATCCCCCGTGACATCACTTCCTCTCCTGTAATGTAAACACAGGAGAGGAAGTGATGTATTCTCTCCTCCGTGTCGGTATTTTCCGTTCCGACACGGAGGAGAGCGGATCGGTGAGTTGCACCAACACTCTACACACACAGTAGAACATGCCAGGCACACTCACACCCCCCCTTTACCCCCCGATCACCCCCCCAATTACCCCTGCCCCCCAGTCACAGTGACACCAATGTCATTTTTTTTTTTTTTTTTTTTTTTTTTGCATTGGTGTCATTTGTGACTGTAATAACTGTTAGGGCAGTTAGAGTTAGCCCCCTTTAGTTCTAATGTACCCCCCTAACCCCCCCAATAAAGGTTTAACCCCGTGATCACCCCCCGTCGCCAGTGTCACTAAGGCTGGGTTCACATTGCAGCGGTTTATGAGAACGAATGTGATTCGCACCGCACTGCAGTGCAAATCACATCCGATCTCTGTGCGATTCGAGTTCAGCCATTCGCCGCACCCGCCGCACCCGCCACACCCGCCGCACCCGCCGCAAATTCGCACGGGACCCTTTTTTTGGCCCGCAGCAGAATCGGATCGCATGGGTGTTCACACCATGCGATCCGAGTTTGCAGATCGCACTGCGATATGCGAACTGATCTGGGGGTGTCAGTAACATTTCACTGACACTCCCAGCAGTTCGCATAGGGCAGTGTGAACTGCCGCCGGGAGGCATGCGATGCGGGAACCCGCCGCGGATTCGCGGCGTTTCCGCATCGCTCCAGTGTGAACCCAGCCTAATAAGCGATCATTTTTCTGATCGCCGTATTAGTGTCACAGGTGACGCTAGTTAGGCAGGTAGGTATTTAGGTTCGCCGCAGCTTTTTATAGCGCCAGGGACCCCCATATACTACCGCATAAAGCCCCCTGATTGCCCCCTAGTTAACCCTTTCACCAGTGATCACCATATAACTGTTACAGGTGACGCTGGTTGGTTAGTTATTTTTTTATAGTTTCAGGGCACCCGCCATTTATTACCTAATAAAGGTTTAACCCCCTGATCACCCGGCGGGTGTCATTTGTGACTAATAACTGTTAGGGCAGTTAGGGTTAGCCCCCTTTAGTTCTAAGGTACCCCCCTAACCCCCCCAATAAAGGTTTAACCCCGTGATCACCCCCCGTCGCCAGTGTCACTAAGGCTGGGTTCAGATTGCAGCGGTTTGAGAACGGATGTGATTCGCACCGCACTGCAGTGCAAATCACATCCGATCTCTGTGCGATTCGAGTTCAGCCATTCGCCGCACCCGCCACACCCGCCGCACCCGCCGCAAATTCGCACGGGACCCTTTTTTTGGCCCGCAGCAGAATCGGATCGCATGGGTGTTCACACCATGCGATCCGAGTTTTCAGATCGCACTGCGATATGCGAACTGATCTGGGGGTGTCAGTAACATTTCACTGACACTCCCAGCAGTTCGCATAGGGCAGTGTGAACTGCCGCCGGGAGGCATGCGATGCGGGAACCCGCCGCGCATTCGTGGCGTTCCCGCATCGCTCCAGTGTGAACCCAGCCTAATAAGCGATCGTTTTTCTGATCGCTGTATTAGTGTCACAGGTGACGCTAGTTAGGCAAGTAGGTATTTAGGTTCGCCGCAGCTTTTTATAGCGCCAGGGACCCCCATATACTACCGCATAAAGCCCCCTGATTGCCCCCTAGTTAACCCTTTCACCAGTGATCACCATATAACTGTTACAGGTGACGCTGGTTGGTTAGTTATTTTTTTATAGTTTCAGGGCACCCGCCATTTATTACCTAGTCTCACTAGTGTACCCCTAAATTTAGGGGTGTCTACTTTCCAAAATGGGGTCATTTGGGGGGGGTTTGTGCCATCTTGGCATTTTATGGCCTTCAAAACTGTAACGCCCTTAGAAAGCCTGAAGGCGGTGCTTGGTTTTCGGGGCCCCGTACGCGGCTAGGCTCCCAAAAAGTCCCACATATGTGGTATCCCCGTACTCAGGAGAAGCAGCAGAATTTATTTTGGGGTGTCATTTCACATATGCCCATGGCATGCGTGAGCAATATATCATTTAGTGACAACTTTGTGAAAAAAAAAAAAAAAAAAAAAAAGTTTGTAATTTTCCCGCAACTTGTGGCAAAATATAAAATATTCCATGGACTCAACATGCCTCTCAGCAAATAGCTTGGGGTGTCTACTTTCTAAAATGGGGTCATTTGTGGGGGTTTTGTGCCATCTTGGCATTTTATGGCCTTCAAAACTGTAATAGGTAGTGAGGAGTGAAGTCAAATATTTACGCCCTTAGAAAGCCTGAAGGCGGTGCTTGGTTTTCGGGGCCCCGTACGCGGCTAGGCTCCCAAAAAGTCCCACATATGTGGTATCCCCGTACTCAGGAGAAGCAGCAGAATTTATTTTGGGGTGTCATTTCACATATGCCCATGGCATGTGTGAGCAATATATCATTTAGTGACAACTTTGTGAAAAAAAAAAAAAAAAAAAAAAGTTTGTAATTTTCCCGCAACTTGTGGCAAAATATAAAATATTCCATGAACTCAACATGCCTCTCAGCAAATAGCTTGGGGTGTCTACTTTCTAAAATGGGGTCATTTGTGGGGGTTTTGTGCCATCTTGGCATTTTATGGCCTTCAAAACTGTAATAGGTAGTGAGAAGTGAACTCAAAAATTTACGCCCTTAGAAAGCCTGAAGGCGGTGCTTGGTTTTCGGGGCCCCGTACGCGGCTAGGCTCCCAAAAAGTCCCACATATGTGGTATCCCCGTACTCAGGAGAAGCAGCAGAATTTATTTTGGGGTGTCATTTCACATACGCCCATAGCATGTGTGAGCAATATATCATTTAGTGACAACTTTGTGTAAAAAAAAAAAAAAAATTTTTTTTTTGTCATTATTCAATCGCTTGAGGCAAAAAAATAAAATATTCAATGGGCTCAACATGCCTCTTATCAATTTCCTTAGGGGGTCTACTTTCCAAAATGGGGTCATTTGGGGGGGTTTTGTACTGCCCTGCCATTTTAGCACCTCAAGAAATGAGATAGGCAGTCGTAAACTAAAAGCTGCGTAAATTCCAGAAAACGTACCTTAGTTTGTAGATGTGACAACTTTTGCGCAAACCAATAAATATACAATTATTGACTTTTTTTTTTACCAAAGACATGTGGCTGAATACATTTTGGCCTAAATGTATGACTAAAATTGAGTTTATTGGATTTTTCTAATAACAAAAAGTAGAAAATATCATTTTTTTTCAAAATTTGCGGTCTTTTTACGTTTATATCGCAAAAAATAAAAATCGCAGAGGCAATCAAATACCATCAAAAGAAAGCTCTATTTGTGGGAAGAAAAGGACGCAAATTTTGTTTGGGTACAACATTGCATGACCGCGCAATTACCAGTTAAAGCAGCGCAGTGCCAAAGTGTAAAAAGACCTCTGGTCATTTACCAGCAAAATGGTCCGGTCTTAAAGTGGTTAATGGCATTCAGTATAGGTGATGGTGGATATGACCTCCGGGGGGCATGATATACATATGAATACTGCCTCTATTTACATATGAATCCTGACGGTCTGCCGCAATTTACATATGAATGCCGTCGCTATTTACATATCAATGTCAGTAGTTACATGTAAACACAGAGTCTGCAGATGAGTCATCTGTACACAATAGGACAGAGCTGGGCAACATTAGTAGCAGAACTTCACATTGAGATATTAGGACACAGCACGGGACTAAAACCTCAGAGGACAAGGGAATTTAAACTGGGATAGTTGCCAAGTATGAGGCAGCTGCTTTGGGCCCCACAACAATGACAGGGCCCAGGGCAGCTGCCCCTTTTGCCCTGGCTTAAAAACAGCCCTGCCTCCAGCTTATGTCTTAGAATAACAAGGACGTGAAGCCTCCATTAACCTATATGTAATACCCCACCCCTATTGTGTGCTGCTGGTTAGTGGGCATGGAGGAGGAGGGAAGGAGTGGGTTGTCATGTGTACACACCCACATGTTTGACTCTATAGTCACATGGGCTGTTTAGAAGTGATAGGGAGTAAATGCTTAGCATAGAACCTCACTGAAAACTGAGCATGTGCAGAGATGCCACCACAGCTGCAAAATCCCTATCTGAATTGGGGACATGAACAGTAGGTCGAGATAGAGAGCAGCAGGATCAATCGTTTTTTTGCAGAATACAGAAAACTAATCTCATAGTGACTAAGTGAGTGTGAACAGCATGTAATGCATACTTTATTGATTTTTCTATGATGTGGGTTTAGTGACACGTTAAGAACAGTATACATGTATATACACTACCTTATTATTCTACAGGAGCTGATTGTCAGAACGTTTCCCCATTCCAGTACAAACAAGTCTTTTAATGTATACAACACAGGCAGAATTATATGAAGGTAAAATGCTTGGAGGTGGAATTTGTGAATAATTTTGAATTCTTTAGGCTAGGTTCACATTGCTGCGATGCGGGAACGCCGCGAATCCGCGGCGTTTTCCCGCATCGCATACCTCCCGCCGGCAGTTCACACTGCCCTATGCGGACGGCTGGGGGTGTCAATGTTATGTTAATGACACCCCCAGATCCGTCGGCATATCGCAGTGCGATCTGCCGACTCGCACAGGAATCGGATCGCATGGTGTGAACCCCCATGTGATCCGATTCCGTTGCGGACCCAAAAAAGGGTCCCGTGCGAGTTTGCTGCGGGAGCCCTGCGAGTTCAGCCATACTATCTGTATGGCTGAACTCGCAGCGCTACGGAGATCGGATGTGATTTGGATAGAGTGGGCAAGGGTTTGGATCTTTGCCAAGTGTTTGTTGAATATATCCCTGTTCAAAGACCCCCCCCCCCCCCCCCCTTATTCCCCTGGTCTGTTAAAAAGGTGTTATTTATTAGTATATGTTTCCCCATTGGAGAAGTCTACGGTAATTCCTTTGTGAATGTTGCAAAATTATAGGAAAAACCCCCAACAGGTCCAGAAACAGCAATAAAACTCTAACATGGGTTGCAACTCTTCTCCACAATAATAAAACAATAACATTAAAGTTAAGGGTAAAGTTCCAATTTGAAAGGTTATTTCTACAGAAATTGTTTAAATGATTTACTTACAGATGGGAAAGGTGGATGTTCAATGAAGTTAAACTTACAGTTAGAGGTCACAATTATGTTTTCAAATTTAACTCTGCAGAAGTAGGTTGTTTGGTTGGGATTGTTCTTTCCTAGACACTTCATTATTGTGAGTATCTATGGCAGCATTTTTCTAAATTACAGAACAGCCTAGCCATAGCTAGGAAATAGGTATAAGGAGTTTAGATTAGTCTTGCCCACAATAAAACAAGCAATGGTGCTACATGTCACAGTTAGGCCGCGTACACACGCGGGGACTGTTTGCCCAACTTTGTCCGTCAAACAGTTTCGGCAAACAGTCCGCTCAAAATTAGCATGGGCGGACATGGCCACACACGACGAACGAACAGTTTGCTGAAACCGTGCGCGATGACGTGAACGGCACGTACGACGGGACGAAAAATACGACGTCCTATACACTGCATTATAACTTTCGGCGTGTAAATCCTTTCTGAGCATGCGCGGAACTTAGACGAACAAGCCTACACACGAGGGGACTGTTTGATGAAACAAAGTTTCAGCGGACAGTTTTTCGGAATTTCCGAAAAACCTTGTTCAGCGGACTGTTCGCTGAAACTGTCCGCTGAAAGCCCACACACGAGCGGACTGTTTGCCGAAACACTGTTCAGCGGACAAAGTTGGGCGAACAGTCCCCGCGTGTGTACGCGGCCTTAGACGTAAGCACCCCCCAGCTTTATACTACATGGTGTGTTAGTCTGACACTCTGCATCTCCGATCTTGGTGAAGGGCCTCTGATGTAGGCTCTTTACCATGTGATCAGTTGTGTCCAATCACAGCTGATCACAGTGTAAACAGGAAGAGCTATTTATCGACTTTTCCTCCACTCACACTGACGCAAGCAGAGGAGAGCTGCTGTCCTGATGGGGGGGGGGGGGGGGGGTCTGTGCTGATTATCAGTGTAGTAGGCTTCTGCTGTAGCCCATCTGCTTCAGGATTCGATGTGTTGTGCGTTCACAGATGGTATTCTCCATACTTTGGTTGTAACGAGTGGTTATTTGAGTTACTGTTGCCTTTCTATCATCTCGAACCAATCTGCTCAATCTCCTCTCATCAACAAGGCATTTACATCCACACAACTGCCGCTCACTGGATATTTTCTCTTTTTCTGACCTTTCTCTGCAACCCTAGAGATGGTTGTGCATGAAAATCCCAGTAGATGAGCAGTTTTTGAAATACTCAGACCAGCCTGTCTGGCACCAACAACCATGCCACATTCAAAGTCACTTAAATCCCCTTTCTTCCCCATTCTGATGCTCGGTTTCAGCAAGTCATCTTCACCACATCTAGATGCCTAAATGCACTGAGTTGCTGCCACGTGATTGGTCGATTAGCAATTTGTGCTACCAAGCAATTGAACACATGTACCTAATAAAGTGGCCGGTAAGTGTATATCTATGAGCCCTTTTTTGTATTGCTTTTCACACATAATCCTGTTTAACCACTTCAATACTGGGCACTTTCCCCCCTTCCTGCCCAAGCCAATTTTCAGCTTTCAGCGCTGTCACAATTTAAGTGACAATTGCGTGGTCATGCAACGCTGTACCCAAACAACATTTTTATCATTTTGCTCCAACAAATAGAGCTTTCCTTTGGTGGTATTTGATCACCACTGAGGTTTTTATTTTATACCAAACAAATAAAAAAAAGACCAAAAGTTGTGAAAAAAAGTTTCTTTGTTTCTGTTACAAAATTTTGTAAATAAGTAAGTTTTCTCCTTCACTGATGGGCACTGATGAGGCTGCACTGATGGGCACTGATAAGGCAGCATTGATGGGCACTGATGAGCTGGCACTTATGGGTACTGATGATGAGGCACTAATATGCAGCACTGATGGGCATGGAGAGGCAGCACTGGTGGGCACTCACAGGTGGCACTGATGGGCACTCATAGCTGACACTGATGGGCACTGATAGGCGACATTAATGGGCACTGAAAGGCCGCACTGATTGGCACTTATAGGTGACACTGATAGACAGCACTGATGAGGAGGCACTGGCAGGCATCACTGAAGGACACTGATTGGCACCTCTAATGGGCGCTGATTGGTCATGGGTGGAAATACCTGGTGGACATCCCTGGTGGGTCTACACTGATAATCAGCACAGCCCCCCCCCCCATCAGGAGAGCAGCTCTCCTCTGCTCGCCTCAGTGTGAGTGGAGGAAAAGTCGATAAAGAGCTCTTCCTGTTTACACTGTGATCAGCTGTGATTGGACACAACTGATCACATGGTAAAGACGTCTGAGGCTCTTCACTGAGATCAGAGTTGCGGAGTGTCAGACTAACACACCACATCAACGATCGCCGTGCTGCGGGCCCCCGGCTTATCCTGCTGGACGTCATATCAGGATAATTAAACCACTTTCCGGCAATGAGGTTTTGCATGATATAAATATCTTGGAACTTTCAAAAACCACATGGCCAGAGTGGAGGGTGAGATTTGTTTCCATATGAGTGGGATGCAAGCTGCTGCTGTATTATATGCTGCAACTTTTTAATTATCTTGGAAACCCAGAGTTGAGGTTCCAGGATGGAAGGCAAGTGCAAAGCTTACCCCACAGAGGGGTGTGAGATGAATACTGTTTATTGTTCATTTCCCCAAATTAGCTAAATAAAATAGAGATAGGAAATTATTAATAACATTCTACACCAGGATTTGTCCATTCTTTTCCACAATATAATTCACATTCACTAATCCACCAGTAATTAATATGTGTTTGTTTTTATATCTTTAACAGTTTTCTCCAAGTAAGAAAAATTAAATGTTGCATTTATAGGTGTAGGTCTGGTACATCAGGCATATTGACTGGCATGCTTAAGGCTGGTAGGCAACAGCTATGCTAATACAAGCAAGTATCTCAGGAGTACTACCTTAAAAATAGTGAACCCTATCAAAGCACCTGTCTTGTGCTCAAAGGTCTTATGCTGACAGACTCCACCCATATACTAGTGAATTAGAACTTTGTAAGGTTATGTATAACTTACCTGCCTATTTAGGGCAAGTGAATTGTGCATTAGCTCCTTTTTTGGATACCATTGCTTCAGAAAGCCCTAGTTCACATTGTTACCAGATATTGTAGAGGGGACCCAATCATTAAAGGCCTCTTTTAGGTTTACCTCCTGCTGAAGGGCACATGTGTTTTTTATCAACAAAGTACAGGCACACAAACTAGCAAACCCATAGGGGTATGGATACCAGTTTGTATATTTAGTGTGCTTGACTGACCACCACTTAAAATGAACTTGGCAGATAGATATCTGTAATCTAAAGTGACCAGTGGGAGACTGGATATATTTGGCCAAGGACAGAAATAGAACATTTATAGTTGATCACGGAGCACTTGGTTGTACAGTATGTGTGCATTAGCAGGGAGTTATGGGAAAGAATGAACTCTTGATGGATCATCAGAATTTGAGTAATTGTATATCTATTTATTGCACTTACTTTATTTTGTTATTATTTAGGAAGCATCACACCTAGAATTCGAACTCCAGAAACCGGTTCAGATGATGCCATCAAAAATATTCTAGAGCAAGCAAAAAAAGAGATTCAGTCTCAGAAAGGGGGTAAGTCGGCCAATAATGACAACTGTTTACTTTTTGCAGGATTTTAGATTGATATGAATTGTTGTTGTGATGTTATTCATTGCTAAAATGGAAGTAAACTTCCATCACTAACTTTTACCTCTAGGTAAGCCTATAATAAGGCTTACCTACCTATAGGTAGTGTAAATATCTCCTAAACAGGCACAGTTTGGAAATATTTACTGTACATGCAGCCAGTGTCATCACTGGCACATGCTCTCTGAAGGAAGGACCACCCATGCCGTTCCTTCAGAGCCCTGTGCCGTAACCATGCTCCCAATACGCATGAGTGTGCTGTCATCATGGCTCCGGCCAGTCACAAAGCCAGAGCCCGCAAGACGGGAGCGCCTGTAGCTCTGACATCTCGGCACTAGAAGAGCTTCATTTTAAGGTAGGTTTAACATAATGTGCTAGTATGCGATGCAAACTAGCACATTATGAAATTACCTTGCAGGTAAGGAAAAAAAAACAACCTATAATAAGGCTTACCTATAGGTAGTGTAAATATCTCCTAAATGTGCACCGTTAAAGAGATATTTAATGTACATACAGCCAGTGACATCATTGGCGCGTGCTTTCTAAAGGAGCGGCCACCCTGGCCCTGTACCATAAACATCATCGTGGCTTCCGGCCAGTCACAGAGACGGGGTCCGTGAACCCAGAAGCAAGACAGGTGAGGATGGAAGCGGCCCCCAGCTCTGACATCTTGGCACAGGAGGGCTTAGTTTTAAGGTAAGCTTAACATAATGTGCTAGTATACAATCCATACTAGCATATTATGACTTTACCTTACAGGGTACAAAAAAAAAATCCAGTGGTTTACAACTGCTTTACTAGAGAGCACAGCTATTCACCTTGCAGGGGAATATGGTGAAAATTCACTTTTCAAATAATACCCAATCTCAAGGCAAACCACATGCAGAACCTCACCTCATTCACTACACTAAGGGAAAATTCTCATTCCCGTTTGCCTTTAGTATATCAACCTCTCTGTCTGTGATTAAAAGTGTAGGGGGAGCCCTCGAGGGAGGGATGAAAAGGGGGGTAAGTTACTGCTCTGACCCTCTCGTATTTATTTTTTTGCTTGAGCTACTGAGCTCTCTTAACAAAAGAGTTCTTTTGTCAAAGCTAGCAACGATAGACAGTGTATTAGTCACCCTGACCATGATAAAGAAATAGTGCTTGTACACATTGCATTTAAAAAACAAGAAATCTAAAATCGAATCTGCCCCTATAAATAAATACTATAATATCACATGTATATATACAGATGTGCTCATGAGGCAGAATTTATGATTTCTTGGCCATTGTTTAGAGAATATGAATGATAACACAAAACATTTCTTTCACTCATGGTTAGTGTTTGGCTTAAGCCATTTATTATCAATAACTGTGTTTACTCTTTTTAAATCATAATCACAACAGAAACTACCCAAATGACCCCAGTTTACATACCCCCAGTTCTTAATACTGTGTATTGCCCTCTTTAACATCAATCAGCTTGAAGTCTTTTGTGATATTTGTGGATGAGGCTCTTTATCGTCTCAGATGGTAAAGCTGCCCATTCCTCTTGGCAAAAAGCGTCCAGTTCCTGTAATTTCTTGGGCTGTCTTGCATGAACTGCACGTTTGAGATCTCCCCAAAGTGGCTCAATGATATTGAGGTCAGGAGACTGAGATGGCCACACCAGAACCTTCACTTTATTCTGCTGAAGCCAATGACAAGTTGACTTGGCCTTGTGTTTTGGATCATTGTCATGCTGGAATGTACGTCCCATGCGCAGCTTTTCTTCTCTGAGAAATGGCCAAGAAATCATAAATTGTGCCAGGGTATGTAAACTTATGAGCACAACAGTGTATGTACACATGTATATTTATATAATTCCTCATCATTGATATTGAGATGTTTACAAGCAGCTCATAGTTTTTTTTCCTTCATATATATGAGAAAGAATGCAAGGTAGCAAACATGTTTAGTGGCGTTTGAGCAATGATTATTTATATGGACTAACTTTGATTACTCCAGTGTGTATGGAGCTTTATCTCAAGCAATCCAACCAGAAAACCATGCAATTGTGAACATTTTTTCACACGTTATGTGTATTCTAGATTGATACTGAGAGGCCCTGAATCTTTCAGCAGTGTAATGACATGTATACATCTGGCTGGGTGCATCACGGGAGTGGGCGCACAGAATCGAACAATCAGTATCTCTGGATCTGGACACCCACTCCAGCCTCATATCAAATTTTGACATGTGACCATGTGCAGCTGTTTTCTGTGCAGCCACTTCTATGGGCTGCCTGCAGGCAGGTCCGAGTTGCATTCACATGCAGCAGACGGTGGCTTGAATTGGAGGACTGGTCTCAGTGCCCATCTGAATGAGCCCTAACACAAATCGTTTGGGTATTCTAAGCAGAACTAAAGGCCAGTTCAGCAAGAACTGGCTGACTTTCTGTCTGTGTGTACTGCTTTCTGTTCAACATAAACTGGTATAATGATCAGCTTCTATTGAATAGGCATGCTGGAAAACCAGCATTTGATTAGCACTCGCAGCCAGTGGCTGATCAGTGTATTTCAGCGGGATGGAGGAGCACCCCGCCAGAATACAATGTCTCAGCAGGAGAGATCTTGCATCAACATTGCGTATGTTGATGTGGGGACCTGCCATTTGCTCAATCAGCTGGTTGAAAAAAAAAAAAAAACACAGTGTGTGTAGCCAGCTTTAAAGAATAACTCCACATTCGTGGGGGAAAAAAATAGCGGAAAAAAAAATTATAGCATATATAATTGCTAAACATGTCATATTGTAATTGGATGTTAATAAAAATTACCTTTCGTTTTTCAATCTGCAGCTCTGTAATTTTCTGTAAATGCAATGCAATATGGCAATGCAATGCAATATGGCCGCCTGGAGACCTTCTGTACACAGATGGTGTACAGAATGCCCCAGAATTGTAATTTCCTGCTTATGTGATTGGCTTACTGATTTTACCAGAAGTCTGCACTAAGGTATAAGTCAGATTTTGGGCATCCCCTGCAACAAAAATGTCATATTTGGTGAGATACGCCCAAAGGAAAATCACAGAACAGTATGTCACTTTGCTCATTAGAACCTTGCAAGCTAATTGATCATTTTAAAATCTCTAGATTCACTTTGCACCGGGACATAGACAAACAACAGCTATTTATTCAGACTAACAAAAGGTCGCAATCTGCAACAATGTTTGTTAAAATCCTTACAATGTACATAGATCACCCAGAGGGGAATGGGTTTTTTTTATCAACAAAAGTGGACTTACTATTTAAGGTTCAGTGAATTTGTCAGATTTGAATACCAACTGAGCGGAGCGGATGGGATAACCAGATAATATCTGTTTTGAACCTTGCATCAGGTGTCACTTGTGACAAAGCAACCACAAAAGCCTTTGTTTTGTTTTCCTGACTGGCTCTTAGTGAACAATTCAGCACATTGCAGACAATCAGCTTTCTAGTTCTTCAGACGTTGTGCAAAAAAAGAGTTATGCTGCCACCTGCTGTATGTTTTATGGTCATGTTTAGCTTTTTTTTTTAAATAGAAAAAGATATAAAGGATAGATAGATAGATAGATAGATAGATAGATAGCATGGGTTAAATGCTTCGACATCTGTGACTAAATCAGAAATAGCTTTCAAATTTGTTAAATGATATCTGAACGTGAAACTATTGGGGTATTATTACCTGTGTTATTGTGATCTATTCATTTCAAATCCCACATTAATTATTTCCTCATCCAGTGCATACATAATACATGTGATCATTTAATGTCACATTTCCCTATAAATTCTATAAATAAAAATCATAAATAGAAGCTTCTGCCACACAATGAACACAAGCAGAGGGATTTGATGGTGGAAATTCTACGGAGGTTCAAGTGTGTGGATTGCACCAACTGGGTTTATCTTTTTTATTTATCTGATTTTATTTAATACATTTTGTAAATCATACACAGACAGATCCTGCCGCGCAGGGCGGCAAAAAAAAAAAGTTAATCTTTAAATGTAAAATAAGTGTACACCCTTTTTTAATGTCGGTGCTGATTAACAAGCACAATTACCAATTAGTTGGTTTTGAGTTACAAGATGCATTATATTTTTGTAGATAATATTGTGCAGCCCATAGGCTTCCAGGCAGTGATTCAGTAACATAGACGTGTTAGTAATAAATGTATGCAGTTCATAATAAGTCATTTAATTGGTGTCCTGACACGGGGGGGGTATGACATTAGTGAGGGTAGGTCTAATGGAAGCTTATTGCATTACTGTTAATGTAAACCAAAGACACCATTCCCTTTTAAATAATACTAAGGGCTGTTTCTGAGTTACAGCATCACATCTGTTAATAATTCCTGTTTCCACTCTGCAGCTTCCTATCATAAAATCATCAGCTCATTAATAAGAACTGACACTTCTACTACCTCCTAATGGACGGGTCATTATTTATGAATAGGACTTAACTGTGTGCACATTTATGGAGGAGAAAATGAAATACTGCTTTCTGAGAATCTTATATGAAAATTGATAAGGAGCCTTATGAGAGCAAATTGCATTAAAAAACTAGGAGTTTTCTCTTGTACGCTAACAAATGCGTAACATTTTCCCAATATAGTTTTGATCATACCTTTATGACAATTATCTAAGGATAAGATAAGACAGGAAAATAAATCTTTGGGTTACCATTGGGCACCCATAACAATATTTCTTTCTTTTTTTTTGTATGCAGGTGAAACAAAAGGTTCGAGTGTTCCTTTATCATCAACTTCCAGTGTTAACAACAACTCGGAGAGTGCAATAAAGAGCATCTTGGAGCAGGCTAGGCGAGAGATGCAGGCACAGCAGCAGGCACTGCTGGAAATTGAATCAGGGAGTAGCCATAGGTCCATTCCAACTCCACCAAATGAGCGTCCAGTTCTCACTCCTACAACACACACAACCCCTCATATCTACATTAAACAGGAGGAGGGCATCCTTCCCGCCAGCACAAGCTGCACACAAACACCACTGAGTGTGCTGTCTCCAGCTGCTTTTGTACAAAACATCATCCGCAAAGTGAAATCAGAGATTGGTGATGCCGGATCATATTTTGACCAGCATTGGGCATCGGAAAAGAATGTCCTGAGCCATCCATTCACCTCTGTGTCTCCCTCGCTGTCTTCATCATCATCAAGTTACTCCAGTATGGTAAATGGGCGAGTTTGGAAAAGAGGAGATAATGGGGAGAATGTTAACAATGAGGAAGATATATCAACTGGGGAAGAAGCACACAAGATAATTGAAGTGAAAACAGAGGCTGGAAGCCTGGATAATCAGAATATCAGTCAACTTTCATACTACCCTGCATATGTTCCAAGAAACCTCAAGCCCACTGTGCCCCCTCTGACTCCGGAGCAGTATGAGATGTACATGTACAGAGAGGTAGATACGCTGGACCTGACAAGACAGGTTAAAGAAAAACTTGCCAAAAATGGCATTTGCCAGAGAATCTTTGGAGAAAAGGTATAAGTATTGCTGCCCATGTAAAAATATCCCAACGAAAATAATATTTCAGGTCAGGGGTATCACTTTTCTGATTTGTTTTTTAATAAATTTATTGTACGCAGCTTTCAACGGGAGATGTGGGAACACCACTGTGGAGCGATACTGAAAAGTAAATTAGAGCTTCGATGGGGGTTCATCTTTAGAGTCCCCAAGATCTATGTGAACCCTGCAGGTTACTAATATCCCATGAGATTCCATATGAGCCGAAAATGTAACTTTTAGGTGGACTGACCCTTTGAGCCAGTTAGATTTTCTTTGTGTAATACATTAGCCATGTTTCATATGTTAGGATTTCTTATTTCTAGTCCTCAGTATCTGCTTTCTTCTCAATGTTATCTTATAAGCTTGAAAAATAGCAACTCGAGAATACATGGTAAATGTGAATCATTCAAAAGCAGTGAGTCACTTTCAAAAAAATAGAAAAATATCTTCAGAGAGGTTTAGGGGACTAGAGCAGAAATATCTTTGCTGACTATTTGTTTTAGAAATCTGTGCTTTGAAACACGACATGGCTTCCTTTAAAATAGGAGCACATGGCACTAGCTAGACTAAATTTGGACGTTGTTTGAACATTTAAATATACAGTGTATTGTGTTAGCACAGTGAGCTAAACAATAGATATTTAGGTTAACAATACTTAGGTATTTTCTTTTTAAGCAGAACTGTTCTAAAACCATAGAAGTATTAAAATACCAGGGCACTCACAAACTGTATTACCTAGTCCTATGTCTGTGTCGTTTGGTTCTTTTCTTTCTTTTTTGTTTTGGATGGTGTATTACACTTTTGGCCCACCAGTAGGGATGAGCTTCGAGTTCGAGTCAGGGGGGTGTTCGGCATCCTTACCCACCAGGGTAAAGATATGTTAGGGTGCAACAAGACTTAAAAAGTGGTACAATTAAATGCTGACTCTTGTTAATGTATGTTCACTGGATTGTTTTATATTTACAATAAAAAACTTTTCTGATAAAAAAAAAAAAAATACCATGCCACAGAGTTTGTCAGATATTGCCGTACAGAGTTAGTCAGACGCCGGTTTGAGCTACAATATTAGTTTGCTAAAAATATTGTATTCTTAAATAATTCCAGTACATATTGTCTCCTATTTTCTGATTTATGGCTCCTGAAACATTTTGGCTCTGTGACAAAGTATTTCAGTTTTATACTACTGTATATTGAAATAAATTTATATCTGGACATTTAACTCGCAATGTGGAGCTTCATCTGGGAAATGGTGACTCCGGGGTATTTTCATACATGTGAACGTAGAACATGTAAACTTGTTCAGTTCAAACTAAACACAGATTTTACAAAGGATTGAAATTCACTGCCATTCAGAGCGCCTTTGCTGCATTTCAAGGATGCTGGGAATGAAAGAGCAGGATGAATGTGTAACACAAGAGATTCCCAACAGCCAAATTAATATAACGTATGCAGCCAAGGTTGTTTTTGTTTTTTTGTTTTGAGAAAAGAAACTATGCAATCAACTTTTTTTAGTCATTAAAAATGTGTAGCTGATTCTTTTAACGGTTAGGGCATCAATGGGAAAATGCAGCTTTTTTTTTTTGTTTTTTTGGTGCACGTAGCCTGCATTTAATATTAGTATACCGGTAATATACTTTCCAGTTCATTTACAGGTGCAGTTTACCTTCTTATGACTTGCATTTACACTTCCTTCTAAGCTGCATTAACCTGCTTCAAGCTACTTTTTTTGTTCCCACTGACTTGTATGCAGAGAAAAGCAGTTTTGACTCAAATTATTGCCAATCAACACAGAACTAAATCTATTGGCTAAATATATAGAAAAAATATGGAAAACTGTTTTGGGGTTTTGGGTTTAGGATTGTGGACATATAAAATTAAATTTGGTACCACCTTAATGAGTTTCACTGTAGATCTTCTTTAATGCTATTCTAATTCTGCCTGTGCTTTTTCAATGGGAACTTTAGGATGGTGTAACTTAATCTGTGGGGGCAGTTATAATTTAACAGATTTGTTGCCTGTACTACACTTTGCATCTTATCAATAGCCTGTGCTTTTCCATACAGGTTCTTGGATTATCCCAGGGCAGTGTCAGTGACATGCTATCGAGACCCAAACCATGGAGTAAACTAACCCAGAAAGGCCGAGAACCATTCATTCGAATGCAGCTCTGGCTGACAGATCAGCTTGGCCAAGGGATTAGCCAGCAACCTGCCCTGTCACAAGGTAAAGCATTTTATAGCTACAAGGATGAGGCATCAGCTATTATGTGCAATTAGCAGACATGGTACAAAAAGAATAAACAGAAAATGGTCCAAGTACATGCACATGAGGGTAAAACGTCAACTCATGTAAATAAATATGTCTAGTTTAAGTATAACTAAAGGCAAAACTTTTTTTTTTTTGGTTTTAGATGGCGTAGAGAGGGTTTAGAACATCTATTAGGTTTTTATTACTGCCTCTGTTAGGGAGATTCGCCCTTTCTATTTGTCCTTTTTACCATTATCTTCAATGATAAGTATGATAAATGAAAGTAAAATAAAATCCCAAATTTTGGGTTGTCCCTAAAAAAATTATAGCAGGCAAATCTTTCAACTGGGACACTAGTTCTGGTGACCTGAAGAGAGTCCCTTAATTTGTAGGGATTTCCTCTCACTTTGTGTTTTTTCTATGGGACAGAAAGTGAAGGGCAGAAATGGCAAATGAAAAAAGTAGTACTAATGTAAAATAGTTATACTGAAATTAGATATGTGCAAATGTTAACATGTGATCTAAAAGTTCTGGAATTTTTTAAACAATTAAGCTCATACAAGGTACAGAGAGGTCCCAGTTAGGACTACAGATATACAGGAAAAATGTTAGTCATTTGAAGAATACTGGTAATGGCCTTGTAAAGCAATTTATTGCAGGTTAACCAAAGAACCAGTCTTTTCCTGTTGCTATGATGTTTGATATTTTACTGTTACTTTTGGTCATGCAATTTTGTGCAAGTCCGTCTTATAACAGGTACATTTTTTCCCCAGAAAACAGAAATATAATTAGAAGCTCCAGAATGCAAAAAAGCACAAATACAGGGGAAACAAAGACAGTTGTGCAGTTTGTGAACATGACTGTGTAGTAATTCAACATAATCACTAAATGATGATTTTACTTATTGCACTTTTTTAAAATGTCAGAACGTATATATGTGCACATATAAGTCAAAAATCCAGCATTGGTCAAAAATCCAGCTCAGTCTTCTGATTTGACTATGATTGGACATTCAGATATGGCAGGCATCATATTTCTTTGTTGACATGTTTCCTTTAACCACATGCCGACCAGCCACCACAGTTGTACTGCGGCAGAATGGCACGGCTGTTACGTAGCTTCGCGCTGTGGCCACTAGGGGGCACTTACACACGCCCCCCTCTCGCCCCCCCCCGATCGGATGCGAGTGCCTGGAGGTCTCGATTACTGCCATGCTCCCGCGATCGCCGCTGAGACGCGGAGAACCTAGAACTGTGTGTGTAAACACACAGTTTCCGGTTCTCTGGGGGAGAAGTGACAGATCGCTGTTCATACTCTGTATGAACAGACAATCTGTTATCTTCCCTGCACAGTCCCCTCTCCCTTCAGTTAGAACACAAACTAGGACACACTTAACACCTTCACTGCCCCCTAGTGTTAGCCCCTTCACTGCCAGTGAAATTTTTACAGTAATCAATGCATTTTTAATTGCACTGATCACTGTATTAATGCCAATGGTCCCAAAAATGTGTCAAAATTGTCCGACATGCCTGCCATAATGTCACAGTCACGATAAAAATCGCAGATATGTAGAAGAATACATGTCGGCCTCAACTGAGGAACAAAATAGTTTTTTTTTAGATATTTTTGGGGGGTATTTATTATAGGAAAAAGTAAAAAATAATGCTTTTTTTTGTTTATAGCGCAAAAAATAAAAACCGCAGAGGTGATCAAATACCACCAAAAGAAAGCTCTATTTGTGGAAAAAAAAGGACGTTATTTTGTTTGGTTGCAATGTTGCATGACCGTGCAATTGTCAGTTAAATCTATGCAATGCCAAATCGCAAAAAGTACTCTGGTCAGGAAGGGGGTAGAATCTTCCAGGACTGAAGCGGTTAAATAAAGTGATCTGCATTAGGAGTAAGTCCAAGTTGCACAAAATAGGTAACTTTAGGTCACATATAGGCTTTTGTGAAGAAGCATGTAAGATGTAGCACACTGTACAAAGCCCAGTAGTTTGGGGTATGTAGCATATTGCACTGTGTACAGATTGCAAAGGTGAGCCTATGAAATTTATAGTACAGTACAGCATACAGAAAGCAGCAGTTTATAATATGTTATGTAAAGCAAAATGTACAGAGCTCATTAGTCCACA
Source organism: Lithobates pipiens (assembly GCF_037356315.1). NCBI lineage: Eukaryota > Metazoa > Chordata > Amphibia > Anura > Ranidae > Lithobates > Lithobates pipiens. Next base: position 87,712,120 of record NW_027507790.1, on the reverse strand, counting down.
TGTGATATTCAAAACAACAAATGTTGGGCAGTGGTGTGCAGTATGTAACTTTTGTTGAGTGCAGTGATGCAAATTATATAACATGCAGAATGCAGTGAACAGTACCATGTATATGTACAGTTTTCTCATAGGCCGCGTACACACGCGGGGACTTTTCGCTCAACTTTGTCCGCTGAACAGTGTTTCGGCGGACAGTCCGCTCGTGTGTGGGCTTTCAGCGGACAGTTTCAGCGGACAGTCTGCTGAACAAAGTTTTTCGGAAATTCCGAAAAACTGTCCGCTGAAACTCTGTTTCAGCGAACAGTCCCCTCGTGTGTAGGCTTGTTCGTCAAACTAAGTTCCGCGCATGCTCAGAAAGGATTTACACGCCGAAGTTTGCATTGCAGTGTATAGGACGTCGTATTTTTCGTCCCGTCGTACGTGCCGTTCACGTCATCGCGCACGGTTTCAGCGGACTGTTCGTTCGTCGTGTGTGGGCAAGTCCGTCCATGCTAATTTTGAGACAAAGTTGAGCGAACAGTCCCCGCGTGTGTACGCGGCCATAGAGTACAGCAGTCCAAAATATGTAACATACAGCACAGCATACGGACTGCAACTATTCAGAGTACATAACTTTTAGCATGGTGTACAGAGTTCAATAACTTGGAATTTCCCCCTATGGATTAGAGTTTAGTGTAGCGCCCTTTACTTGGATCGTCAGTGAATAAGTGCCCACTTATATTGGTAGTCAGTGGAAGGAAGAATACCTCTTTACATTGATGGTCAGTGGCAAGGAGAATTTGCCATTACATTGGTGGAAAGTGCCCTCTTATGTCCTGTACACACGGCATTCCAACCACAAAATCCATCTGATTTTTTCCCGACGGATTTTGGCCAAAACTTGTGTTACATACACTCAGTCGGACAAAGTTGTCGCAAAATCCGATCGTTCGGAACGAGGTGACGTTCGTTGCATACGATGGGACTACGTAGAGGCTAGTAGCCAATAGCTTTGGTCTCATAATTTAATCTGAGCATGCGTGGCACTTTGTCCGTCGGAATTCTCTACAAATGATCGGAAAAAGTACAATTAGATTTTGTTGTCGGAAAATTTTAGATCCAGCTCTCAAACTTTTTCCGTCGGGATTTACATAATAATAATAATAACATAATCCGATCAGATGTTTTCCGTCTGAATTTCCGACCGTGTGTACAGGGCATTACAGTGGTGGTCAGTGGCAGGAAAAGTACTACTTAATCTTGGTGGTCAGTGAAGAAGTGTCCGCTTACATTGGGGATCAGTGTTATATGTCCTATTACATTGGAGGTCAGCGAGAGTGCGCACTTATATTGGTGGTCAGTGGGAAAAAATGCCTCTTTACATTGGTGATCACTGGAAATCAAAGTGCCTCTTTATTTTGGTGGTCAGTAGGATGAGGAATTCCCTATACAATGATGATTAATGGACTATGTAGGCATTGTCAGGCAGTAAGTCAGTCTGTCCAAGTCTGGGTGTCAAATGCATCTTCAGCAATGCAATGCAACTGTGCAGTCATTTTTCATTCAAAGCACTGTCCACTGACATGTTGCGGCAGAAACAATATACGGTATATAATATTGTGTGCATGAGAACATGATAGCAAACAATGTAAAATCAGCCACACATGGACACACTACAAAGCCTGCTGGGAGACTGAAGCCACAAGTTCCATTATCATGCTCCAAAAATAAATAAATAAAACTGGAGGAAACGGAACTTAGGCTACTTTCCCACTGAGTCGCTATACAGGTGCTACAGCACTAAAAATAGCGCTGCTTTACCCCCGGCGCCTGCCTGCCCCAGTGTGAAAGTAGCCTAACACTCTAATTTCCTGGGTTTGCTTTAATATAACTATGGGATGGACAAGCAAGCAAATAAAAGGTTTCTATCAGTGGTATAGTTTTACAAGCACAGAAAATCATAGTTTATCTTTCTTTTGAAGGGACAGCAAGCCCTTTGGAAACACAACCATCCCCATCTCCACCACCAAGCCCTTCAGATCAAGAAAGAAGTTCAACTGAGCCTCTTATGTTGAGCTTTGAAAGCAGCAAAGAAAACCAGCAGCCAGAAAGCCGATCTACTTCCTCCTTGAGTGGTCGAACCTTCCCAGGTCCTCACCAGTTGGCAGCAGCTGGGATCCAGGAGATTGTGGCCATGTCTCCGGAGCTGGATACATACTCCATAACAAAGAGGGTGAAGGAAGTGCTGACTGACAATAATTTAGGTAAATGTACAAACATTATTGTAATTTGTGTAAAACATGAGCTTCCTATGATTTCCTTTTTGAATTTCAGAACAGTGCAGTACCTAGGGTTTTATATGGAGTTTGGTTTGGAAGGGTGAAGCTCATCTATTGCAACATACTCCATGCAGAGCAAACACTAACAAAATGCAATTCTGTGGTTCATGGTGTAGATTGTGTACAGTATGCTTATAAGACACTCACATGATATGAATCTATTTATAAAGTTCCCTTTTCCTGGTCTCTGGAAGTGACACTCATTTTACATGAATGCAAAGCAACGCGATGACCTACAGTTTTTTATTAATCTTCTATCAGCAATTTCCATTTGAAAAATTTCCACCTCTTAGAAGTTCATGGAATTAGTCATACACAGTCAGTGTTTGTGTTACTTCCTGATGTATATAAATATTAGAGATGATTTTTGTATTAATAGGCATGAGTGATTGGTAATGTATCTCTACCTGAAATGATAAATGAAATAGCTCCAAATGTGTCTCGGTCGCTCCCTCTTTATTACTATATACAAAATGACTCACCTTGGACCAGTGGTCTGGGGACTTAACTTTATGAAGTGTGTATTGTCAAGCAGTGCCCTCCATATACATTGTGCAGTGCTGCATGTGCATTCATACCCCTTCATATTTTCCACATTTTGTCATGTTACAAGGAAAAACGCTAATGTATTATATTGGGATTTTATGTGATAGACCAACACAAAGTGGCACATAATTGTGAAGTAGAAGGGAAATTATAAAATGGTTTTCATTTTTTTTATAAATAAATATGTGAAAAGTGTGGCGTGCATTTGGATTTGGCTCCCTTTACTCTGATACTCCTAACTAAAATTGAGTGGAACCAATTGCCTTCAGAAGTCACCTAATTAGTAAATAGTCCACCTGTGTGTAATTTAATCTCAGTATAAATACAGCTGTTCCGTGAAGCCTTCAGAGGTTTAGATGTTAGAGAACCTCAGTGAACAAACAGCATCATAAAGGCCAAGGAACACACCAGACAGGTCAGAGATAAGGTTGTGGAGGAGTTTAAAGCAGGGTTAGGGTATAAAAAAATATCCCAAGCTTTGAACATCTCTTGGAGCGCTGTTCAATCCAGCATCCAAAAATGGAAAGAGTATGGCACAACTGCAAACGTACCAAGATATGGCCGTCCACCTAAACCGACAGGTGGGGCAAGGAAAGCATTCATCAGAGAAGCAGCCAAAAGGCCCATGGTAACTCTGGAGGAGCTGCAGACATCCACAGCTCAGGTGGGAGCATCTGCCCACAGGACAACTATTAGTCATGCACTCCACAAATCTGGACTTTATGAAAGAGTGGCAAGAAGAAAGCCATTGTTGAAAGAAAGCCATAAGTCCCATTTGCAGCTTGCAAGAAGCCATTTGGGGGACAAAGCAAAAATGTGGAAGAAGGTGCTCTAGTCAGATGAGACCAAAACTTAATTTTTTGGCCTAAATGCAAAATGCTATGTGTGGTGGAAAACTAACACTGCACATCATCCTGAACACACCATCCCCACCATGAAACATGGTGGTGGCAGCATTATGTTAATGATAGATAGAGACAAATACAGGGCAATCTTAGAAGAAAACCTGTTATCCCCCATACACACTATCGGTTTTTCTGCTGAGTTTTTCCTTCAGATTTACCAAAACCATGTAGTGCAAGGGCCTGTCTAATTGCATACAAATTGAAACTCCTAAGGTTTGACCTCATATTATATGGTTTTGGTAAATCTGAAGGAAAAACTCAGCAGGAAAACTGATAGTGTGTATGGGGCTTTAGAGTCTGTAAAAGACTTGAGACTAGGGCAGAGATTCACCTTCCAGCAGGACAACGACCCTAAACATACAGCCAGAGCTACAATGGAATGGTTTAGATCAAAGCATATTTATGTGTTAGAATGGCCCAGTCAAAGTCCAGACCTAAATCCAATTGAGAATCTATGGCAAGACTTTAAAATTGCTGTTCACAGACACTCTTCATCCAATCTGACAGAGCTTAAGCTATTTTGCAAAAAAGGAATAGGCAAAAATGTCACTCTCTAGATGTGCAAAGCTGGTAGAGACATAACCAAAAAGACTTGCAGCTGTTTTTGCAGGGAAAGGTGGTTCTACAAAGTATTTACTCAGGGGGGCTAAATACAAATGCACGCCACACTTCACGTATTTATTTGTAAACATTTTTGAAAAACATGTGTTATTTTCCTTCCACTTCACAATTATGCGCCACTTTGTGTTGGTCTATCACATAAATACCAATAAAATACATTTAAGTTTTTTGGTGGTAACATGACAAAATTTGGAAAATGTTAAGGGTTATGAATACTTCGTCAAGGCACTGTACAACATCACATTCAAGATTCACAGGCACGTAATCTTACAAACCCATCTCCCCTTGCTTTTTTCAGAGTTTGCTATTTTTATATTATTTCAAATAAAGATTTGATTGCAAAATCCCCTTCAATGAGCATATGAAACTTCAGTCTCTGACTAGTTCATGTCTGCAGTTCTTGAGTAGCCCGAAGTCCTTTAGTAAGTTCACAGCCCCTGAACAGTTCCTGTAGTAAATCTGCAGTCTGTCCAGCTACTCTACTAAGTCCGCAGCCCCCGACCAACTCCTATAGTAATTCTGCAATCTCTGACCAGGCCTCAGTCCCGAACCAGCTCCAAAAATAACTCTGCAGTCCCTGTCCAGCATTTGTAGTAAGTAATTCCACAGTTCTTGACCAGTTCCTGTAGTAAGCCTGCAATCTCTGGCCAGCTCCTGTAGTAAGTTCTCAGTCCCTGACCAGCTCCTGTGGTATGAATGCAGACCCTGACCAATTCCTCTAGTCAATAATTCTGCAGGTACTGATCATCTCCACCATAACTTCCAACTTTATGAGATAGGAATGAGGGACACCTACTAGTAAATATATGTAGGCATAGGACACGCCCCCTGCTACACCCCCTTAAAGGAGAATTAACCCCAAAAAAAGGTTAATTAAATCCACGAGTGCTTTTTTTACCACTACAATTCCTTTATATTGGCTTTTAAAATGTACAAATGCAGCATTAAGAAATCAGATGAAAGGTTTAGCACCAGGAAACACTTTTTGAAAGATAAAAAGTGCATTTTATAGACAACAATATAGATCAGATCAAAATGAGGGACAAGTGAGGAGGAATGAGGGACAGAGGGATATTGCTCCAAATCAGGGACAGTCCCTCAAAATCAGGGACAGTTGGGAGGTATGATCAGCTGCTGTAGCTTATAGTCTCTGACCATCTCCTGTAGTATCTTTGCAGTGTTTGACCAGCTACTGTAGTATATCCGCAATGTCTGAAAAGCTCCTGTAATGTGTCCGACCTTCAGTGTTGTGTCTGTAGTCACATGACAAGCTACTATGGCAAGTCTGCAGTGTCTAACCATCAACTAAAGTATGTCTGCAGTGTTTGACAAGCTTCTGCAGTATGTTTGCAGTGTCTGACCATCTCCTGTATTATGTCTGCAGTATCTGATAAGATCTTCTAGCATGTCTGCACTGTTTGACGATCTCCTGTAGCATGTTCACAGTGTCTGATAAGCTCATGTATAATGTTTTAGATTTCTGATCATCTCTTGTAGCTTGTCCTTGGTATCTAATAAGCTTCTGTACAATGTGTGCAGTATTTGACAATCACCTGTAGCAAGTCTGCACCTGTCTGGTAAGTTCCTGTAGAATGTCAGCAGTGTCTGACCAACTGCTGTAGGGTGACCATAGTGTCTGAAGCACCTGCAGCTTGTCTGCATTGTATGACCAGTTCCTGTGGCGTGTTATGGTTCACATGGCAAGCTCCTGTAACATGTCTGATTAGCTTCCATGTCTAGCAGAGTCTTGCCAGTCTTACACATGTGTAAGCACAATGATTTCTATAAGCCACAGTAAATTTCCTGCACTGTAAACATCTTGCTTCTCCCACACTACCAAAGCACTCAGTGGGTTGACACTGAAGATTGTGGGGGTGCTTAACAGGATTTGAAGTCAGTTGAAACCAAAATTTATGGTCCCATTCATAAAGCAGTGCTATGGCCTTATCCAGTGGTAAGGCATGCTCTGCTGAAAATAAAAAGGCATGAGGAGGCTCAGTCCTGTAAGCAACCTCTTCTTCAAACATAGTTCTCTTTGTGAATACCTTAAGACCCCGCACCAACTACACTGCAGCCTGTATTTTATAAGTAGGCTAAACAAATTAAGTAATATTGCAGTGTCCAGGGGATAGTGATATCCACTATAACAGTAAATACCCGATTGGGTATTCTTTACTCTGGGAGAAATGAGAGCAGCTGCACTTGTAAGGTGCCCAGTCTATTTACCCTTAGTAAATCAACCTCTAAAGCTGGCCATACATTATACAATTTTCTTATTCAATTTCCTTTAGATACTATGTAGTACAAGGGCCTGCCTGCTTGCATACAAATTGAACGTGTTTAGGTTTGACCTCATATTATATGGTTTTGGTAAATCTAAAAGAAAATGGTATAATGCATGGCCAGCCTTAGTGTTTCACGGCAATCAAGGATTTTTGTCCATGTTGCACCCACTTTAGGTCACATCCCACTTTTTATTTTTTAAGAAAGGTGGCTAAACCGACACACTTACTTGTCTTTGGAATTCACTAATGACCTGTGTAACTTTGGTAGGAAAAGTAAATTCTTCTGTCCCTATGTTATCATGCTCATATCAGCCCATTATTTATCTGTTACAACAAGTTCCATAACTTTCTTCACTAACATGAAGCATATTTTAAAATTAGCTGCTGAGAGTAATTACCAAACATATACTGACTCTCTAAGGTTCTCACTGAGTGGAAGCCACATAACTTATTAGTAGGCTTTGGGTTGGTGATGCACCAAGCAAAACCCCATTTAATTGCAGATAACTTAACAAAGCAAGCTTTATTCAGGGTGGTGGGGGTTTTATCAAACTGTGAATTTGTGCTTTAAACTCCAGAGCCATTTTCACATTTCAGGTAATGGGTCTACTACTAATTCAACACTCAGTTTGTTATTACATATGAGACAGATGGGATATACAGTACAGTGCAGAAGTTTTAGGCGGGTGTGAAAAAATGCTGTAAATTAAGAATGCTTTCACAAAAAGAAGTGTTAATACTGTAGTTTATTTTTTATCAATTAATAAAATGGAAAGTACATGAACAGAAGAGAAATCCAAATCACATCATTATTTGGTGTAACCACCTTTTGCCTTCAAAACAGCATTAATCTTTCTAGGTACACTTGCACTCATTTTTTGAAGGACTTTTCCAAACATCTTGGAGTACTAATTACAGATCTTCGGTGGATGTAGGCTGCCTCAAATCCTTCTGTCTCTGCATGTAATCCCAGACAGACTTGAAGATGTTGAGATCAGGGCTGTGTGGGGGCCAAAGCATCACTTCCAGGACTCCTTGTTCTTCTTTACTTGGAAGATAATTCTTAAGTACATTGGTTGTATGTTTGGGGTCGTTGTCCTGCAGCATACATTTGGGGGCAATCACATGCCTCCCTGAGATATGGTATGATAGATAAATATCTGCCTGTATTTCTCAGCATTTGAGGGCACCATCGTTCCTGACCAAATTCCCAACTTCATTTACAGAAATGCAGCCCCAAACTTGCAAGGAACCTCCACCATGCTTCACTGTTGCCTGCAGACACTCACTATTGTACAAAAATATTTAAAATTTTGACTCATCAGTCCAGAGCACCTGCTACCATTTCTACACCCCAGTTCCTATGTTTTTTGTGTATAGTTGGGTCACTTAGCTTTGTTTCCACATCATAGCTATTGCTTTTTTGCCACAATTCTTCCATGAAGATTCTTCAGACAGTAGATGGGTTCCATGCTGAGGGCACTGCTGGACATATTCCAATGTTGAAGGGAAGTAAGCATGATGTGTCTTTCATCTGCTGCATTAAGTTTTCTTGGCTGACCACTGTGTCTGTGGTCCTCAACTTTGAATGTTTCTTTGTGCTTCTTCAAAAGAGCTTGAACAGCACATCTTCAAACCCCAGTCTGCATTGAAATCTTTGCCCGGGAGAAACCTTGCAGATGCAGTATACCTTCCTTGTGTCTTGTTGCTGTGCTCAGTCTTGCCATGTTGTATTACCTGTGAAATGAAACTCTTCCATGACCTCATCTTAGTAGCAAAGTTTGGCAGTTCCTTATCCAGTTTTAAGCCTCCTACATAAGCTGTTTCTGTTTCAGTTAATGACTGTGTTTTAACCTGCATATGACATTGATGATCATTAGCACCTGCTTGACATAATTGGTTAATCATATACCTGACTCTAATCCTACAAAATCCCTTTTGTGCAAGTTGCTGTTATTGATTTAATTGTTTTTTATTTGCAAACTTCTTTATTGGTTTATTAATAGCACAAAAATACAGTTGAAAAACATCAAAAACACTCCCCCAGTCCAGGCTATCCACCCTGTGGGCTACGCCACCTTCCTGGATGCAGTCCCCAAAGCATTAGGGCATAAAATCACATATTTTTTGTGCGTGTTAGGCAGCAGCGAGGCCTGAAGCAGACCCCAGGGTTGGAAAAAGAGGACTCTAGAGCAAGGTGTAACAATATCCTCCTCTATTTACCCAGCCTCCGCTTGGCCATTAATACCATAATGACTTTAGGCAAAGGTAACAAAACTATCTAACCAGATCTGCCAGACTTTAACATATTTTTTAGGGCACCCCTTGCTTAAGTATGTACAGTGGCTTTATAGAATGGAATCCCTTTATTCACAAGCCCTTTCTAGTAAAACAAGGGGGAGTCATGGGTTTCTTACAATAAAGGATCAGCGCTTTGCAAGCATAAAATAGTAGCAGGCTAAACAAAGTGCACTGAGCCCTAGTAGGCACCAGACTCTCCACTAGACCAAGCAAACAGTTTGCCCCTGTTGTAGGCATGGGCAAAGAGGTGATCTCTGTGATGCAGCGTGCAATGGCAGACCAATATTCTTGAACCACCGGACAATGTCAAAAGTTGTGACCAAAGTTGGCCAGGGAATGAGAGCCGGTAAATTCTAGATAACTTTGCTGGAGTATAATATATTCTATGTAGAAATTTTAAGTGAATTAACTGGTCCCTTACTAAAACTGAATGACTAAAAGGGAAACTCCACATATCGTCATATCATATTCCCCTTTCAAGTCCGGAACCTCCTCCACCCATTGCTCTCTACACCTGGTTACAGAGGAGAGTGGAACAGGGAAAAGTTCTTTATACGATTCTGATAACAGTTTTTTCATGGACTCATCCAGTAGGACAGTGGTTCTCAACCTCAGTCCTCAAGTACCTGCAACAAGCCATGTTTTCAGGTTTTCCTTTATCTTGCACAGGTGCTTTAAATCAGAGTCAATGGCTTGGTATTTTTGGACAACTATTTGGGTGCAACTTCAATTCTTAAACCGTCACCAGTAGCAAACTTCATGTAGATCACCCAGTGAATGTGAGTGAATTGGCTACCCCCCCGACCACCATGACCTTTTTAGCTAAAAAAAAAGGTCAGGTTAAGCTGTTAGCATGATTTAACGATCCTGTTGGTGTGCCAAAGGAGATGTGATTGGGAACCTTGTAATATCTCTATCGCGATAGCTCTTTTAAAAAATAGATAAAGATGGGACCATAGTTAACACCATTTATTTAAAAAGATGAATATAAAAACATGGTTGATGCCTTAGCCTGGCACTGAAGAATTTAGACATGAATCGCCAGACAGATGGATACCGCAGCCGTCTTGTTGTTGAACAACAGCGCAAGCGGGACGGCTGTGGTATCCATCTGTCTGGCGATTCATGTCTAAATTCCTTGATCCTTCCTGTCGATCCTGGTGCCACACAGGTAGTGGACCCTTCACTCCCCCTATGGTGGATGGATAAGATTAAATATCTGGGAGTCTATATTTAACCTAGGGTTCAAGACTTGTGTACACTTAACCTTTTCCCCTCCTTCAGATCTTTAAGACTAGACTGAAGGCCTGAGTCAACCTCCCTCTAACATTATTTGGGAAAATGAATATGCTTAAAATAAAACTGATTCTTTCTTTGTTGTATGTTTTGTGCCACTCCCTGATATGAATCCCCAAATTGATTTTCAAACAATTGAACTCTCATATTACTAGCTTTTTATAGGGTTCTCATCCCCTAGATTTTGGCTATCTTTATAACAGAGGCCCTGGACTCAGGGAGGTCTTGCCTGCCCTGTTTTTTTCAAGTATTTTATGGTCGTGATGGTTTAGCATGCCCATAATTGGCTTATATCAGACACCTCCAACTGCGCAGTTGCTTTTTTGGAGCTTCCTTGGTGGGTTCCTACAAAGCCCTGCTGAGAGCCCCTCACCCTTTAACACTCTCGATGAAGACAGTAATTACAGCATGGGTTTTGGCAACTCCCTATGTGAAGAATGGCTCCAGACACTTTTCTCCGAATACCCCATTGTGGCTAAACCATTCTTTACTGGAATTCCTCTCCATTCCAGACTCCTCTCTGTGGGCTAATTGTGGTGTCTGTTACTTGTCCCATGTCTACGGGGGGGGGGGGGCACATTGCAGACTTTTGACCTGCTCAAGCACAACTTTGCTTTACTGAACACCTACTTTTTCCAGTTCTACCAGCTACGCTATGCCTTAATTGTATAGATTGGTACCTCTCCATTTACCATGTAGACATCTGTTATGGTGTCGCTCCTTCAGGAAGAATCCCTTAAAAAAACATTTTCATCAATTTACCATGCATTGCAACTGACTGTGCACCAGTCATTTCAGAGCCCATAGACATATAAATGTTACCTAATCTGGCCCATTATTGATGCAAATGCTCAAGCTTACTTGGCATTGTTCTGAAACGACATGCTCTTTAATGTAATATTAATATATACCATACGCAGGTTGCCGTTATTTATCTTATGTTAAAGATGCTGTAAGAATAATATATTGATTCATCCTTTAAAGGTCAGAGGTTGTTTGGAGAAAGCATCTTGGGGCTGACTCAGGGTTCTGTATCAGATCTGCTGTCCAGGCCCAAACCATGGCATAAGCTCAGTCTGAAGGGGAGGGAGCCATTTGTCCGTATGCAGCTCTGGCTGAGTGATCCACACAACATTGAAAAACTCAGAGAGATGAAGAAAATGGAGAAAAAGGGTGAGTTTCAGATGAAAGTACATTAGCATTATCTCTGTAAATCTGTATAAGCTGCATGACAAAAAAAAAAAAGCCGGGTCACTAATGATTTTATTTGTTAAATGTTTTTCAATGTTGGTTGATCTAGGTGTCCATTGGGAAATTTTACCTTGTGTATACATATCTATTAGTAGTTCTAAATGTATCTTTCAACAGACATGGGGAAAAACATCCTTTTACATAAGAGGAAGTCTAGTGTGCATGGAAAATGCTTGCCATTTGGAAAATGACTAATATGACATTAAGGTAACTTGCAGATTTCTGGCAAATTAGATGTTTGGACACAGGATTAATAGTGTTTAGTGCCAGATTTCCCCCTTATAGCCAAATAGATATACTTTAAGCACAGAAATGCTGAAGATATGAATGTGTCCATTTTACACTAAATAGTTTTTCATTGTGCAATGGATATATAAAAAGGTGGAAAAAATACACATGACAAATCTAGTTTACAAAATCCAACTTCACTGATCTGTCCTACAATATCACAAATATATAGTTACATTAAATAGGAATTCCAGGTAGATGTGAAATCATTAAGTAAAAAGCCTATGCTCTGCAGGAATCATCACAACTTCTAGCCAAAACGACTATTCCATATTTTATCTTAAAGCAGACCTTCAGTCATTTTTTCAACTTTCCATCTATTAAATCTTCTGTCCTTGTTGTTTTAATTTTGGATAGTAAAACATTTTTTCTGCCAGTAAATACCTTATGCAGCCCACTTCCCGTTTCTTTTCTGATAAAAAGCCTAGGCTTATGACATCATGCACAGCTCTTTCTCTCTCTCGCTCCCATGAGAGTTTGCCAGGAAGGGGGGGGGGGGGTGAGTCATAAGAGGGCCAATGAGAGCTGCAGGGCTTCAGAGCTGGAGGTGTGCCTCTGTGTGTCTGCGTAAATCCAGGAAGTGAACAGGCAGCAGCTTCAGCTGCCCACAGTAAAAATGGCTGCAAACAGAATTAGTGGAGGGAGATTTCTGCAGCATATTTGGCAAGTACAGAATCACAGTATATATAAAATAATATGCAAAGTGGTTGGAGGGAAGCTTCAGAATGGCAAAGACGTTTTTATTACAAATTATGTGAGCAGACTGCAGTTCCTCTTTAAATTAAAGCAAAGGCAACAATTTTTTGTTGTTGTTTTACATTTAGAGTGTAGAGCAGTGGTTCTCAACTCCCGTCCTCGAGACCCACTAACAGGCCAGGCTTGCAAGATAACTGAAATGCATCACAGGAAATATAATTCACTGCTCAATGATTGCAGTATTCTAGTCTACATCTCCCCAGGGTAATACTTAAAATCTGGCCTGTTAGTTGAGAACTGGTGTAGAGAAATTAGAACCCATGTCAGGTTTTTAATGATGTCTGTGCCCCCTTTTAGTGATATTCACCCTCTTGGTGCATACAAAACTGCATAGCAATAGCACTTTGATACATAATTCTTGAGCCAGAAAGTAACCTTCAGTGGATTTGTTTTGGGATTACAAGCTTGCTCCACAAACAAGAATAAGGAGTATAAAGGCTGTGTTCCTTTAAAAGTGCACCTCTCAGTGTGTTATTATCTGGTCCCAGGACAGAGCAATGAAAGTCTTTTCAGATGCTCCAGGATTCCTGAATCTAAGAATGCTTAAGTATGCCAATTATGACTCTTCTTAGCAGTATTAAGAGCTTGGCCAGCCTTTCCTGCACCTTCAAGTGGGGCCATCCTTATGATTAGTGGCCTCAATGGCCAATGTAATTTATGTAAGACCTATGAGAATGTACGTTTGCTCTGGATACAATATTTTAAATTTGTAAAACATTATTAGAATATTACAATATAATTCATGTGGTGCACGTTCTGCTGTGATGCTCTGCTTTTAAATATAATCTGCATTTTATATGGACTCTGTTACAAATAAGGTATGTGCCTGCAAAGTCATACATTTGTCCATCTTTGAGTTTTAAAATTTCATTGTGAATAGAAACTAGGTACACGACATTTCCAGTGACACATCCTGGGGTACACACATACAGAATCGAAAGAAAAATGTTGTATTAGGCACAATCGTTAGATTTTTGTATATTGTGTACACAACTTTCGACATTCAATTCAGACTTTCCAAACAAAAATTTCCGAAGGAACAAACTCCAAAATTGTAATGATTTTCGTCTAATGTATGCTGTTTTTGTACTAGAAAAATCAGATACGAAAGACTGCGCATGATCAAAAACCATAAACAACCAAAAAATCCTTTGCCCTCAGTTTTGACTTGCTGTGAAACATCGAGGAAAACCAGACAATCATTTGATTTTCTTATAGTGTGTACTGGGCTTTAGTTAAGTCAATAATGATCACAGAGGTTGGGAATAGGTAGGCTTCACTGGGTTAGACAGTGTGAAGAAAAGCGTTCAGAGAAAGAAGGGTGGGGGGAAGGGATGGAGAGATAGGTGGGAAGAGGTAAGACAGGATAGGAAGTAGGGTACATGGGGCAGGGGGGCTATGGGACTATGGGAGGCTGAGTAACAGGGTTATGAGAGCAGAATTCAGTAACCAAAGACAAAATGGTGCAGGCTGGCTCACCATCTTAAGATGCAGATTATTTCCAAAGAGAAATTTACCCCCTGTCTATCCAGTGGGGCAATAAAGGGGCAAGCATAATGACCCCCTAAAGTGATTTTGCTTCCCATGTCTCCAGTTGTTGAAAGCAACATGGTTGAGGTGGTGGTTTAGTAGAGCCAGGTGACCCAGATGCAATAATATTTGTCATGTTGCCACCTAATGTTCAGTCTCCATAATATCTGGAACCTTTATGATCCAGTCTGTTCTTAATCTGCTTCCAGAGAGGTTTCAGGCATTTGACTGCATTTAAGAAGTGTGGTAATGCACAATTTTTTTTGTGTTTAGTGGGCATTGTGGGACATAGTAAAATGAGACCTGGGACATCTGGCAGATCTATATCCAGAATTCATATAATTTGTGATTTGACATATAGCATAAAGGGCCCTGACTTTAATGCACAGGACACATTTGTCACAATACTTGTACCTACACTGTCAGGAGTGGAAATGCACAAACTGCAGGGCTCAGTAATGGGTAACCAACAGGACACTACAAGAATACAACAAAAATGAACCACTCCTTCCCATACAATTCTCCCCCCAAGCCCATATCCTCCAGACTGAAGATCCCTACCAACAGCCCCAATATTTTTCCAATACAGATCTTCACCCACAGCCTTTAATCCCCCGTTCCAGCTCACCACCTCAATACAGACACCCCTCCTACCCTAACCCCTCAGTGCAGACCCTGTTAGTACAGACCTTTCCCAGTATAGAGATTTCCCCCTCCACAGACATCTATTGGGCGACAGGGGCATGTGCTTCCCAACATGCATTTCTTCATGCATATCCAGAGCTTTTCTCAAATATGATGGTGCCAGTTAAGGATCCATTAGAGCAGTGGTCATCAACCCTGTCCTCAGGGCCCACTGACAGTCCAGGTTTGCAAGATAACTGAATTACATGACAGGTGATCTCATTTGCTGCTCAGTGATTGAAATATTCTAGTCTGCATCTCCCAAAGGTAATACATAAAACCTGGCCTGTTAGTGGGCCCTGAGGACAGGGTTGATGACCAATGCATTAGAGTGTTATGGCCTTATAGTGTGGATGTTTGTCAGGGAACCACAGGCCACCATTGACTCTAGGGGATTGATTTACTAAAGACAAATATAGGGGGTTATTTATGAAAGGCAAATCCAATTTGCACTCCAAGTGCACTTGGAAGTGCAGTCGCTCTAAATCTAAGGGGTAGATCTGAAATGAGGGGAAGCTCTGCTGATTTTATCATCCAAGCATGTACAAGCTAAAATGCTGTTTTTTACTACCCTTGCATGTCCCCCTTGGATCTACAGCGACTTTACTTCCAAGTGCACTTTCAGTGCAAAGTGGAGTTTCCTTTAGTAAATAACCCCCAAAGTGTTCACTTTGGGAAGTTGCACTTTGCAGAGGAGTTATCCCCAGAGCTTTGTGGATGAAGTGAAGCTCTGCTGACTTCAATCATTAAATCATGTACAGGCAAAAAAGGTTTTAGTTTTTTTCCTTACATGCACATATTTTGGCATTTTATGCAAAGTCACATTGCACCAAATTCACTAAGTACTGGGGAAAATTTCCTGGCAAAGGGAGCAGCCTGTTTGTCTTTAGTAAATCAACCCCTAGGTCGGGTAAGTATGTGGAAAGCTAACTATAATACTAATTTTAAATATAAACAACATAATGTGGCATTAAAGTTGTAATAAGTAAAGAGCTGGAGCAAGCTAAAAATAAATAAATAAAATCAAAAGTTCTAGGTGCAGTGAGCTGGCAGTAGGGGGTTGGTGTGGTGCGCAATTCAGTGCATCAGACAGACCCCCTCACTTTTATTTTTTTAACAAATGTTATGTTAAGTGCATAAAAGCAACATTTTATTCATGTCACTACACAGCAGTGCGGTGTGTTGCTCTGCTATACAGTGCCATGCGATCCTGTCCAGTTTGTGGCGATGAAATGCAATATGTTTGCATTTTATTGCAGATCACTGCAGTTCAGCTCCGGGCTGTGTTTCAATGTGAGTAGGGCACATAGAAAACTATTGTTTTCTGCGTGTCCTAGCATTGACTGGCTTCCTCCCAGTGTGGAAAAATTCCAGTCATCGCACTAGTGGGAATTGACCTCAAAGTTTATTTTAAAAAAATTAAAAACAAAATCCAGGCAACAGCGTATCAGTATGCTAACAACAGACTTTTGTTTGGTGTGGGTTAATGAACTTTTTGGCAGTGGCCATTAGCCAGTAATTGCTAAGCCACTATTTTGTTTTTATGTAAAAGGAACCCAATATACTGATCTAACAATCTAATGCAAGTGTGTTTTATGTTTAGCATATCTTAAACGGCGCTATGGACTGATAAGTGCCGGCTCAGACAGTGAGTCATCGACTGCTAGAACGGAGTGTGTGAGCCCCAATCTCCAGGCACAGGACTATAACCTCATGCAGATGAAGAAACCAAGAGTGGTGCTGGCAATGGAAGAAAAGGAAGCATTGAAAAAGGCTTATGAGATGGAACCATATCCTTCCCAACAGACCATTGAACTGCTGTCATACCAACTGAACCTTAAGACAAACACTGTCATTAACTGGTTTCATAACTACAGGTAAAATAATAAAGAATAATAGTCCCTCATCGTGTTGTAAAACTGAAGCTGTGATAACACTATGGGGGTTATTTACGAAAGGCAAATCCACTTTGCACTCCAAGTGCACTTGAAAGTGCACTGAAAGTGCACTTGGAAGTTCAGTCGCTCTAAATCTAAGGGGTAGATCTGAAATGAGTGGAAGCTCTGCTGATTTTATCATCCAATCATGTGCAAGTTAAAATGCTGTTTTTTATTTTCCTTGCAGGTCCCCCTCGGATCTACAGCGAATTTACTTCCAAGTGCACTTGCAGTGCAAAGTGGATTTTCCTTTCGTAAATAACCCCCTATATGTGATTACTTGTATGATTTTAAAATCCTGTATGTGGACCTGGTCTCAGTTTGTATTAAGCGTCTTAGAAAAGCTGGCTAAGATATTAGGTCTTGGAGCAGCTGCATGGGTTGCATGTTCTACATTCATCTAGCTTCTCCTGATGTCTACCTTTAGAGTTCTTCTGCTGTCTGGCAGCTTCAGGCTGTGTCTGACTTTGCTTGACGGGTCTCTTGAGATGTTCCAACTCACAACAGTGTTTAATAGATCATTTAAATTAGATTTATTTTTTACCTGCTTTGAATTAAAAACAGATAATAGTCTCTTTCTGTATTGTTAGGAAATTTGGCTGTTCTTAATTTGAAAACTGTTGTTTCAAAACCTCCCAAAGCTAAATTACAATTAAAAAAAACTTTCGAAATATGTATGAAGAAAGCATTACAGTGAGGACAATATTGTCACATCACATTTCCCAAAAGAAAATGCGTCACAACAGAGTGTTATGGGCCAGATACCTTTTTAGGAGTTATTTAAGTATTATAAAACATTTTAATGAATAAACTGAATTTAAAAAATGAGCACACTAAGTTTGCTGCTTATGTAAGAATGTTTTAAAATGGTTGCGAATCCAGAGCTGTGACATGTCTGTAGCACTCCACAGTCATTTATATACAGTAGATGAACATCATATTTTTACCAATACTTACTTATATGATTTTATTCTTAATAGAGCATTTTGTTTCTGCAGTTCATAGTGCTGTAACCATTCTGCACTCTTTGATCATGATATGCAAGCTTTACTAATACAAAAATTCATTTAACATTATATATATGAATAAGAGCTAATTCATCATTTCATAGTCACCAAAAGTTAGGGGCCTTTTTGCACTTCTCTAAACTGCTTCCTACGTGATATTTAGTTTTGCAATTCCCTTGGCAGTAGGCTTAGGAAAAAAAAATTGTGTCCCTCTATGAATTTACCTCCTGTAAATAGGAAAGCTAGCTTGCTCATTGACTCATGCTGTATATATTAGAGCCCCCCAACCCCAGCCGTATCACATGGAAAAGGGTGGAGCTTAGCAAAAAAGGAAGCAGGACCTTGTGGAACCTAAACCCTAGTACACACAGGCCAAATCTCAGGCAGCATCAGCTGGTTCAGTAGAAACTGGCCAATATTCAGCCCGTACTGGAGTCGGCTGGCTTCTGGCAAAGGAGCATGACCGAAAAAGGTCTGCCGATTGGCTCCCGATCAGCGCTCTCAGCCAATGGCTGGGGTGTTCTGGTAAGGCTTTAGTGTTCCAATCATATACTTGATGGGGTATTTCCACCAATTAAGTAAATTTCTTTACAGACCTGCAGAACAGATGAATGATCCTGCAGCGCTATAGCATGTTAGATCCACTACTGTTTCAGAGCTTACTGTCTGATATAACTCTTTGTAACTAACACCAGAATTTGCCATGTAGTAGAGCCTGACCAGAAACAGTATGCGCAGATCTCTTATCCGTGTATCCATGACAATGATGGACCTGCCTGTGTTTATAAGGATTGCTGGATAATGCATTTTTTCACCTATGTGCATTGCTAATCTCCTTCGGTAAATGGTAGTTTGATCGCTTCATGCTGATCTCTAGTGATTAGCACTCTTAGAAAGGGCTTTGTTATAGTGTCTGCATTTCTGTCATGAAAAATTCCTGTAATTGTTTATAGAAACGTTCAGACATACTGGAATTCCCTATAGGTAGCATCCAAAACATTGATTGCAATTAGCTCTTGTGGATTCTTAAATGTCTGAATCGCTGGACTTGTCTCATGATAACAGATATAAGATGACACTCTGATTTAAATATCCTGTATAAATATTTTTTGCATGTGGTATACATAGATTCTTTATTACTATCCTTATAATTTTGTCTGTTTTCCACATCATGCAGTCTGTTATGAGGTGCTGTAGTTGTCATTATAACAGCAAATAATAACTAGAACTGGTATCTGTATGGATTTGTAGGTCTCGAATGCGCAGAGAGATTCTGATGGAAGGTCAGCATGACAATGACACCGATCAAGAGCCAAACAGTTGTGATAGCTTTACATCAGCAGCTGCCCCACATGGAGACCTGACTGCTCATAGTCCGGATTCTGAAACAGGAGACCAGAAACCCGTAATTAGTGATCTGAAACACTTGCTACACAGTAACTGCTACCCTAAGGAGATGAGAAGTACTGTGAACATTAAAAATGAGAACACAGAGGAAGAGGATGATTATGATTCTTCTAATCGTTGTGAGTCTTGTGGCTCTGGAACAGCATCAGGAAAGTGTTGTGACTCTGAGCCATCCAGGGCACTTAGAGAAAAGCAGCTGATGTCCCCTCATTGTGATGGTGCCCAGAGACAAAACTATTTACGAAAGGGCAGTTCGGTGCATGAGAACTCCCATCAGCCCACAACTCATGACTGTGCTTCTGTGCTTTCCCATAAAGATAGTATGGTAACAGACGGACCACAAGCTGACCCCATCAGCTTTAAATCTACAGTAGAATCTTCCCGCTGCAGCTTGGAGGTTTCTCTAAACTCACCATCAGCAGCCTCATCCCCAGGCCTCATGATGTCCGTCTCTCCTGTACCTTCATGTTCAGCTCCCATTTCTCCATCCCTGCCTAACAGCATGGCCATTAAGGCTCACTCTTCCAGCCCGACTTGTGACATGGCCCCATTACATCCCTCCGCAAAGCATATCCCCAACAACCAGAAGAGGAATGAAAAAATGGCAAATCTTAATAATATTATCCATAGGCTTGAAAGAGCTGCAAATAAGGAAGAGACTCTGGAATGGGAGTTTTAAACATACATTTCTGTACAAAAAACTGCACTCTTTCTACCAATCTCTGTGAATCCACATTATGGAGCAGAGCTGCTGCAGAGAACCGATATTGAATATTTTCTATATATTTTACTTTGCCGGGTAGACAATTATAAAAAGGGAGACTGGAATTCAAGAAAAAATAGTGACAAACATAACTAATTTTCATTGTTAAAAAAATCAACTCTTTTAGGAAAAAATATTTATAAACATTTTAGATATTTTATTAAATATTTGGAATTTATTAACACCCTCAGCTGCTTTGATAAAGAGATTGAAGTTAAACCACAGAGATGTACCCGTAATTACAATGAAGTCCTGTAGCTTGCCACTGGATGAGATTAGGACTGTTGTTTAAAGCCATCACAAAGCACTAGAAGGCTGACCAAATGAGAAGCTGCTTTGGTTTCTTCAGCTGTCTACAAGACAGTGGTGATTCCTACCCTCTGAAGAGACAGACATAGTCTGTGAGACTCTAAACTGAATGTGTATTGCATTGAAATGTGTGTAGATGAAGATGGTCCACTTTAAAAGTATTGTGACATACAACTCCAAGTAGCTGTGATTGTTGTAGAACAGAAATTAGGTATATGAATGCCCACTCTTACAACTGTATCACTCTCACTTGTGTATGGGAAAGGTTCAAGATCCATGACTTTGTACAAGAAAAGCAATGCTGTGTGTCACAATGCATAAGTGTATGAGTACATATTTATTTACTTGTGTTTTTTTGGGGGGGATTTTGTCACTTTTATATTGTGCAATTCATAAATGAGCCAGGTATACCTGGGTACATTTTAAACAATTTAAGTGATTTTCATTCCAAGAACTGCAGTCCTCCTAGACTGAATATCACTGAAAGCTCTGCATTTCACTTGTTTCATTTCCTTTTATTAAATGAGGATGCCACAAAGTTGTTCCATGCATTATTAAGGCAGGTAAGTGAAGTCTGGAAGCATTTCCAACAAAGAACACAGTGGAAGAAAGTGTAAGTTAACAGAAATAACTTTGTGTGCGTTCTTTGGATTCATAAATTATTGCAAAATGACTATATACTTTTACTTAGGTTCAAGGGAAATAGACCTCATTAATAAACATGTGTGAAAGGAAAGGGTAGTTGATTGCATCAAATAATGCATCTGACTGGTTGGTATTGACGGTACAGACACTTTTTCTTTTTTTCAAACATTTAAAGAGACCCTGTTGACAGATCATTCATTTCACCAGACCATTATATGTGTATGTAACATATTTTATGCATATGATTTATTTCTAAAAGCCTCTCCTGTGTACATATTCAAAAGCCCTGAAGCGCTACTAGGCACCGCCATTTTAGATGTGATGTAAGCAGGCCCGGGAAAAGTTCAACTTCTTGAATAATACTCTGTAGTATTTGCCCTTGACTGTTCCTCCAGTAGCTACAAGTAAGGTTATTCAAGGAAGGGCAAGACTGCTTGGCCAGCACAAAGAGTATTTAGACACTCCCAGAGGAGGAGAGGGCTATGACATGCAGGGGCCGGGGGGGTGTGCTAGGAAATTGGCCTGGAGTAGTCATACATATAAAATACTTGATTTTTTATGTCACTTTTACTAAACATACTGCTTTGTTTTATTTTGTGTTTACACCCATGCCTGTCATATTGACAGGCTTAATTATCACCAATTTATTGGAACAAGATTTTTGATACGTTTTGAAAATTTTTGTCTTTTTTCCTAATACCCAGACCATCACTGATATACCTTAATGTAGAACGTTACCCAAAACAGTTTAATAATAATTAGTGATTTGTAACAGTAACATACATTCCACACTAATAATTATGATACCGAAATGAGTGTGTGCTGTAACTTGCCTCCAGCATTGCTCCTGATTCTTTTGGTGGAGGCCACCATTATGTTGAAGCCCAGAGCAGTCACTTCCTTATTAGAAAAGCTCCCCCTCTCCTTGGTCTCAAAAACTATATGTCACTTTCTGTAAGTAAAATATGTACATTTCCAGACTTGATTGTATGTCTTGGCTTAGCTAGAGAGGAAAGCTTACAGGAACTTTACAGTGCCGAAGTTCACAGGCTGCAGATGAAGAAAAAAGGAGCGAATATCAGGGAGATAAGACACTATCCTTGTTTAATTCATGTGTGTCTCCCTGGCAGCAGAGGTTGTTTCCAGAGTTTGTCCTGTCACCTTTCCTACTTTTCTTTTCTCCCTCCCTAATCTGTGTTCCATCCTTAGTCTGTGTCATTCCTTTTGCTTTCTTCCCCCTCCAGCAACAGTAAATCCTAAAGCTATCAGCTGATCAGCCTCTTGTGGCTTTGATTCTAGGCACAGTGCTGAGAATAGAAAGCAACTAAAACATATGCAGAGCAGGCTGAGACTGGATTTTAAACCGTATGGGTACTTATTTTTATTGTTTTACATTACTATACCTGCACAAGGGGCCAGTCTGAAGTGATCTATCAGGACTTCATTTTCTGACTAAAGTTGCACTTTAAGCTACTTGTTGTACAAAGATTGGAGCAGATGATGTATGGGCCAGTGAAATCCTATAGTTCCCAAAGCATGGAGTATCATGCATCTTATTATAATTTCAACACAGGCAAAATATAGGGACATGAGAAAACCCACTGTTTTCAGCAGAACCCAATCAAACCAATATGTTGTACTTTGCTGGAAACAAAATCCCATAATGCACTGGGAAAAGTGTCCTGGCCAACACGTTCATGTTAGCTAAATGTGACATGTCACAAGCATCGGGTGTACATGAGAAGTTTGTTTGATTCTGTGTAAGAGGAGGGCATAGGTATCATCTGGAAAGAACATTTATCTTTTTTTTTTCAGAAAACAAAATGCAGATAATATACTGAAGTACTATTTCATTAAGGTAAAATTAAACTTGGAAATACCAGTTTAGAGCTAGATATCAGATGATTAAAAAAAGAACTCCACCCATAAAAAAAAAATTGATTCAATAAAGTAATATTAAGCCTGAAAGCAAACATATATTATATTGCAGCTTACCAATTCTTAGATTTGATGGCTGCATTCGTTTTCCTTTTTAGGCTTTCTTTCCTTTATTTTCACCTGTTGTTTGTGTTTTTTGATTGGACAATGCAGGAGTCGTGTTATTTGCCAGATCACCAGGTGAAAAGGAAAAAAACATAAAAAATAAAATGAATGCAGCCGCCACACCTAAGGACTGGTAAGCTGCAGTATATTACATTTTTTGGTTTGGGGTTTAATACTGCTTTAAGCTTTTTCTGCCTCATTCAGCTTCAATCCTGAAATTTCCCCTCAACATTTTATCTGCCACTAGATGTCCTAAATCTGATGGCCAGCATCATCCAACCCACTTCACCAGACCCCAAGCTATCCTGGACACTCCCCAGACTGTGACTGGACAGTGAATGAAGAAGCAGCACAGAGATGAGCTCATCTCTCTGTCACTCTGCTTTTCCCTCTTGTCAGCACATGAACTGATTGGTTCCTTGTACTACTACTTCCTTTCACATTCCAGCCCTACTGTACAGGGACTGCATAGGGCTGACGCCAGGTAAAATTGCATTTAAACATACATTAGATGACTTACTTATTGTAGAGCTGCAATTAATGTGTGTTGTTTTTACCCATCTGGAGTTCTGCTCTAGTCTAGGTTCACACTATGAATTGTAGAAGAATTGCATTTTATTCCTGTGCAATTCACATTTTGAATTGGCTCAAATAGCACCTCATCGCACCAAAGTAGTGCATGCACCAATTTTTGAAAGGCAAGCAACTGGATTGCATGGTCACTTTTACCATGCAATCCAGTGCGGGCAAACACGCTGGGTTTGTGACCTGTTTTTGAGGTATATTAAACTGAACCCCATATTTGATATTTTTTCATACAAAATAAAAGCTATATGTATATGACAAAGCACCCCCTCCACACACACATGTACACATACAAGATAAATGCCATATGTACAGTATCTGACAAAAGTGAGTACACCCCTCACATTTGTGTAAATATTTTATTATATCTTTTCATGTGACAACACTGAAGAAATTACACTTTGCTATAATGTAAAATAGTGAGTGTACAGCTTGTATAACAGTGTAAATTTTCTGTCCCCTCAAAATAACTCAACACACAGCCATTAATGTCTAAACCGTTGGCAACAAAAGTGAGTACACCCCTAAGTGAAAATGTTCAAATTGGGCCCAATTAGCCATTTTCCCTCCCCGGTGTCATGTGACTAGTTAGTGTTATAAGGTCTCAGGTGTGAATGGGGAGCACGTGTGTTAAATTTGGTGTTATCGCTCTCACTCTCTTATACTGGTCACTGAAAGTTCAACATGGCACCTCATGGCAAAGAACTTTCTAAGGATCTGAAAAAAAGATTTGTTGCTCTACATAAAGAGGGCATAGGCTATAAGAAGATTGGCAAGACCCTGAAACTGAGCTGCAGCAAGGTGGCCAAGACCATACAGCGGTTTACCTGGACAGGTTCCACTCAGAACAGGCCTTACCATGGCCCACCAAAGAAGCTGAGTGCATGTGCTCAGCGTCATATGCAGAGGTTGTCTTTGGGAAATAGACGTATGAGTGCTGCCAGCATTGCTGCAGAGGTTGAAGGGGTTGGGGGTCAGCTTGTCAGTGCTCAGACCATATGCCGCACACTGCATGAAATAGGTCTGCATGGCTGTCATCCCAGAAGGAAGCCTCTTCTAAAGATGATGCACAAGAAAGCCCGCAAACAATTTGCTGAAGACAAGCAGACTAAGGACATGGATTACTGGAACCATGTCCTGTGGTCTGATGAGACCAAGATAAACTTATTTGGCTCAGATGGTGTCAAGCGGGTGTGTCAGCAAATGTGTCTTGCCTACAGTCAAGCATGGTGGTGGGAGTGTCATGGTCTGGGGCTGCATGAGTGCTGCCGGCACTGGGGAGCTACAGTTCATTGAGGGAACCATGAATGCCAACATGTACTGTGACATGTATAAATGGGAAAGGTAGAAATGGCGCTGTTCTGGGGGTGCAATATCACATGCTCCTGTATAACTTTCAAGAAATCCCAATGCAATAAATCTCAAAATTAAAACCAAAAACAGAAACAAGAACTAGATATCTTGTGTTTAGTGTGAACCAAATATGTGCAAATGTGACCAATGCACTTGTATTAGTAATCTGGTATACTTCCATTTAAATCGGCAATGTAGCCTCAGGGTGGCTCAAAAGGTCTATGTCAAATACAGAGAAATAAATACATAGGTCTGTGAGCCACAGTGCATTTTCTTGAAATATATATGAAAAAAACCTTATTCATAAAGTGACTGGTGCCCTTCAAATGCATGCCTGAGTGATACTCCCATGTATCAATTACAACAAGCTTATATAATATATACTATGTTCAAAAATAGTCCATATTTCGTCTCTAATATCCACCAGCTCTGTGATGTCATCATGGAGGAGTGGAAGAGGACTCCAGTGGCAACCTGTGAAGCTCTGGTGAACTCCATGCCCAAGAGGGTTAAGCAGTGCAAGAAAATAATGGTGGCCTCACAAAATATTGACATTTTGGGCCCAATTTGGACCTTTTCACTGAGGGGTGTACTCACTTGTGTTGCCATCAGTTTAGACATTAATGGCTGTGTGTTGAGTTATTTTGAGGGGACAGGAAATTTACACCGTTATACACACTGTACACTCACTACTTTACATTGTAGCAAAGTGTAATTTCTTCAGTGTTGTCACATGAAAAGTTATAATAAAATATTTACAAAAATGTGAGGGTTGTACTCACGTTTGTGAGATACTATATATAGCAACCTGGTGTTCAAATGAAGCAGCTACCTACAATAGGCAGTAAAAATCCTAATTGTGTATGAAAATTCAAACCCAATTTGTAAAATATCTAATTAAAGCCTTGCCACACCTACAGACATGCAGAACAAAAAAGTTTGTTCAATACAATGGTTGAGTAAACCAAATGGTACTTTTCATTTATTTTTGTGTTTGAAAATACTTATTTTTTAAATAAAAATAAATAAGACACGTTTTCCTAACCTCCTCACATAATCAGTGTCAAAATAATATAAATAATGTAAAAGTGTAAACAAGCATCAATGCGTATTCAATAAATATAAAGTGAAATCATAACATGCATATAAGCATGCAAATTGTGTCCATTACAAAGTTTACTAAAAACTAAAAATATTCAATCTGTGCCAAAGTGAATCTTCAGTGCCAAACTCCATTGTTCCTCGTCCCAGAGCACACTATAGCAGCCTACCAGAAATTCAGACCCCAAAGGTCTAATAAAGCCAAATAATGCCCAAGCACTTCAGGACTGGTGTACACTTGTAGGAAGCATCTTACCACCTCAAAAAACTCAGGCCTGTCAGCGGCAATCATAGGATAGAGCAAAGGGACGCCATAGTGTAATAAGTTTACTGCTTACCGTATTTATCGACGTATAACACGTTCCGGTGTATAACACACACCCCAAGTTTAGGCAGGAAGTTTAAGGGAAAAAAACTTACATTTTTTTTTTTGTTTACAAACGATTTTTATTTGGTACATAGAGAAAGTAATGCCCATCAATGCAGCCTGATCAGCGTCCATCTGCAGCCTTGCACAGTGTCCATCTGCAGCCTTCCCCAGTGTCCATCTCCAGCCTTCCCCAGTGTCCATCTGTAGCCTTCCCCAGTTTCCATCTGCAGCATTTCCCAGTGTCCATCTGCAGCCTTCCCCAGTGTCCATCTGCAGCCTTCCTCAGTGTCCATTTGCAGCCTTCTCCAATGTCCATCTGCAGCCTTGCACACTGTCCATCTGCAGCCTTCCCCAGTGTCCATCTGCAGCCTTGCCCAAAATTGCAGCATGATGGGTTTTTAAATTTAGCGCCGCCGAGATACACAGATGTTTTGTGTCTATTCGGCTCCTCCCCACTGTCTGAGGGCAAGAGGAGCGCCGTCGACATAGACCGAGCCGAGTGTACTGTGTACTTGGCTTCGCTTACAGTCACGCCCCGTCCCGCCACTTGGCCTGGCTGCTATGATGGACACAACACTGGTCCAATGGCGGGATGTAAGGGCTAGGAGGTGGGACTGGCATGACTGCGAGCAGAGCCGAGCCTAGCCAAGTACACAGTATGCTTGGCGGCGCTCCTCTTGCCCTCACAGACAGCGGGGATCTGCGTATAACATACACCCACGATTTTCCCCTGATTTTAAGGGGAAAAAAGTGTTATATGCCAATAAATGCAGTAATTTATTGGTAAAAGCAATGTCCTCACATAGAAGTATGTAAAAAAACAGCGCATCAATGAACAATACCGCCATATCGGGTGAATGTAATATGTCACTACTAGGCTTCACCCAATGTTTTTCATCACAGCTGATGTCATCAAGAGACGCCCCTTTATAATCTCACTTTCCATTTATTTAGGGCCAATTCACAACATATATGTGGTGGCAAACATTTTACCACATGGTAACACGCAAGAAACAATTGTTTTATATGTGTCCTATTCACATTGCAATGTAACCTAGCGCTGTAACGTGCTGTGATAAAATGCAGACATATGGCATTTTATTGCAGTGCAACTGTGATGTCAGGCAGCACGCCACCCAACATTGCAGTGAATGAAGTGTATGTTTTGTGCACTTCAAATAAAATACTTCTGAATCGTGCACCACACTGCCCCCTTGCCAGCTGGCAACTCCCCCTTTCATCCATGTCTCCATGCTTTATTTTTAAGAGAAATTGCTTTGAAAATCAACCCCCAGCATTTCTGGCCGAGGCCATCTTGAGTAAGGACAAATGATTAATGTAGCATCTACTTCTTGAACTTAGCTCAAGTATGCATACTGGAGAGTGTGCTTAGCTGCAAAAACCCCTCCTCCAACCTGAAGACTTCTGGGATGTATGACATAATTTGCCATCATTTACCTAGGCAGGAAACAAGGAAGTAACTGAAGAAATGTAAAACAAAAAGTATAAAACAAGTAAATATAATATACTAGTAATCAATGTTGATTGGGAGAGTGAAGTTCCACTTTAATAATGTTCTGTTTACACTTTTACAATTATTATATTTTCACACTGATTACAGTGCCTTGAAAAAGAATTCGTACCCCTTTTCTGCATTTTTTCATGTTACAATCAAAAACATAAATTTATTTTATTGGGATTTTATTGGATAGACCAACACAGGGTGGCACATAATTGTGAAGTGGAAGGAAATTGATAAATGGCTTTCAATTTTTTTTACATGTAAATGTCTGAAAAAAGTGGCGTGCATTTATATTCAGCCCCCTAAATTAATACTTTGTAGAACCACCTTTCACTGCAAAGCCTAGCAGCTTTGCGCATCTAGAGAGTGACATTTTTGCCCATTCTTCTTTGCAAAGTAACTCAAGCTCTGTCAGATTGGATGAAGAGTCTCTGTGAACAGCAATTTACAAGTCTTGCCACAGATTCTCAAATGGATTTAGGTCTGGACTTTGTCTGGGCCATTCTAACACATGAATATGCTTTGATTTAAACCATTCCATTGTAGCTCTGGCTGTATGTTTAAGGTCGTTGTCCTTCTGGAAGGTGACCCTCCGCCCCAGTCTCAAGTCTTTTGCAGGCTCCAACGGATTTTGTTCTAAGACTGCCATGTATTTGGCTCCATCCATCTTCCTATCAACTCTGACCATCTTCCCTGTCCCTGCTGAAGAAAAGCATTCCCACAACATAATGCTGCCCCACCATATTTCACCATACATGCTACCATGTATCCAGGGTGATGTTCAGTGTTAGTTGTCTGCCACACATAGCGTTTTGCTTTTAGGCCAAAAAGTTACATTTTGGTCTCATCTGACCAGAGCACCTTCTTCCACGTTTGCTGTGTCCCCCACATGGCTTCTCACAAACTGCAAACGGGACTTCTTATGGCTTTCTTTCAACAATGGCTTTCTTCTTGCCACTCTTCAATAAAAGCCAGATTTGTGGAGTGCACGACTAATAGTTGTCCTGTGGACAGATTCTCCCACCTGAGCTGTGGGTCTCTGCAGCTCCTCCAGAGATACCATGGGTATCCTGGTTGCTTCTCTGATTAGTACTCCCCATGCCCGGCCTGCCAGTTTAGGTGGACAGCCATGTCTTGGTAGGTTTGCAGTTGTGCAATGCTCTTTCCATTTTCAGATGATGGATTGAACAATGCTCCATGGGATGTTTAATTGTTGGCATATTTTTTATAACTGAGCCCTGCTTTGAACTTCTTCACAACTTTATCCCTGACCTGTCTGGTGTGTTCCTTGGCCTTCATGATGCTGTTTGTTCACTAAGTTTCTCTAACAAACCTCTGAGGGCTTCAAAGAACAGCTGTATTTATACTGAGATTAAATTACACACAGGTGGACTCTATTTACTAATTAGGTGACTTCTGAAGTCAATTGGTTCCACTGGATTTTAGTAAGGGGGTATCAGAATAAAGGGGGCTGAATACAAATGCACGCCACACATTTCAGACATTCATTTGTAAAAAAAAATTGAAAATCATTTTCTTCCCACTTCACAATTATGTGCCACTTTCTGTTGGTCTATCACATGAAATCCCAATAAAATACATTTACATTTTTGGTTTTAACATGACAAAATGTGGAAAATTTCAAGGAGTGTGAATACTTTTTTCAAGGCACTGTATATGAGAAGGTGAGCACAACACGTCTTATTTATATTTGTCATTATTGAAGTAATTAGATACTAGTGAGTGCTGCTGCCTGTTACTATTATTTTTTGTGATTTCTAGCACTTAATGGAGATTCCATTTTATTTAGAAATTAAATAATCACTTGTGGGAATGAAGAAGTACATTTAATTTTAAAAGTCTGTATATCACATATAAAAGGGGGACAATTTAGGGGCAGCATGTCCTTCAGTTTTTTAATTCTTTACATCACCATATGTACAAAAAAGTTATTAACTTTAGTGCCTGTTATCACACATGAAGAAAACATTTAGATGATGCTCCCCTTTGCTGAAAAGAGACAAGCAATATTTTACCTAAAAACTGTTTTCTCTGTGAAAATAAATTACCTTTTTTGATGCCTGTCCCACATTTGGCTGTTGCCCCATTAGGTACAGGCATGCCCCACTTTTAAGTACACAATGGGGTTTATTTACCAAAGCTGGAAAGTGCAAAATCAGGCTCACTTCTGCATAGAAACCAATGAGCTTCCATGTTTTATTACCAAAGTTTAATTGAACAAGCTGGGGTTAGAAGCTCATTGGTTCTATGCAGAAGTGAGCCTGATTTTGCACTTTTCAGCATTAGTAAATAAACCTCATTGTGTACTTAAAAGTGGGGTATGCCTGTAAAACATTTACTTTCATCCAGCCCCCACACAGTACTGTAAGCGCCAAATGTCATGTTCTCAGACTTGTAGTTCTGACTGCAGGACACTTATTGTAACAGGTTACCCCTTGTAAACCAACACCTCCTCCCTTCAAGCCTTGTACAGGCATACCCCACTTTTAAATACATAATGGGGTTTATTTACTAAAGCTGGAAAGTGAAAAATCAGGCTCACTTGTGCATAGAAATCAATGAGCTTCTAACCCCAGCTTGTTCAATTAAGCTTGTGTAATAAAACCAGGAAGCTCGTTGGTTTCTATGCAGAAGTGAGTCTGATTTTTGCACTTTCCAGCTTTAGTAAATAAACCCCATTGTGTACTTAAAAGTGGGGTATGCCTGTATTCTTTTTACTGACTGCAAGGCTTTCTGTGCTTAGAGGTGATCAATATCACATTTTTCCCTCCTCCAGTCACAAAAAACGTTTACTCAGTGAAAAGTATACAAGGCTTTTCCTGAACGGAGGAGGTGTGCAACAAGGGACTTGTTATGTGCTCCAGTGTACTATTGCCGGAAACAACAAGTCTCAGCACCCAAAATTCAGTCCTTACAGTACTGTGGGGGCTGAATGAAAATAAAAATAATTATCAAATGGAGCAATAGCCAAATGTGGGGCAGGCACATTTTATTCATTTATTTCTACACAGCATATGGCCCAATTTTAGTTGTTTTGCAGGCTGGCTGGTAAGTGTGCTGAGAAATCATTTGTTTGTTTGCGACTTACTATCTCTCTTTGTCTTGGTTACTGAAAATAGAAAATTTCGAGTTGTCACCAGAAAAGCAATAGCCAGAAATATATATTTTTTTTCTATGAGGATATATAGACAAAAATGATAGCCGTGTAACACCAACTGCATCAAATCCCTTGTTTAGATGGTCTTTGCTGCAGTAGCATCTGTTTGGCGTATGAGTTTAAAAAAATTACATCTTTCCAATCAGCCACTGAAGACCAACACTGATGAAACCAACTGTTTGTGCTGATCATCATTGAATTTTGTGAAACTGTAAGCCAGGTGCTCAGGAAGCATGGTTGAGGCATGTACCTATCTCAGCGCACTTTTAGTTTCACATACAGCACCGTCTCCTCTGCTCCTCTTCCTCTTTGTTGGGGCACCCCAAGGCTCCATCCTTGGGCCTCTCCTATTCTCTCTCTACACCACTTCCCTGGGCCACCTCTATGCCAACACCCAGATCTATCTCTCCACTCCCCAATGCACACCCTTGATCTCATGTATCACAAATTTACTGAGTGACATTTCAGTAGGGATTTCACACCACTTCCTCATATTCAATCTTTCTAAAACTGAGCTTGTAATATTTCCTCTTCCCTGATCACCCCTCATGCATTTACCATTGAGAGCAACAGTACAACCATTTGTCCCTTCACACATGCCAGGGTGCTGGGTGTAATCCTAGACTCTGACCTCTCCTTCAGCCTCCAGATCTAACCACTAGCTAAATATTGCCATCTTAACCTCCGCAACATTTCTAGAAATTGCCCTTCCCTGACTAATGACACCACAAAACAACGTATTCACTCCTTTGGTTATTGTCTGCTTTGACTACTGCAAATCTCTCCTCACTGGCCTACCTTTACACAGGCTGTCTCCCCTACAGTCTATTATGAATGCTGCTGCTAGACTAATACACCTTAGTAACCATTCTGCTGCCCCTTTCTGCCAAACTTTTTACTGGCTTCTACTAACCCATCATATAAAATTCAAAATACTATAACGTACAAAGCCATCCACAACATCGCCCCAAGCTACATCACCAACCTCATCTGCAGATATTGCCCAAATCATCCTCTCTGCTCCTCTTAAGACCTCCTGATCTCTAGTTCCCTTGTTACCTCCTCCCATGCGTGCCTCCAGGACTTCTCTAGAGCATCTCCAATCTTCTGGAACTCCCCACCCAATAGGTTCGGCCACCTCCTACCGTGTCCGCCTTTAGGTAATCCTTGAAAACTAATTTATTCAGGGAAGCCCACCCCACCTCCACCTATGAACTGTACTTGAGTCACTGCCATCAGATCATCCTTTGCAGCTATTACCTTTTGTACCAACCCCCCCTCTTTAGATTGTAAGCTCCATGAGCAGGGCCCTCCTATTTCTTTTGTATTGAAATGTATTGTAATTGTACTGTCCCCTTTATGTTGTAAAGTGCTGCGTAAACTGTCGGCGCTATATAAATCCTGTGTAATAATAATGTTGGAGTTTAAAGCAAACTGTTATATCCGGTTATAATTTAATTAAATAACATGAGTGGCAAATCATAAACTATCAATCAGAAAGGGTATTTACACTTGTGACTGTGTTACAGCAGAACTCCAGCATACACATTTTCTTTCCAGTTTTGGGTCCGGACGGGTTTGACCAGATGTCAGGTTTTTAACCTCCCTGGCGGTACGATTATTTCGGATTTTAGGTGCTAAAAGCGGTACCATTATTTTGCATGAAAATTTGGCGTTTTATATTGTAGGCCTGCAATTCTTAGGAATAACTCTCTTAAATCTGTCCAAACCAGAGTCTAGCAGACATCCCGGGTATGATAAAGTTTGAAAAATTAAATCATAAATTATAATATAATAAATAATTATAAATAATTGTACCAAATAATAATATAACAATAATAAAAATTATTCAATAATGTAATCAAATCAAAAACACTGAAATTTGCTCAGTTGCAGAATTGTCACTGTCATTACTTTTCAGTATTTGATGACGGATCTCCCCACAAATCGCTATCGCTCAATTCTGCGAGTGATTCTAATTTATTATCGCTGTTTTCTAGCTGGTCTAAAATCATTTTTGATGTAAAATTACAGTTTTGGTTGCTATGGGCAATCTCCAGTTTCCAGGCATAAAGAACAGTTTTTATTATATAAAACTGCATGCAGGACACTGGGCAGACCACTAGGGACAACGGGGATGTGAAATATTTACATACAGCAATGTAATCTGTAAGATTACATTATACTGTATGTTTACTGTGTTTTTCACTTTTTGAATTTGCCGCCGATCTCCGTGCCCGTGCGTCGCAACGCTCGCAGGGCACGGAGATCGGCGATGTAATGCATCGAGCGAGACACGGCTCGCTCGTACAGCGGGGAGACAACGCTGGATCCGAGGGAGAAGGTAAGTAATCCTCCTCCTGGATCCAGCGATGCAGTCCCGAGTCTGACTCGGGGATACCGCTCTTGGTATAAAAAATCCACCCCGAGTCAGACTCGGGAATACCGTCAGGGGGGTTAATGTAGTCTGTGACCCATTGAGATGATTCTACCTCAGTTCCTGGTCAGGTGACCTCTATCACCAAGACAAAGAGTAATGGGAAATCTAAAGAGGTAGATATTCTCTTTTTTTTGTTTTTTTTTTGTCTCTAAGAAAGGACATGAGGGGGAATTTGCTCCAAAGTGGATACAGACAGCTGTAAAAATCTGACAGAGGATTTAGCATTTTACCTACTTGATCCAAAACTAGAAATAAAGGTATATGGTTGTAGTTCCCCATGGCATTGCCATAGCAATGGGGGTTATTTACAAAAGGCAAATCCACTTTGCACTGCAAGTGCACTTGGAAGTGCAGTCGCTCTAAATCTAAGGGGTAGATCTGAAATGAGTGGAAGCTCTGCTGATTTTATCATCCAATCATGTGCAAGCTAAAATGCAGTTTTTTTATTTTCCTTGCATGTCCCCCTCGGATCTACAGCGACTTTACTTCCAAGTGCACTTTCAGTGTACTTTTAAGTGCACTTGCAGTGAAAAGTGATTTTCTTTTAGTAAATAACCCTCAATGTGTGTACATGAGGGAGCAGCTGAAAAGCACAGGGCCTTGGAGTAAACAAAAAATAGCAATAGTCCCTTTATATACCATTCAAAAATCTCTTATTTGTCCTGTTTGACCCTTAAGTTGTTTTCTTTTCTTATAAAAGTGGGGAAAAACCTACTATGATCTCAAATAGATAAGAAAACGGGAAGAGGATTAGAAAGAAAATGCTGCACTATACTTCTCTCCACTAGATGGCAGAAAACATTTTTTTTTAAATAGAAGATTGGAAAGAAACTCTCTGAAAACATATATCAATGTATATATACACTACAGCTTACTTTCTGTAGACAAACATTTTTATTTTTTTACTATGTTCATAGCGTTTCTGTCATTTACATCTTTTTTTGGTCTCAGTTTTAAATTGGGAGATTTAGAAAAGAAAAGGGAACTCGGTGGCTAATTGCTGAGAATAACTTTCAAGAGTACTTGGAATTAGTAGATGTATCCTCTGTGTTGCTAATAATTTTACACTTTGATCACTTTAAATTTCTTTTCAGCTCCATGGATTGCACAGATCTGTGTAAGCATACCAGGTGAAGCTGGTGTTTGTGTGCAACCTTATGTAAAATTTAAGTACAAATGAATTACAGAGTACTAGTGTCCTGGTAAACTTGCTTTCTAGTTGTTTAAATTAAATACCCCAAGTTTTTTTATTTTTAACAAAAGTAGTTAGAGAAATTGAGGGTGCTCTATCGACAGTGATCCCACACAACCTCTGCTTAGAGCTGTAGTTCTGAGCAAGAAAGGGACATCACACTGCTGCGGATAGACCGCTGCTTTAACCCTCAGTACAGCAGTCTTTGTCTGGTTTGGTGCTGACACCCTCAATTTTCTTTAATTACATTTGTAGTAAACTTCAATTGAGCTTTACATTTGTTTTAGTATTTATGACTATGATTACTAGCCTATCATACAATCTTTGCAATGCATTATGATATATGTCTTGAATTTTCTTTTGTGAAAAGAAAAGTTTTATAACTGAATCCACAGTTGCTGCTAACATGTTTTTGTTAATGTTACTCTGAATCTACATAAAATAGATTGAATAGTCTTTTTATTCATTGGAACCACGCATAGCTTTGTCATTATACATTATAGAAAGCAATAAATAATACTGTATGTAATATGCAGAGGTGCTAGTCCTCCATACTCTCCTCCTGTTTTTACACTGTACAATTATATTTTTCTGATTGATCCTCATGCTTTCAACTGTTACATTAGTTCCATAAAGAAAGAATCACTCCCTGTAAAGTAAAAAATTTCCTAAGAGAAATATGGATTTTTCCATGACCTCATTTTATAAATGCTGGTCATGGCTGGTATGGTGATCCTCCAGCTTCAGTATTTCCTAAGTCACTGTTTCGTAACAAATATGCATATCGGAAATGTCAGAGCACCTATTCTGCATACTTGTTCCGGGTCAATGACTTAGAAAAGAAAGTCATTGGATCAGCATTACAACCAGGCAGCTAGCATTTTTTAAATGGAGGTCATCAAAATAAGCCTCCATATTTCTTAGTGTAGGTTTTGTAACACAAACCATCATCCAGGACACTGAAGACCTACCTTCATCATGGCACCATGCGTCATACTAGCAAATGATGAAATGCGCAATTTAGAAGAAGCAGATCAATTTTCAAATTACCTATTGCTTTTTCTTGCTGTATTTGTACATGGGGGAACCTTATAAGTTGTTTTATTTCCAATGCCTTGGAGTTTTATCCAGGAATGTTGCTGGTTCCGTTTGTAAGGCTTATTATATTTAGCTAATTATTACTACAGGTTTACACATCAAGGACTTCATTGTGCTGCTGTAACCTGAAAAGTATTTCTGTTCCAATCTACTCTGAAAGAGTACCTGTCACTGGGCACAACTGAGTGAGCTTATGTGTAGTCTGGTAAAATACTCAACCCGGCTTCTGTTAATTTGACAGAATATGTCCTCATCAGGATTTGGCTTACTCCATAATGCTGTCCATCATGAGTAGGTGACAGGTCCACTTTACATACAGCTTAAGACTTTCATCACATTCTAGTGTTTAGTGTGTATGTTGGGATGTTCATGTTACAGGATTGAATTAAGCACTTAGCATAGTCTGATTACAGGGATACTGTTGGACTAAAAGTGGACATGTAATTACAATAGGATTGTGTACTGTATCCAGTTTGTATAATAAACTAAAAAGTACTTTGTTTCAAAACAAAAATGCAAAAATTATGTAAAAGACACTAAATATAGAACTTGATACTGCTCTGTGTCCTGGCTGTTCTTTATCACCATTAGCTGTGGTCTGTATGTTCTATAAGAAATACCCTGAAATCGGATATACCTATTTAGCACACTAAAAGAAAACAAAAAAACATTTTAAAAAAAGTGATGGCGAGAAAAGACCAAGTAGTCCATAGCATCTGCCTGTGTTTGTTTTATTTTATGTTTCAATAATTTTTATTAAAGTTTTCAGGATACAAATCACACAGTTCTCATTTCTTTGGGTATTACACAGTGGTTACTATATTGTATATATACACTTACATAGGAAATCCATCTAAAGTGTCAACAAACGCCAGTTTTGCTTTAATTTTCTACTGTTTGGTAGTGTACAGCCACAGTTTTTAAACCTGCAGTAAGGTAAGCATATTTAACTTTATGTGGCCTTTGCTGCCATAACCGTCCTTGCCTAGCCTCTGGGCTGAGACAGGCTCCATCCTATAATTCTATGATATTCGAGGCCCCCCTGACCCGCAACGTCGGCCTTACCTCCTAACAGTGGGGGCTACCGGCTCCCAGACCGCAGGTGTGAGGTCCCCCCAGTCATTGACAACTTCAACTTGTCGAAAACAGGGAAGTTATTGGTCATTAACTAAGTGAAGAGAGGGGGAGAATAGAAATAGTGAAAATGAAGTTGGCAATAAAGAAGGGGGAAAAGAAGAGGGGGTAAGGGCTCCACATTGCATAGTTTGTTTAAGAAGGGTCCTCGGTTGGTAGGGTCTTAGGGTCGTTTGTCAAATATCTGATCCATGGGTCCCATACTTTATTAAACATTTTCATTTTATCCTGAACTATTGCCATAAGTATTTCATTTAGTATAATCCATGATAGTTTATGTTTAAGTTGATCAGATGGTAGGACCGCAGACCTCCAATTTGTGGCTATCGTGATTTTAGCTGATATAAATATGAAGGTGAGAAGCCTTCCTCTGTGTTTGAGGGACTCAGCTACCTTGCCATCCAGGAGTGCGTGTTTTACAGATTTCAACAGGTTAATCTGGGTGAGGGTGTAAATAAAGTTGTAGACCCTGATCCAGAATCTCCTGACCTTGGGGCACGTCCATCAAATATGGTAAGCAATCCGGGGTGGCTCCAGGCACAAAAGTGGCCAATCTGGCCGGTACCATATATCATCTTAACAAAACCTTATAGTTGGCCTCAATAATCGAGGTATTGATAAGGGAGCAAGATGCTGCTGTTGTTATCAAATCTAGGTCTCTTGCAGATCCTGTTCCCATAAAGTCATATAACTCAGTTTCACATTAATATATGTTAATAGCGTATATATAGCAGATATATGACTTCTGAGCTTATCATACTGTCTACACATATTTTCCATGGGGGTCATTGTTGCTAAGTCACCCTTTCATGTCAAAGTTAGTTTCTATGGTCGCAAAGGTCTGCAATCCTTATCAGTCCTTTATTGGTCCACCATTCAAATGCGGGGGGTGAGAGACCTAGGGTGAATTTTCTGTTCCTCAAAAGAGGTGCTAACGGATTATGGGGAGATCTGAATTTGTGGGTTCTTGAGAGTCTATCCCATATCTCCAAGGAGAAGGAAAGAGTAGGGCACAATATAAGTGGCCTTTTCTTTCATTGT
Source organism: Lithobates pipiens (assembly GCF_037356315.1). NCBI lineage: Eukaryota > Metazoa > Chordata > Amphibia > Anura > Ranidae > Lithobates > Lithobates pipiens. The sequence continues at coordinate 87,674,214 of NW_027507790.1, read as the reverse complement.
TAACCACATCAAGTGTGATATTGGAATAGGGTGGCAGGAATATGATTCCATAGACATCCATATCGTTTGGGATTGTTGGGAGTGAAACATTTCGTAAGTTGGGCCAGCTGAGCTGCATTAAAGTACTTCTGCAGCTCGGGTAGGCTCAGTCCCCCCTTCTGTTTTGGAGTATACATTGTACTTTTGTTCACCCTAGGCCTCTTGTTGCCCCATATAAACTGGAGAATCTTTTTTTTTTAAATGCTTGCAGGTCTGAGCGGACCAGAGACACTGGCAATGTCCGGAACAAGTATAGAACTCTTGGTAGAACATTAATTTTTATCGAGTGTAGTCTGCCAAACCACGATGCGGGGGGGGGGGGGGGGGGAATCTGCCATCTTGCTAAATCCTCTGTCAGCCTTTAAAACAGGGCCGTGTAAGGTCTGTATAGAGGATGTCAATCGTATTCCTAGGTATGGAAGAGCTTCTGGTTCCCATATGAATTGATGGGATTGTACGGCATATAGGTTAGGGAGAGAAGTGATAGGTGACGATAGTGCTAGTAAGAGATCATCTGCGAAGAGCAAACATTTATGTTCCCTGTCACCACATACTATGCCTTTAATGTCTGGACTGGAGTGGATCTTTATGGCCAGGGGCTCTATGGCGAGGGAGAATAATAACGGGGACAGTGGGCACCCCTGTCTTGTCCCTCGTCTAATGTCCAGGGGTTGGGAAGAGTAACCCCTGATCATCAAGGACGCTGCTAGGGTATCATATAACGTTCGAAGGAGGGCCAGAAAGCGCTCGCCAAACACAAAGCAATGTAATACATCAAGTAAATATTCCCAGGATAGGGAGTCAAATGCCTTCTAGATGTCCAATGAAAGAAACATGCCCTGTCTATGCCCCCTTACGTCCCAGTCTGACTGGATAGCTGAAATAAGATTAATGATTCTGCGGGTCTGGTCTGAGGCTTGGCGATTTGGGACAAAGCTTGCTTGGTCCGGGTGGACATAATGTGAGAGGAAGGAATTCAGTCTAAGGGCTAATATTTTTATCATTATTTTTTAGATCTGTGTTTATCAGGGAGATTGGGCAATAGCGCAATCACCATGATCCTTTCCTGGTTTCAGTAGTACATGTATGTATGCTGTGTTTTCGTGGAAGGGAATTTTGCCCCCCCCCCCCCCCCCCCCCCCCGAGGCCGCTAAAGTATGAGCACAAATGAGGGATCTGTAATAATGCCCTGAGAAGCCATCAGGTCCTGGGGTTTTGGAAGGATGTATGGTTTTAATTGCCATCCTGATCTCTATTTCCGTAAACTCCTTGTCCATCATTTCCGCATGGGGGAGTGTGAGTTGGGGTATCTGAACTCCTTGAAAGAATGCTGCTGCTTTAATTGAAGAATAGTTATTTTGTGAGCTGTATAGTTTTGAGTAGAATTTATGAAATTCACTAAGGATCAGTTCGTGTGGGGTTTGTGTGGGGTGGCCATCAGGAAAACGCAGCTTAGGCAGAGTTGGCGTATAAGTTCGAGGTACCAACTTCCTTGCTAACAATGTGGTTGGTTTGTCCCCCAGCGTATAATATTTAGGTTTGGACCAGCAAATGTATTTCTCAGCTTTAGTGGTCAAACTTAAGTTCAGTGCGAGTCTCGTATTGTCTATCGCTTGTCTTATGTCCACCTGGGGGTTGGCATTCTGTTCTTTGGTTAGCTTTTCTAGTTTCAGTTCTAATTGTTTAATCGTTTGTTCTCGATTACGTTTAGCTCTGACCGCTATTTGTATTAATTTCCCCCTTATAGCCGCCTTATGTGCAACCCAATTTATTGCTGGGGATGTATCCGAGGCCTTGTTTAATCGAAAGAAGGTCTGGAGTTCTTTTTTGATTTCCGCGTAAAGTATGGGGTCATTCAATAGGCTTGCATTTAGTCTCCATGGGGAAGGCCGTGATTTGGACCAGAGTCCCGTAGTGGAGTGTTTAATAGGGGAATGGTCAGACCAAGGAGTATTAAGTATTTTGGCTGAAGTTATGTGTGGTAAAAGATGGTCAATCCGGGAGTATGTGTGGTGTACCTGCGAATAATGTGTGTAATCCCGGACCGTGGGGTCTTTTCTCTCCAAATATCTATCAGGTCATAGAAATGAAGGAGACATGCAATCTGAGGCCGCGTACACACGCGGGGACTGTTCGCCCAACTTTGTCCGTCAAACAGTTTCGGCAAACAGTCCGCTCAAAATTAGCATGGACGGACATGGCCACACACGACGTACGAACAGTTTGCTGAAACCGTGCGCGATGACGTGAACGGCACGTACGACGGGACTAGAAAACGACGTCCTATACACTGCAATGCAAACCTCGGCGTGTAAATCCTTTCTGAGCATGCGCGGAACTTAGTTTGACGAACAAGCCTACACACGAGGGGACTGTTCGCTGAAACAAAGTTTCAGCGGACAGTTTTTCGGAATTTCCGAAAAACCTTGTTCAGCGGACTGTTCGCTGAAACTGTCCGCTGAAAGCCCACACACGAGCGGACTGTCCGCCGAAACACTGTTCAGCGGACAAAGTTGGGCGAACAGTCCCCGCGTGTGTACGCGGCCTTACTGCTACTAAGTGGTGTTTTTTTGAGGAGTATTTTAGAGGGGTCTGATATATCCATTGTTCTATCCAGTGGTATATTGCTGTCCCCTCCCATAATCACCTGTCCCTGTGCTCTAGGCATCAATATTTTAAGGTTTATTTTATTTTATGCATGTCTTGTGTTTTTTTGTTTTGTTTTGTTTTTCATTAAAGCATTTGTTTTCCAAAAAAAATGGATCCTGTTCCCTTAACCACAGAAGGATCTCCCCCTTAATGACCAGGCCATTTTTTTGCGATACAGCACTGAATCAATTTAACTGACAATTGCGCAGTCGTACGATGCTGTACCCAAACAACATTGACGTCCTTTTTTCCCACAAATAGAGCTTTCTTTTGGTGGCATTTGATCACCTCTGCGGTTTTTATTTTTTGTGCTATAAACAAAAAAAGAACTATAATTTAAAAAAAAGCAATTTTTTTTACTTTTTGCTATAATAAATATCCCCCAAAAAATATAACAAAAACAAATGTCTTCCTCAGTTTAGGCTGATATATATTCTACATAATTTTGGTTAAAAAAAATCGCATTAAGCGTATATTGATTGGTTTGCGCAAAAGTTATTGCGTCTAGAAAATAGGGAATAGATTTATGGCATTTTTATTATTATTTTTTTACTATTAATAGCAGTGAGCTGCGATTTTTAGCAGGACTGCAACATTGTGGCAGACAAATCGGACACTTTTGACACATTTTTGGGACCATTGACATTTTTTACAGCGATCAGTGCTATAAAAATGCACTGATTACTGAGTAAATGTTACTGTTAGGGAAGGGGTTAACACTAGGGGGCGATCAAGGGGTTAAATGTGTTTCCTCATGAGTGTTTCTAACTGTATGGGGATGTGAGTGACTAGAGGATGAGCCAAATTGCTGTTCCTAGCTAGTAGGAACAGATGATCTGTCTCTCCTCTCCTGATAGAATGGGGATGTGTGTGTTTACACACACACATCCCCGTTCTGGGTCTCGCGCCTGCAATTGCACGTGGCCAGCGAACATCATTCCAGACGGCCCCCGCTGTTCAGGGGGTGCATGCGCCTGCTATAGCTATTTAAAGGGCCGACGTACAGCTACGGTGATTTGTCCAGGAGAGCCAACCTGCCATAGTATAACAATGGCTGCTGGTCGACTACTGGTTAAAACGTGTTATGCAGCACAGTGCTTGTGTTGTGTAATTTGGCTCTTTCTATCACCTGACATACCTGGCTGGTTCTACCCTCCCCCCTGTAAACTGACCACGTATATCATGACTGTTGAGCCCTGACACCATGGTTAGTTTACGTGCCTCTGTCATCCGCAGCTCTCCTCTGTCCTCCTCTCCCCCCGCCTGTCAGCTCTGATCGCTCCCTGGCCATCCGTTCCTGCTGGTATCATAACTTAACCACCTCGCGCCCGCCCTAAAGCCCGAATGACGGCCGTAGAGCAGGCGCGTTAGTCCGGGTGGCTGTCCCTGGACGTCCTAATGTTTACTTCCGCGATGCGTGCCGCCGCGGGCGCGCATCGCGGAAGTTCTGTGTTCGCCGTGTCCCCCGGGGACAGGCAAACACAGATCGCTGTAAACGGCCAATCACAGCGGCCGTTTACAGCGTGATCGGCGTGTCCAATGGGAGATGATCTCATATGTAAACATATGAGATCATCTCTCAGCGCCGCTCTCCCTCCTCACACAGACAGTGTGAGAGGGGAGAGATGAACGGCTGCAGCGGCAGCCGTTCTGCCTCGAGTAAAAAAAAAAAAGTAAAAAAAAAAAAGTGCCATCCTCCCCCAGCAGTGCCATCCTCCCCCAGCAGTGCCATCCTCCCCCAGCAGTGCCATCCGCCCCAGTGCCATCCGCCCCAGTGCCATCCACCCCAGTGCTACCTGCCCCCAGTGCCATCCACCCCAGTGCTACCTGCCCCCAGTGCCATCCACCCCAGTGCTACCTGCCCCCAGTGCTACCTGCCCCCAGTGCCACCTGCCCCCAGTGCCACCTGTTGTCAGTGCCATTTGTCCCCAGTGCCATCTGTCATCAGTGCCACGTGTCATCAGTGCCACATAGTGCCATCTGTCATCAGTGCCACGTATTAGTGCCATCTGTCATCAGTGTCACGTATCAGTGCCATTTGTCATCAGTGTCACCTGTCAGTGTCACGTGCCATCTGTTGTCAGTGTCACGTGTCATCAATGCCACTTATCAGTGCCATCTGTGTTCAGTGTCACGCGTCATCTGTGCCATGTATTAGTGCCATCTGTCATCGGTGGCACGTATTAGTGCCACGTATTAGTGCCATCTGTCATCAGTGCCACGTATTAGTGCCACGTGTCTTCAGTGCCATGTATTAGTGCCACGTGTCATCAGTGCCACGTATAAGTGCCACGTGTCATCAGTGCCACATATTAGTGCCATCTGTCATCAGTGCCACATATTAGTGCCATCTGTCATTAGTGCCACGTGTCATCAGTGCCACGTATAAGTGTCATCATTGCCACATATCAGTGCCATCTGTCATCAGTGTCACGTGTCATTGTCCTGGTGCTTCAAAAGTGTAATAAATAGTCAACAAGTTAGATGTGTAATTTATGTTCTTAGAACACATGATGGCGCTACCTGCATGTTGGGCCTCTCTATGTGGCCAGGCTGTGAAAAAGTCCCACACATGTGGTATTGTAATACTCAGGAGGAGTAGCAGAATTTTTTGGGGGGTGTCATTTGTGGTATACACATGCCACGTGAGAGAAATAACCTATTACAATGACAATTTTGTGGAGGAAAAAAAATGAAAAATCTTAATTTTCCAAAGAATTGTGGGAAAAAAATGACAACATCAAAAAGCTCACGATGCCTCTTACTAAATACCTTGGAATGTCTACTTTCCAAAAAGGGGTCATTTGGGGGTATTTGTACTTTCCTGACTTGTTCGGGTCACAAGAAGCGAGATAGGCCACCAGTACATCAGATGTGATCAATTTCGTGCGATTCGCACCACAGCTTGTAGACTCTCTAACTTTCACAAAGACCAAATAATATCCACTAATTTGGGTTATTTTTACCAAAGATATGTAGCAGTATAAATTGTGGCCAAAATTTATGAAGAAAAATTTATAATTTGCATAATTCTGTCACAGAAACAAAGAAATATGCGTTTTTTTTTCAAAATTTTCGGTCTTTTTCCATTTATAGCGCAAAAAATAAAAACCCCAGAGGTGATCAAATACCACCAAAAGAAAGCTCTATTTGTGGGAAAAAAAGGACAAAAAATTCATTTGGGTACAGTGTTGCATGACTGAGTAATTGTCATTCAAATTGTGAGAGCACCGAAAGCTGAAAATTGGTCTGGGCAGGAAGGGTGTTTAAGTGCCCAGTAAGCAAGTGGTTAATGTTGGTGCTTCAATCCCCTCTGTTATAATAAATTATGTGCCCCAGTGTATGTGTTTTGTAAAAAATATGCTGCTAAATACCTTATTTTATAGCGCCGTTCGGCGCTCATGTGACCGGCCGCCCCTCTCCTTCTCCTGGCTGATGTCAGCAGGGGATTCTTGGCCCCGCTTGCTTTGCTGTCAGATTGAGAGAGGAGAGAGGCAGCCGGTCACGTGAATGGTGAGCGGCGCTATAAAATAACGTATTTATTTACAAATGTATTTTTTACAAATCATTTATTATAACAGAGAGGATTGTAGCATCAACACTAAGCAGATTAACAACCACTTTACGTGAGTATAGATCTATGTTTGTCCCAGGCATGTTTGAAGCCATTTACTGTTGACTGTCTCACTACCTCTGCTAGAAGTTAATTCCAAGCATCAACTACCCTTTTAGTAAAATATTGATTTCTAAGATCAGTTTTGAACTTTCTTCCAGTTAATATGAGGTCAAAACTGCCTTCCAGAACTTTATTCACCACTTGATGTATTTAAAGGTTTCAATCATGTCTCTCCCCTTTCCCTTCTTTCCTCCAGACTGTACATATTAAGTTCCTGAAGTCGCTCTCGATATGTTTTATCCCCCAAACCTTTCACAATTTTTGTTACCCATCTCTGGACTCGCTCCATCTTATGAATATTGTTTTGTAAGTGAGGTGTCCAGAACTGGACACGGTATTCTAAATGAGGTCCCACATAAGATTTATATAGGGGAATCAGGATCTCCTAGGTGCATTATTTTGCATTTAGAAACCACTGCTTTTGACCAATCATCCAGCAATGCCAAATCATGTTCCATGTTACAGACACCTCCATGGATGTCAACCCTATTACATACCTTTGTATCATCAGCAAAAAGACATACCTTCCCAACAAACCTTTAGTTATATCACTTACAGTGGTGTGAAAAAGTGTTTGCCCCCTTCCTCATTTCCTGTTCCTTTGCATGTTTGTCACACTTAAGTGTTTCGGAACATCAAACCAATTTAAACAATAGTCAAGGACAACACAAGTAAACACAAAATGCAATTTGTAAATGAAGGTGTTTATTATTAAAGGTGAAAAAAAATCCAAACCATCATGGCCCTGTGTGAAAAAGTGATTGCCCCCTAAACCTAATAACTGGTTGGGCCACCCTTAGCAGCAACAACTGCAACTAAGCGTTTGCAATAACGTGCAATGAGGCTTTTACAGCGTCCTGGAGGAATTTTGGCCCACTCATCTTTGCAGAATTGTCCTAATTCAGTTACATTAGAGGGTTTTCGAGCATGAACGGCCTTTTTAAGGTCATACCACAACATCTCAATAGGATTCAGGTCAGGACTTTGGCTAGGCCACTCCAAAGTCTTCATTTTGTTTTTCTTCAGCCATTCGGTGGTGGACTTGCTGGTGTGTTTAGGATCATTGTCCTGCTGCAGAACCCAAGTTCGTTTCAGCTTGAGTACACGAACAGATGGTCGGACATTCTCCTTCAGGATCTCTTGGTAGACAGCAGAATTCATAGTTCCTTTTATCACGGCAAGTCTTCCAGGTCCTGAAGCAGCAAAACAGCCCCAGACCATCACACTGCCACCACCATATTTTACTGTTGGTATAATGTTCTTTTTATGAAATGCAGTGTTCCTTCTACGCCAGATATACTTGGACACACACCTTCCAAAGAGTTCCACTTTTGTCTCATCGGTCCACAGAATGTTGTCCCAAAAGTCTTGGGGATCATCAAGATGTGTTGTGGAGAAATTGAGATGAGCTTTGATGTTCTTTTTGCTCAGCAGTGGTTTTCTCCTTGGAACTCTGCCATGCAGGCCATTTTTGCCCAGTCTTTTCCTGATGGTGGAGGCATGAACGCTGACCTTAACTGAGGCAAGTGAGGCCTGCAGTTCCTTGGACGTTGTTGTGGGGTCTTTTGTGACCTCTTGGATGAGTCGTCGCTGCGCTCTTGGGGTAATTTTGGGCGGCCGGCCACTCCTTGGAAGGTTCACCACTGTTCCATGTCTTCGCCATTTGTGGATAATGGCTCTCACTGTGGTTCGCTGGATTCCCAAAGCTTTGGAAATGGCTTTATAACCCTTTCCAGACTGATAGATCTCAATTACTTTCTTTCTCAATTGTTCCTGAATTTCTTTGGGTCTCGGCATGATGTGTAGCTTTTAAGGATCTTCTGGTGGACCTTACTGTGTCAAGCAGCTCCTATTTAAGTGATGCCTTGATTGTGAACAGGTGTGGCAATAATCAGGCCTGGGTGTGGCTAGAGAAATTGAACTCAGGTGTGGACAAGCACAGTTATAGTATGTTTTAACAAGGGGGGCAATCACTTTTTCACACAGGGCCATGATGGGTTTTTTTTTTTTTCACCTTTAATAATAAACACCTTCATTTACAAATTGCATTTTGTGTTTACTTGTGTTGTCCTTGACTATTGTTTAAATTGGTTTGATGTTCCGAAACACTTAAGTGTGACAAACATGCAAAGGAACAGGAAATGAGGAAGGGGGCAAACACTTTTTCACACCACTGTACATATAGATTAACCACTTGCTGACCACTGCACACCGATATACGTTGGCACAATGGCAGCGGTGGGCAAACGGGCGTCCCTGTACATCCCCTTTAAATGGCTAGAGGGCGCATGTGCCCGCCACGTACAGTGTGACCATGCCTGCGGTTCCCGCGGACCCGATGTCCGCTGGTGTCCCGCGATCGTGTCACGGAGAGGCAGAGTAGGTAGATGCCTATGTAAACAAGTATTTAATCCCTTCCCTGCCAGTGTCATTTACACAGTAATCAGTGCATTTTTATAGCACTGATCACTTTATATTATTTTTTTACCAAAAATAATACCAATTTATTTTTTTACCAAAAATATCCAGAAGATCACATATTAAAGCCTGAAAAGGAGCCATACGTATTAATTAAGGACATCACTGCATCCAATGAAGACAAAGTATCTCCCAAAAATGTTAAAAATATAGCTTTTTTTTCAAAATTGTCGCTCTTTTTTTGTTTATAGTAAAAACCACAGAGGTTATCAAATATCACCAAAAGAAAGCTCTATTTGTGGGAAAAAAAGGACGTCAATTTTGTTTTGGTGTAACGTCGCAGGACCCCGCAATTTGGAACCACGCAGTGCCGAATTGCAAAAAGTGCTCTGGTCAGGAAGGGGGTAAAATCTTCTGGGGCTGAAGTGATTAAATAGAACAGGACCAGAACCTTGTGGTAAAGCACTAGTGACGGCTAGTGATGGATCTCTGTTCTGAGTGAACCCCATTTACAACCACGCTCTGGTATATATCCTTTAGCCAACTGCATATTCACTGAACCAGTGATCATTCTGTAGAACTGTATCAGACGCTTTGCTGAAATCAAGATATGCTACAGCCACAGCCCCACTATTGTCCAAAACATTGGTGATACAGTTAAAAATGCATTTTAATTTGATATGATCTACCCTCAGTTAAGCCATGCTGCTTTGGGTTCAGCAAGTTCTGTATTTTTTAAATGATCAATGATCTTTCTTTTCAGGAGTTATTCCATTAACTTGACTACAACCAATGTTAAACTCACTAAAAAAGGGTAAGTACTGAAGTACTGAACCCAAATATGATATGGCAAAAACTGAACGCGGTCCACTCAATGACTTTGTGGCTCCATAAATGGCTAGTAACTCTAAGATTGTCAGTATTCAATAATATCATCTGATGAATTCAGTAAATAAATTAGAAAGTATAAAATGGATCATATAGGTTAGAAGGTCTAGGTACATCATAGCTAAATCTGCTAACCTTGAAGGTTAAAGGTGTCAGAGCTTGGTAAACAAGACATATTCACCAACAGATGTGTGGCTCAAGTCCCAAGTAGGTTACCAGAACATACAATATACACACTGGCGTTGATTTAGTAAAATCTGGTGCAGCTCTGCATAGAAACTTTCAGCTTTCAGTTTTATTTTTGCAAAACTTAATTCAACAAGCTGAAGTTAGAAGCTGATTGGCTACCATGCACAGCTGCACCAGATTTTGTAGTCCCCGGTTTTAGTAAATCGGACCCAAAGTGGCACTGCAGGGACTCTTGACCAAGGCTATGTTACATATACAAAACAAAAATAAATGTGACATAAAGGATTCAATTGGCTAGCAATTTATACCAGACAATGCAAAGGCTTGGCACATTAAAGCTGACATAGATGGATACAATTTGAAAATACATTTTTTAGGAAAAGTTTTATCGAAATTTGTATAAAAATTCTCAGAGCCTTTAAATGTTGTTTGAAAAATGTAGTCCCCTTTTACATTTGATTTTGGAATGAATGAACTCTACCAAACAAAAAACACATACATTGTTAGAAATTTGCAAGACAAAAATGAACGTCAATTTAAACTTTGTAAAACCCATTCAGTTCAAAAAAGAAATGAAAGGCAAAATGTGTTCTATATATAAAAAAACATTACAAATACCCTTTTTCTCTTTTTTTTTTATAAGTGATTACATTACCTCTGTTCTCAGCTGCATAAGAACTAGTGGAAGCTAGACGGAAGCCACTCCTCAGTAAAAGGAACATGACAGTCCACCTGGAGTTTGCCAAAAAGCACCTGAAAGACTCCCAGACCATGAGAAACAAAATCCTTTGAGATTGAACTCTTTGGTCTGAATGGCAAGTGTCATGTCTGGAGGAAACCAGGCACTGCTCATCACCTTGCCAATACCATTACTACAGTGAAGCATGGTGGGGATGTTTTTCAGCGGCAGGAATTGGGACTAGTCAGAATCAAGGGAAAGATGAATGCAGCAAAAGACATCCTTGATGAAAACCTGCTCCAGTGCGATGTGGACTTCAAACTGGGCGAAGGTTCATCTTCCAACAGGACAACGACCCTATGCACACAGCCAAGATAACAAAAGAGTGGCTATGAGACAACTCTGTCAATGTCCTTGGGTGGCCCTGCCAGAGCCCAGACTTGAACCCAACTGAACATAATTTCAGAAGTTCTGAAAATGACTGTGTGCCAGCCTTCCCTATTGAAACCGATGGAGCTTGAGATGACCTGCCAAGAAGAATGGGAGAAACTGTCCAAAAATAGGTGTGCCAAGCTTGTGGCATCATACTCAAAAAGACTTGAGGCTGTAATTGGTGCCAAAGGTGCTTCAACAAAGTATTAAGCAAAGGCTGTAAATTCTTATGTACATCTGTTTTTTTTTTATTTTTAATAAATTTGCAAAGATTTCAAACAAACTTTTTTTCAATCAAATCATTTTTAATTGAATTTTTACATTATACAGCAAAAGGAAAACAATACACATATAACATATCCATCACATATCCTCGCTTAACATCAACACCATTTCCATCCTATTTGCGCTTATCAAACCAGAATTCCACCCCCCTACTTCACATCTTACCCAAATGAGACATATATTATTATATAATTGCTTCCCTTCAGGACTATATCTCTTTATTTAAAAAAATAGAAGGACATAGATAGCGGGACTTTTCCATGAAGCACACGGGAGCAATGAAACAGATTAGATAAAAGTAGTTTTTAATTATTCGAATTGTTTATGAAATATTTGTATCAATTGTTTCCATACATTTTACTATATATTAATATTTTTATATTTTTTGCACATATACAATTCTTAAAAATTATTATTCCACATTGATTACAATTTCCAACAAGAAGTTGATACTTCTATTACAAGATACAAACAGTAATTGAGACATGATTTAATAGAATAAAATTTATGGCTCTACAGATGTCACAGAGGGGCCATAAAAAAAAAAAAAAAAAATGAAAATAAAAAAGAAACAAATAGCGAAGAACAAATAAAGAAGGAACGGGGATCAGAGGAATTCATACGTATATACACGCGGTTGTTGTTAGCTCTACGCGTTTCAAGGCCTTATAGCCTATCATCAGGAGCAAAACCGTGGTAGGGATCTATAGAAAAAAAAAAGGATATTAAAAGGGAAATGAATAATGTTTTACTATAACAAATTATTAAAAAGGGCCAACCACGGACAGGGGAAAATACCCCTGAACTTAGTTAGCCCTGTTACTTACATGAGGGTCCTTGCAGTGGTGGCACAGACAGTGAGATCCCCAGACCAACCAAACAATGCCCCGTCCGGGAGCTGAGGGGACGTAGTGCAGCAGGAGGCAACCCAAACCGGACAACGCCTCATGTGAATGGAGATGTGTACTAACGATATGATGGGTGGGAAAACCCCTATATTGAAGAGCTAAGTGAAAAAACAAAAGCAAAAATGCTAAAAATAGTAAAATAAAAGAGTGAAAAATTGGGCAGGGTTGAGAAAACAACAGAGGAAGGGGGAAGGTGATCAGTATAGGAAGTGAAGGTAAAAAATAAAAAAAAAACAATTACCAGAATGACCGCAATTGAGGGCAGAGTGCCTCTGTGCATCTATGGTGACTGATATGGCCGATGTGATCAGTGCTAAGTGTTTGGTGCGAATGAGGAAGGGGCCCATATAAGCACCGCCGCCACCGCAACCACGCCCCCAACGTCACGCGTCAGACCACTTGGGGGATGGAACAAACCATTCCCTGGTGGGTCAGAAGGTAGTAAACACACTGCCGGTCATGTGGTGTCAAGAGGCCAAACAGCCGGTGTGGCATGCGTGACGTCGACGCGCAGTGAGGAAACCCCCCACCCGCCCAGCGTCAGAGTAGGGCGGGGGGAGGATCCACAGTGCGCGTCGCAGCTCCCGAACGGAACACACGAGGCAAGGGCCAGCGAGAGACACAGCCAGAACCAACACTGCACACATGCAAGCAAAACTAAAAAAAGAGGGCTTAAAATAATTAAGAAAAAAAAAAAAAGAAAGAAAAAAAAAAAAAAAAGGGAAAGAAAAATCAAAAAATCCAATTTACATTATTGGAAAAAATAAAGAAATTTCTTAAAGACAACTATAAGAAAAAAGCTTTTGATAATTATTATTAGTGCAATCCGTGTGCCTCCATCCCTTATTTTTATTATAAAGACAAAGAAAGAAAAAAAAAAAAAGTTGGTTGGGACTTTAAATGAGGTATACAGGGGCCGTTCACCCCTCCTCCATCCCGGTTCAATATATAAAAAAATAGAAGGACATAGATAGCGGGACTTTTCCATGAAGCACACGGGAGCAATGAAACAGATTAGATAAAAGTAGTTTTTAATTATTCGAATTGTTTATGAAATATTTGTATCAATTGTTTCCATACATTTTACTATATATTAATATTTTTATATTTTTTGCACATATACAATTCTTAAAAATTATTATTCCACATTGATTACAATTTCCAACAAGAAGTTGATACTTCTATTACAAGATACAAACAGTAATTGAGACATGATTTAATAGAATAAAATTTATGGCTCTACAGATGTCACAGAGGGGCCATAAAAAAAAAAAAAAAAAAATGAAAATAAAAAAGAAACAAATAGCGAAGAACAAATAAAGAAGGAACGGGGATCAGAGGAATTCATACGTATATACACGCGGTTGTTGTTAGCTCTACGCGTTTCAAGGCCTTATAGCCTATCATCAGGAGCAAAACCGTGGTAGGGATCTATAGAAAAAAAAAGGATATTAAAAGGGAAATGAATAATGTTTTACTATAACAAATTATTAAAAAGGGCCAACCACGGACAGGGGAAAATACCCCTGAACTTAGTTAGCCCTGTTACTTACATGAGGGTCCTTGCAGTGGTGGCACAGACAGTGAGATCCCCAGACCAACCAAACAATGCCCTGTCCGGGAGCTGAGGGGACGTAGTGCAGCAGGCGGCAACCCAAACCGGACAACGCCTCATGTGAATGGAGATGTGTACTAACGATATGATGGGTGGGAAAACCCCTATATTGAAGAGCTAAGTGAAAAAACAAAAGCAAAAATGCTAAAAATAGTAAAATAAAAGAGTGAAAAATTGGGCAGGGTTGAGAAAACAACAGAGGAAGGGGGAAGGTGATCAGTATAGGAAGTGAAGGTAAAAAATAAAAAAAAAACAATTACCAGAATGACCGCAATTGAGGGCAGAGTGCCTCTGTGCATCTATGATGACTGATATGGCCGATGTGATCAGTGCTAAGTGTTTGGTGCGAATGAGGAAGGGGCCCATATAATACCGCCGCCACCGCAACCACGCCCCCAACGTCACGCGTCAGACCACTTGGGGGATGGAACAAACCATTCCCTGGTGGGTCAGAAGGTAGTAAACACACTGCCGGTCATGTGGCGTCAAGAGGCCAAACAGCCGGTGTGGCATGCGTGACGTCGACGCGCAGTGAGGAAACCCCCCACCCGCCCAGCGTCAGAGTAGGGCGGGGGGAGGATCCACAGTGCGCGTCGCAGCTCCCGAACGGAACACACGAGGCAAGGTCCAGCGAGAGACACAGCCAGAACCAACACTGCACACATGCAAGCAAAACTAAAAAAAAAGAGGGCTTAAAATAATTAAGAAAAAAAAAAAAGAAAGAAAAAAAAAAAGGGGAAAGAAAAATCAAAAAATCCAATTTACATTATTGGAAAAAATAAAGAAATTTCTTAAAGACAACTATAAGAAAAAAGCGTTTGATAATTATTATTAGTGCAATCCGTGTGCCTCCATCCCTTATTTTTATTATAAAGACAAAGAAAGAAAAAAAAAAAAAAAGTTGGTTGGGACTTTAAATGAGGTATACAGGGGCCGTTCACCCCTCCTCCATCCCGGTTCAATATATAAAAAAATAGAAGGACATAGATAGCGGGACTTTTCCATGAAGCACACGGGAGCAATGAAACAGATTAGATAAAAGTAGTTTTTAATTATTCGAATTGTTTATGAAATATTTGTATCAATTGTTTCCATACATTTTACTATATATTAATATTTTTATATTTTTTGCACATATACAATTCTTAAAAATTATTATTCCACATTGATTACAATTTCCAACAAGAAGTTGATACTTCTATTACAAGATACAAACAGTAATTGAGACATGATGATGATTAATTCGAATAATTAAAAACTACTTTTATCTAATCTGTTTCATTGCTCCCGTGTGCTTCATGGAAAAGTCCCGCTATCTATGTCCTTCTATTTTTTTATATATTGAACCGGGATGGAGGAGGGGTGAACGGCCCCTGTATACCTCATTTAAAGTCCCAACCAACTTTTTTTTTTTTTTTTTTTTTTTTCTCTTTCTTTGTCTTTATATCTCTTTATTGATTTTCCATGTTTTTAGTATACTCAGCTGGTTACTTGGAGACTAACCACCAATGCCAGATCTTTGCAAATTTTTAAGAACATCTCCTATGTTTATATACTAGTTCCTCTTGTCTTAAATTAAAATGATTTGCATTGATCTATTGTTGGTGGATATTTTGATATAAATTTTTGAAGTATAATTTTACGAACCATAACAGTTCTCAACCACATCACATGCACTTGAACTGGGAGGATATTTTCTGGTATAATCCCTAACGATGCAATTTTTGGATCAGGCTGCATTTGTGTAGAGCACGTGGAATTTAAAATATCAAATATAACTCCCAGTATTGATGCAATTTGGGACATCGCCACAGCATATATATATATATATATACGTATAAGTGTGCCTTACCAGTAATGCATCTTGGACAATTTGATGTAGTTGCTTTACCCCAGGAGTACAATTTTACCGTATAGTGGGCGCTATGGATAATAAATAGTTGGGTCAAACACTGTGTCGAGGATAAAGATACCTTAAATACATTTTTCAGAGCTTGCCCCCATTCCTCATCGCTAAGTGTCTCTATATCTCTGCACCACTGTCCAAAACTATCCTCTTGTGAGTTGATTCCAGCTGTCGTTTGTATAGAAGAGTATATATTTCCTATGAGTCCCTGTTTAGTACATCTTGTAATTATTGCCAAAGCTAGAATTGATGAAGGATTATATTTTAATAAGAAGGTCTTTGCTTGGCTCTGCAAAGCATGCCTTAGCTGTAAATATTGAAAGAATAATTTATTAGACAAATGATATTTTGCTGCCAATTTATCAAATAATTGCAAAACATCACCATCATAAAGTTTGTTAAGAAACAAAATGCCAGACTTTTTTCATACATCATATTTTTTTAGCTTTTGCTGCTTCAGGCAATTGTGGATTATTCCATATGGGCATATACTAGTATATCCCTCATACTGAGTATCTTGTTGAACAGTAATCCAAATCCTATGTATCAAATAGAATGTAGGATATATACGTTTATTATAAAAATGGTAACGATGCACTAGTGGATCTATTGGTAATTGAGAGAATATAATTTGTTGTATGGGATCTTCACGATCTATAGTGTTCCATCCATATGATTGCCGGAGTTAGGATGCCAAATAATAAGATCTGGCATTAGGAACAGCCAACCCTCCTTCATCCTAAACAGGGTATCTATTTGTTTGAAACATTTCCGTGGTAGACATATGGGGCAATTATGTAGCAGATACAATAATTGTGGCATCCATATCATCTTTATCAAATTTTCTCTGCCTATTATTGTTAACCACTTGATGTCTGGGCCATAGCCAAATGACGGCTACAGCGTGGACCTCAATTTCCAGGTGGCCATCATAGAACGTCCTCCCCTGTTCACGCGCCCCACACGTGCCCTGCAGTGCGTGTGGGGAGCGTGCTGTGATCACCGAGTCACTGAGACTCTGCTGATCACTGATCCAATAAGGGGCCGGTCCTGGCCCCTTACCATGTGATCAGCTGTCAGCCAATGACAGCTGATCACATGATGTAAACAAAAGCTCAGTGATCCTTTTTTTTCTCCTCAAGCTGACAGCACAAGGAGAAAAAAAAAGCCGATCACTGGCTTATGACATCAGTCCTGAAGAGGAAGGAGGCACATCTGCCTCCTCTGCGCCATTCAGTACCCCCTGCCAGTGCCACCTGTCATTGTCACCTGACAGTGCCCACTAGTGCCGCCTATCAATGCCCATGAGTGCCACCTATCAATGCCCACAAGTGCCACTAATCTATGCCCACCAGTGGTACCAATCGGTGCCACCTAGCAGTGCTGCCTATCAGTGTAAGCAATCAGTGCCCATCACTGCCATCCATCAGTGCCCATCACAGCCGCCTCATCAGCGTATATCAATGAAGGAGAAAAATCATCTGTTTGCAAAATTTTATAACAAAATATAAAAATATATAAAAACATTTTTTGAAAAACTCTGTCTTTTTCAATTTTTTTAACAAAAAATAAAAACCGCAGAGGTGATCAAATACCACCAAAATAAAGCTCCATTTGTGGGAAAAAAATTATAAAAATTAAATTTGGGTACAGTGTTGCATGACCACGCAATTGTCATTCAAAGTGCGACAGAGCTGAAAGCTGAAAATTGGTGTGGACAGGAGGGGGTTTTAAGTGCGCAGTAAGCAAGTGGTTAAAGGCAATTTGCTCCAGATTTTCCACACTTGTCCAAACCGCTTAAGTAATGGGGCCAAATTCTTCTCCACATATGTACTCACTTGTGATGTAACGTGTATCCCTAAATATTTAAATGTAGAAACTACAGCAATTTGAGAGGAAGAAATTGGCAGATTGGTCACCAGAGGGTCCACCAGTAAAAGAACTGACTTGTCCCAATTTATCCTAAAGCCTGAAAAGGAGCCATATGTATTAATTAAGGACATCACTGCCTCCAATGAAAACAAAGTATCTCAAAAAAATAAAAGTGTATCATCAGCATATAAAGCAATTTTGTCCTCTCCCATAGATCTACAAAAACCGATAATATTAGTTGACTGACAGATAGAGGCAAATAAGGGTTCAAGGGCCAAAGCAAACAACAAAGGTGATAATGGGCATCCCTGTCTTGTTCCCCATTGCAGTTAAAAAGATGCCGATTTATGTCCATTTACTTGCACCCGTGCTACTGGGGCAGAATAAAGAAGTTGTATCCACCTTATAAAATGGAGTCCAAAACCAAATTTTTCTAGACAATGCCATAAAAAATCCCATTTTATACTATTGAAAGCTTTTGCCGCATCAAGGTGTCCATTTATGAAGTATACATACCTATATATACCGCTCACATCAGAGAGATATACAAGCGCATCAACCTGCCTAGATACTCCCGTAACAATACCACATATACACATATATATCTCCCTCCCCTAATTTTTTTATATATATTTTTTATTTATATTACATATATCTTTTTTATCTTTTTTATTTCTATCTTTTTATATTTTCTATATATTTTTTATATATTTTTTATACTTTTTATTATTTTTTTCAATTTTCCACATTTTTCATTTTCTATTTTTTCTACTTTTATATTGTATTTTTTCATCTATTTCATCTTTTCATCTTTGCATTCTTTGTATTTTTAATTTTTATCTTTTTACTGTTTTTTATTTTTATTTTTATTTTTATTTTTATCTAAATTTTACTTTTTTATTTTTCAAAAAAATCTTTTCTCCTATTTTCTATTTTTCACTGACAACTTTTCTTATGACCTCTTGCTATTCCTATAATGGACATGCTTCAATCAGTAGAGCATTCCAAATATGTTTTTCTAGATGAATTATTCTCACAATTCCCAAAAGATTTTTTCAAGGTACATTTTGAAATAGGAGAGAATGTATATATGAAATTATGCACACTATTTAGAAAAATTGAGGATTCAATCATAACACTCAATCACCAAAAATGGGACAAGTTTTTTCTTGAAAACTACCTTTCATCTAAAATTACCCCGAGGGGCCTCAGAATAAAAACTAGATGTGCTTTCCTCTCACCCGACCTCCAAACCGAATGGGAACATATCTCTGAATTTTGTTCCCAAAAATGGATAAATATCATTTTGAAACAGCGGGATCTCAAAAGCACGTCTCTTTTAGAAAAGCTAAAAAATCAGGTACTAAACCTCACAAAGGAGACACCAAACCTTCCCAGCACATGGCTAGATCTACTAAAGAAAAAAACAAAATTAGATGAAGATAAACTAATAAAGGTAAAACTCCAAAAAATGAGACGAGATGTAGATGACTACAACAATAAAAGGGTCTTCCAATGGAAAACCAGTAACTCTACTCCAGTGCCTCTAATGTAGATCCAATTTCCATCGTCCTTTCGGCCCTTTAAAACCCACCACCCTCCCACACATCCCTCCCAACATCCATACTCAAAACACACCAACCAACCAACCCAACACATATCGTCCTATAATCCAGAACCCATAAGGGAGAACAGCCCTCACACTTTACAACCAAAACCTAAACGATACATAGAAACCTTACAAAATAAAAAATATACCACTACTCCTACTGACAGTGTAACTAATAACAAACCCACAAACACCCCCAACCAAAACAAAAATAGAAATAAAAATAATACTAATAGAGGTGAGAACACCCCTCCAGGACACACAAAAAAGAGTAATCAGGTTACCTCTAATACAACAACCCCGGATGTTCCTGCAAAACAGTCTCTCCAAAGCACAGATGACACTAACATTACAATGGTTCAACATAAAACCTATTCCCAAACAGTCCAAAATCGCCCTCTCGAGTTCCCCACACAGACAGACGATCAGTCTTTTTTAGTCCTAACCCCTCAACCTGCACAAAAAAAGAAAACTAGAAGAGGCAGAAGAGGGGGAAGAAGAAACAAAGCCCAAAGAAAAGTTTGCCAAACTATAAAAATCTACAACCTTTCCTCACATACCCTGGTCCCAGATGAAATCTCCCTACTTAATAAAGGACTCAACTTCGCACCCACTAGCCATCCCAACCCCTTCACTCTATTTGTGGATCTAAACAAATTTATACGTAATCTCACAGTGAAACGTTTTTTCAATATCAAATCCAACAAGGAAAATCCCAACAATACCACAGTACCCAGTATGAATAATACCTCTCCTTTATGTACAAAATATATATACCAAGATGATCCTTGCCTAGCCATTTTGGAAGAACTATACAATATGAATGAAGACCCCGCCACCACCATTAGTCTCTCAGACACTTCTTGCACATACTATCAACCAGATTCCCCCCCAGTAAAACATACTCCTTTTAGGCCCAAATCCATCTTCAACCCCAGCCAGGCAAAAGGCCCATACATACAAAGTTTCTACCAGGTTGTTTATGCAGATATCAAACGTCTTTGTAAACTAAGGCCCCCCCCCCTCCCCTGCAGCACCACAGGAACAACCTCACTCCACAAGAAACTCGGGCCCTCCAGAGTCTAACAAAAAATAACTCCATTGTCATTAAAACAGCGGACAAAGGAGGTGGTATAGTAATTCAGAATTCTGATGACTATATAAATGAGGCCAACAGATTACTCTCTGATAATAATACATACAAACCCTTAAAAAGTGACCCGCTCCCCCTCTTCTCTATAGAAGCGGAAGCACTCATAAAACGAGCCCTTGGAGATAATATTATTACAAAAGCAGAAGCTTCCTTTCTATCCAAAACATATTACAACACTCCATATTTCTATCACCTTCCGAAAATACATAAAAATTCAGAAAATCCCCCGGGGAGACCAATTGTTGCCGCAATGGAAAGCATAACCAGCCCCTTTTCCATCTACATTGACCATTTCCTGCAACCACTGGCACAAAATCTCCAAACCTACATACGAGATGGTACACACCTACTAGAGATTCTAAAAACTTACTCCTGGGAGCCCACCTACCAGTGGGTGTCCTTGGATGTCAATTCCCTCTATACTACAATTCCCCATGCTGTTGGCCTTCGGGCAGTAAAACACTTCTTAGCCCTAGACCCATCCCTAAAAACTGCACAAGCAGAGTTCATCTTAGATTCCACAAAGTTCTGCCTCACCCACAATTACTTCTCCTTCAACAAAAAATTCTACTTGCAAACCCAAGGGACAGCTATGGGCGCCAATTTTGCACCTAGCTATGCAAACCTGACAATGGGTTTTTGGGAAACTTTATGCATCTGGAACAACAATCCATACACAGAACATATTATATACATAGGTCGCTACATAGATGATATTATCATCATATGGGACAACACCGGACCACCCATAGACGACTTTGTTTCACATTGTAACGCCAATGATTTAGGCCTATCTTTCACTTTTGAATCCAGTCCAGACAGCTTACCCTTTCTAGATCTTGAACTTTGCCATATTAACAAAACCATCTTCGCAAGAAACCACATTAAACCCACTGCAGGAAATTCATATTTACACTTCCAAAGTTGCCACCACCCAAGGTGGATCACCAATATCCCAAAAAGTCAATTTAATCGTTTAAAACGAAATTGCACTCATAACTCAGATTACATCGAGCAAGGTACCCTGTTTAAAAGAAAATTTGAAGACAAAGGCTATCCCCCCACCCTAGTAGATGAAGCCTTTACCAAATTCCTGGACACCCAGCTAGAAACACACCCGGTTACACCCCAACCACATGAAACCATGCCGAACAAACTGACTGTCCATTCCCAAACCCACAGCACCAGATTCATTACCCAATATCACTCCCAACACAAAAAAATGGAAAAGATCTTCAAAAACCATTGGAGTATCCTTCTAGAAGACCCTCTATTAAAAACCTCTATAACAGATACCCCCAAGATTACATATCGTAGAGCACGCAATGTAAAAAGTTCTATTGCCCCGAGCAAATTGAAAACCGATAACAAGCCAAAGCCACTCAGGACATTCCTCACCCTGAAGGGCATGTACCAATGCAAGAAACTAAAATGCCTTACCTGTAAATTCATCCACCACCGCCAAAAATCCTTTACCACTAAGGGCAATACGTACCAACTGAAAGAATTTTACAACTGCTCCTCTGAGTTTGTAATATATGCGATCCGCTGCCCTTGCAACCTACTTTATATAGGGCGTACCATTCGCACCCTAAGAAAGAGGTTCAGCGAACATCGCCGATCAGTAGAAGGGGATTCCAATCTCACTATCCCACGACACTTTAAAGAACACCATCAAGGGTCCACAGAGGGCATGCAAGTTTGGGCCCTTGAACAGATACCTGGATCCTTCCCCCTCGCAGAGCGTTTCAAACGCCTCTGCGAGAGAGAAACTTTTTGGATATATACGTTAGACACCCTCACGCCTGGAGGCCTCAACGAGGACATAGAAATCAACTCAGTTGTTTAATCTTTATCCATCACACTTTCTTAATGAGACTTAAAATCCCCCCCCTCCCCTTCCCCCCCCCCCACCTTCCCTACCACAAATCAGAATTAACGCGCCTTTTCAGATCCCACTGCATGTAGGTCCATACACGTGTGTGTGTATGTATATACACATATATATATATATATATATATATATATATATATATATGTGTATATATGTGTACATAAGTGTGTGTACGTGAATCAAAATGCACACACATATACAATCGTAAAAAATACTTCCTACTTTTTATTGAATATATTCTTTATATATATATATATATATATATATGTTTTATTTGAACATCATTGTTTTATTTGAACAACATTTTCCATTGTATCTTATAGTACCAAATTTCATAATATCAAATTCTATCATATATTTTTTTATATATTTTTTATATATTTTTTATTTGCATTATCATTATTTTTTATCTATATTTTTATCGTTATTTTTATTTTTAATTTCATTGGTATTTTTATTTTTATTTTTATTTCTATTTTTATTTTTATTTTTCAACTTCTAATAACTTTTTTATATTAATTCTTTTATAATCTATTTCCATTTTGTACTCTTTTTACAAAATTCTTTTTACAAATATTTTCGTGTTTTTTAAAACAATTAAATAAATAATAAAAAGTCCCAACTCTTATCATTTTTTCCACATTTCTAATTTGTATTTATATACACATAAATTAAACTGTTCCTTTATGGACACACACACAATAACAATATACAACAAGCCTGCAGCACATAGCTTATCAACACCATGCCTTGGTCGGAACAGTTCCGCCCCACAAGGTGGAACCTGAACTCGAACGACCAATTAGAACTGCTCTTTTCCTTATTTAAACCACTTCCAATATGGTGACCCAGATGCCTGATGAAGGAGCACGCATGCTCCGAACGCGTGCAACGTAAACCATAACGAACGTCATCGCAGTGCTCCCCCAACGTACCAACGAACGGACCTCCCTGACGCTGCTACACCGGGCCGTGCGACGCTGGGAACCACCGGCGCCACCGGACGAGAGACACAGCCGAATGAGAAACCGCTTCTCCTCGGGAGCCCTGCGATGTCCCCCAGAGACCTTTCTAAAAACATGATGTGCCTGAAACTTTCTGGTAGAGAGTGAGTGTATAACTTTACAAATTAAATGTCTGTGATCTAAAAATACTGCACTTAGATTGGCGCTGTTTTTCTTCTGTTTATTTATGAAGTAGTGAACAGTGGTGATCCAGAGGATTGCCACTGATCACAGTTCATAAACGGTTTATGAAACAGAGATAATCTGGGGAGAACATGTTTAAACATATTTTCCCGCCGATGATCTCCGCAGACTGAGAATCCTCATTGGCTGACACAGAAACGGCCAGTTTATGAAGCTGGGTTCTCAGTACTTCACTTGCGATCTGAGTCAGAATTCACACTTCCCGATTCACCATCTCAGAGGTGGAGATTCGGGGAGTGAAGAGAGAATCCTGGGGGATCTGAGGAGGAAAGAGGAAGATTATTAAATTCCCTCTTCCTCGATCAGACCCTCCAAGACAGTAAGCATGCCCCCTTGTCATATTTATGTGTATATATATATATATATATATATATATATATATATATATATATATATATATATATAATGTGTGTATGTATATATAATGTGTGTGTGTACATATTATGTAGGGGACTCTTTATTTTATTAGCATTAAACACGCCGTATGTCCGTGTACTGAGCAGAGATCATTTATCATTGCTTAATAAATTGATATCTCAGTGTTTAAGTGAATTTTTGGTACTGTAATCTCGTAGAGTCTCATGAGATTCTAGTATCGGGCCATTCTCCACTGTTTGAAGCGTTTATAGATCGCTTCACTCCTCCAAAGGAGAAGGGATCTACAAAGCTTCATAAACTGGCATCCAGAGGAGAACAATATCCTCTGAGAATGCCAGAGAATGAAGCAGTGACATTTAGTGAAATTGGACAATATGATTCAGGGTTATGAGGAGTTTTATTAGGTGTTAACAACACTATAATAATTGCTTCATTCATAGACAGTGGGGGAGGGGGGGTAGCCATTTTCCAATGCTGTACTAAAGACCTTAAGCACTTTGGGCAACAAGTCATCTCCAAAAACTTTATAGACCTCTCCCGGTAACCCATTTGCATCTGGGGCTCTATTATTAGGCAAATTGACAGAGGTAATTTTAAGTTCCTGACAGGGACTGATCCAACATCTCCCTATCATTCTCTGATAGTTCTACTAATGTGATGGAATTCAAAAAAAGTTGCAAATCAGTCTCCTTAGTCTCCTTACAATCAGGCGCCAGATGGAGCCTGATTGTGCTGGCGGCGTCCTTCGATCATTGCTAGATGTGTTCGGTGCTGCGTCCGGCCGGGGTGCTGCTACAAATGTGTGTGACATTAATATGTTGTGCGTCCAGGGCAACTTTGGCGCATGCTGCACCGGAGCGTCTCGCTGTTGCCACAGCAATGTCGGCGGTTGCCGGGGTCTTGGATACCCTCCAGGACCCCGAGGGAGTCACACCATAGCGGCTAACACAGCCTTTGGGACGGCGGGTTAATGAGGAATGGGGGAGGAGATCAGAATTGAGGCAGTTGTTGCCTCTTACCTCACTAACAATTGAACATATATACCACCCAGATCTCAGTGGATCCTTCAGAGATCCCTGGATGCTTGTATAACAATGGACACACTGACAAACTCTCTTTCCAGGTAAACTGCACGGACAGATCGTTTCTTATAGGTTTGCCTGATGGCTTTCATGCTTTAATTCAAATACAGACTAATCTGTTTTTTATATACTTTCACCTCCAGTTCTAAAGCCATAGAAGCTGGTGTAAGGCTTTAATGGCCGCTATACTCTTACTTTGGAGCCAAATCACTCTTTGAACGGCTTAAGGTAAATCACTTTTTATCTATAGATTCCATTTTTCACCCTATCAATACATTTTTAAACCTTTGTTTTTTTTTGCACCACTTTCATCACACACTGTTGTATTAGGCCCTCACATGGCTCCGATACACAAACCATTCATAATTTTTTGCACTTCATTTTATTTTATGTGTTTATAGATTTATTTTCAACACAGCACACCTCACATTTATACTCACCTTACTTCATCTCACCATGTCTTTCTCACCACACTCCACATCTTCTTATAGTCACTCATCAATTCACAAAACTTTGGTATATTCATTAGGTTTTTTACATTTGCATATAACCCATTATGATTATATTGGTCAACCATATGTATGCATCATATGGTCAAACAATTATGCTTGATCGCACATAAATAACTAAGATGACAATTCTGATATATTGAAATAGATTATTGTTCGACCAGAGGGGTGCGTGTGCATGCATCCCCTGACTAAACAAATATTGAAATAACTATCTAAAAATTTAGGTTAATTGAACACACATTATTATTCACAGCATTATAATTACCAGGCTAGAGATGATCTGTCTGTGACATACCTTGATTATACTGCAATTAAAACAAAATCTTTTTGATTTCTGTTATATAGATAACTGAGGGTGCCATTGTGCTCTCCCTCCCCCCTCCCTCAAAAGCCCCGCATTCCCTTATGCCAAATAAGGGGTGACTCCTTGAAAGTTGTGTGGAGGTGGGGGGTCTCTGCCCCTATCGAGAGTGGGGGAACGTTTTCGGGAACATACTGGGATCTCCTGGGCTGGAGATGCTTTTAGAAGAACGGCACTTTATCTGACTATGAAATGTAGTCTTCTTGTCAAGAAGTGGTAAATATACACACTTAACTCTGCTATAACCAATATAAAATGATTATGTAAAATAAATTATATATTTATACATAATACAATTGAAACTTTTTCTTTCTCGCATAGAATAAACCGCCCTGAAGAAGACTGTTACATATATAGGTCGAAACATGTAGGGATATCATGTGAAACGCTTGTTAAGTTGTTTGTTACTATACATAGAATGAGTTCATATGTGTGTGTTTTTTCAATATTGACGAGATATGTGGTTTTTATGTCAAGACCAGAATTGCCTTTTATGACTCCTGTGCATCAATGCATTATATCTCCTTTTTGATATTACAGCCATAATAAAGAAATATTACTTTTAAAAGATCATTGTTGCTTACCTTAATACCTCCTTGCTGCTAAAAAAAACCCTGAGGGAACTTCTATTCAATTCAATGAATTGGGGTGCGCAGCTTCAAAAACTCACATCTATGTGTTACCTATTCCTTATAGGATACTTTACTACTGTATAGGTTTTTATAAAAGTCAAAACATACTGTTGAAATCTCCAAGGAGGTGCACGCAGTTTTGGTTGAAGAAATTTGTAGTTCTACTACTTGTGCCATTGGTTTCTGCCATTGGTTTCTGGGATTTTACAATTGACAAAAGATGACCCATGTTTTCCCTATCCTATAACCTATAAGGTTACTGAAGGAAAACATGTTTCTGCTCTGCTTTTTTTACGAGAGATGTCAGCATAGGTCTGTTGTTTTTGGATCCATTTGTGCTGTGCTTTTGTATTAGGGTTCGCTATATATTGAAGTTCGCCCTTTAAGGCATCTTCAGTCACTAAACATTCCCAAGTCCTAGATTTTTTTTATCTTTAAGATTTGAGAAATAAACAAACCTCTCATGTAAGCTTTTAAAGAATCCCAATATATCTGTGAGGATACAGTAGGCTAGTACTATAGGCCGAAATATCGAACATTATTTTCTGTTATGAAGGAAAAAGATCAAACCAATAAGGATTGACGTACCATATAGTACAGGTCTGAGTTGAATTTAAGGCCAACTTAGGAACTAGATGCTAGAACTAGAATTATAGATATAACCAATGCCTAGATAGAGTCCCATGGGTTCTGTAGTATTCTTTTACAGACTTCCATAAGGCCAATCTCCAAAAATATTTCCAGCAACCGGGGTGCATATAGAAGCTACTGGACATATATCCAAACTATATCTATCTAAAGAGGGGTCAAGGTAATTATTGAAATATCCTATTATTAACAAAGGAACATCCATTTCATCAGAAGTGAAATTCAATAGTTCTTTAAGTACCTCTGAGTAAAACGGTGGAGGGGGGGGGGGTATATATATGTTAGCTAGCACATATGATTTTCTATACATTGTACAAAATAATAAAATATAGCAACCTTTAACCACTTCCCGACCAGCGCACGACGATGTACGTCGACAGAATGGCACGGGCAGGCATATTGGCGTACAGGTACGTCCAATATTCAATGCCGCCCTGCAATGCGCTGGTCGGGACCCCCGTGAGTCTGGTCGCGGGACCCGCGGACTCGATCGCCGCGGGCATCCCTGCGATTGTCTCACGGAGCGGCCGAATGGAGGAAATGCTGTGTAAACAACATTTCTTCATTCTGCCTAGCAACTAGTGACGCTGATCTCTGCTCCATGTGATTGGAGCAGAGATCAGTGTTCACTAAATGAAAGCCCAACCCCCCCCACAGTTAGTAACACACCCCTAGGAACACTTAACCCCTACACTGCCACCCACTGGTTAACCCTTTCACTGCCAGTGTCATTTACACAGGAATCACTGCATTTATATAGCAGTGATTACTGTATAAATGACAATGGTCCCAAAAATGGGTCAAAAATGTCCGATGGGTCCCCCACAATGTCGCAGTCACAATAAAAATCGCTGATCGCCGCCATTACTAGTAAAAAAAAAAATAATAAAAAATTATTAATAAAAATGCTATAAAACTATCCCTATTTTGTAAACGCTATAACTTTTGCGCAAACCAATCAATAATCGCTTATTGCGATTTTTTTTACCAAAAATATGTAGAAGAATACGTATCGGCCTAAACTGAGGGAAAAAAATGTTTTTTTATATATTTTTGGGGGATATTTATTATAACAAAAAGTAAAAAATAATGCGTTTTTTTCAAAATTGTCGCTTTATTTTTGTTTATAGCGCAAAAAATAAAAACCGCAGGGGTGATCAAATACCACCAAAATAAAGCTCTATTTGTGGGAAAAAAAGGACGTCAATTTTGTTTGGGAGCCACGTCGCATGACCGCGCAATTGTAAGTTAAAGCGACGCAGTGCCGAATCGCAAAAAGTGGTCTGGTCTTTGACCAGCAAAATGGTCCGGTCTGCAAGTGGTTAATATCCGTTTGAACCTGTCTGCAGAAGAAATCAACTTCATTTGCTATCAATATATATACACCTCTTGAATATATTGGGTACTCTTCAGATAATTGAATTTATATATATTTAAATGAGTCTCCTGCAGGCAAATAATAGACGGAGATAATTGTTTGATTGTAGAAAAACATAGCTTGCCTCTTTTCTGGATCACTAAGCCCCCTAATATTCCAAGATACTAATACTTGTTTTAAAGTTGGCATATTACTACAATATCGGAATTTTTGAGTCATAACCCTAGAGTAAACAATTCTTGCTAATAACAAAAATGGTCATATCTATTGTCCCTTTTAGTAATATCAAACTAATATCTATTAAGATTCTTTGTACGGAGAAGGTTTCTGTATTGCTTGCTTTTAACTATCTGATGAGCGCATATAAAAAATCTATATAAAAATACAACAATATACATTAAAAAAAAGAAAAAAAAAGTTCCTCAAACTTGTGCAAATCCCATATACATACCAGGGAAGCTACCATCTTTCTCAATGGCCTCCCCTCAAAGGATTCTACATAAAAAAAACATTACAGTGCACACCTAATACAATTTTTCCATAAATTAACCGTTACTGTCACTGTCAGGTTTTTATAGCGTTTTAACCCCCTGATCATCCGGCAGGTGACATCAGGAGTACTTTGTTTTATTGTTAACTATCATTTGCTTAGTAGGTATGCCATTCAGCTGCAGCACGGGTTTATTTATTCTAACAGTAATAGCATTTCCTCCCACGATGCGTAAAGCCATGACTCCAGTGCTGTAGGAGGTGATTTCACCAACACAGTTAAAAAAAAAAAAAAAAAAGAGCATATATGCCAAAGCATAGGGGCAGGGGTGGAGGGGCGATTTGCTCCTAACATTAGGGGCGGGTTGCCCCCATGTTTTGGCATACATTTTTTAGGGACAGATTGCGATAAAAAAATAAGTTGTTTTATTGAGTTAATATTTTATTGTTACCATTGTTTGCTTTTCAGTTACGCCACTCAGCTGCAGCACTGATTTATTTATCGTGACAGCCTTTGCTCTCACGATATGTAAATCAGCGACTCCAGCACTGTAGGTGGTGATTTTACCACCACAGTTAAAAAAAATGGTGCATGTATGCCCATCATTAAAAGTGGGTGGTTGAAGGGCGGTGTTCTAAATGTGGGCATACCTACAGATCAATCTCTTTTTTTTTGTTCAGCCCACAGACTGCATGAAAAAAAAGAACATTACGATATATGTGAGGTATCACCACGAAGGTCAGATTGAGGGCAGTCATTTTAGCAATTGATCTCCTCTGTAAATCTAAAGTGATAACCTGTAAATGCTTATAAAGGCTTTTAAAAATGTATGTAGTTTGTCGCCACTGCACATTTGTGCACAATTTTAACCACTTGACCACTGGGCACTTAAACACCCTTAATAACCAGACCAATTTTCAGCTTTTGGTGCTCTCACATTTTAAATGACAATTACTCAGTCATGCAACACAGGACCTATATGACATTTTTGTCCTTTTTTTCACAGAAATAGAGCTTTCTTTTGGTAGTATTTAATCACCTCTCAGTTTCTTCGTTTCTGTTATAAAATTTAGCAGATTAGTAATTTTTTCTTCATACATTTTGGCCAATATTTATACTACTACATATCTTTGGTAAAAATAAGTACAAATTGGTGGATATTATTTGGTCTTTGTGAAAGTTAGAGTCCACAAGCTATGGTGCCAATATCTGAAAATTTATCACACCTGAAGGACTGACGGCCTATTTCAATTCTTGAGACCCTAACATGCCAGAAAAGTACAAATACCCCCCAAATGACCCCTTTTTGGAAAGAAGACATTCCAATGTATTTAGTAAGAGGCATGATGAGTTTTTTGAAGTTGTCATTTTTTCCCACAATTCTTTGCAAAATCAAGATTTTTTTTCCTTTTTTTTTCTTTCCACAAAATTGTCATATCATCAGGTTATTTCTCACACACAGCATATGCATACCACAAATTACACCCCAAAACACATTCTGCTATTACTCCCGAGTACGGCGATACCACATGTGTGAGACTTTTACACAGTGTGGCCACATACAGAGGCCCAAAATGCAGGGAGCGCCATCAGGCGTTCTGGAGCACCCAGGACAATTCTGACATTTCTCTCCTACATGTAAAAATCATCATTTATTTGCTAGAAAATTACAGAGAACCCCAAAACATTATCTATTTTTTTTTAGCAAAGACCCTGAAGAATACAATGGTGGTCGTTGCAAATTTTTATCTCACACAGGATTTGCGCAGCAATTTTTCGAACGCGTTTTTTGGGGGGAAAAAACAGTTTTGTGCTTAGAAAAAAAACAAACAGTAAAGTTAGCCCAATTTTTGCATAAAGTGAAAGATGAAGTTATGCTGAGTAAATAGATATCAAATATGTCACTCTTCAAAATTGCACATGCCCGTGGAATGGCGCCAAACGTCGCTACTTAAAAAATCCCCATAGGCGACGCTTTAAATTTTTTTACTGGTTACATGTTTTGAGTTGCAGAGGAGGTCTAGGGCTAGAATTATTGCTCTCGCTCTAACGTTCGCGGCGATACCTCACATGTGTGGTTTGAACACCGTTTTCATATGTGGGCAGGGCTTACGTATGCGTTCGCTTCTGCACGCGAGCACATGGGGACGGGGGCGCTTTAAATTTTTTATTTTTTTTTATTGTTCATTTTACTTTATTTATTTTAGTTTGACATTTTTTTCCCCCCCAAAAAATTTTTGACATTTTTTTCCCCCCCCCAAAAATTTTTGATCACTTTTTGATCACTTTTATTTCTATTACAAGGAATGTAAACATCCCTTGTAATAGGAATATGGGGTGACAGGTCCTCTTTACAGTGAAATCTGGGGGTCAATATGACCCCACATCTCACCTCTAGGCTGGGAAGCCTGAAAAAAAAAAAGAAAAAAAAAAAGATTCTGGCTTTGATCGTACTGGCGAGTTGGTAGAAGCACCGGAGGGCGGTAAGGGGTGGGGGGGGGGGGTGTCTATGGCTGGGTATTGCAGGGTATCACCGAGTATGGCTGAGTATCTCCGAGTATGGCTGGGTATGGCAATTTATGGCAGGGTATTGCAGAGTATTGGCGGGGTATTGGTGGGTATTGGCGGGTATTGCAGAGTATTGGGGGGTATTGCAGAGTATTGGGGGTATTGCAGAGTATTGGGGGTACTGCAGAGTAATGGCAGGGTACTGCAGAGTATTGGGGGGTACTGCAGAGTAATGGGGGGTACTGCAGAGTAATGGCAGGGTACTGCAGAGTATTGGGGGGTACTGCAGAGTGATGGCAGGGTACTGCAGAGTATTGGGGGGTACTGCAGAGTAATGGCAGGGTACTGCAGAGTATTGGGGGGTACTGCAGAGTAATGGCGGGGTACTGCAGAGTAATGGCGGGGTACTACAGAGTAATGGCGGGTACTGCAGAGTATTGGGGGGTACTGCAGAATAATGGGGGGTACTGCAGAGTAATGGCAGGGTACTGCAGAGTAATGGGGGGTACTGCAGAGTAATGGCAGGGTATTGCAGAGTAATGGGGGGTACTGCAGAGTAATGGCAGGGTACTGCAGAGTATTGCAGGGTATTGCAGAGTATTGGCAGGGAATTGAGGGGTTAAATTCGGTGAGCAGCGATGTGGGCACTGCACATGCAGCCCACAGCGCTGCTAACACCGATCTCTTTCCCCTCCGCTGTACCGATCGGTACAGAGAGGGGGGAGGAACCGGCGTCATAACATGACGCCGGTTTGTTTACAAGTGATCACTCTGTCATTTGACGGAGCGATCACGTGGTAAACGGCCGCTACGAGCGGCCGTTTACCGTGATCCGTGATGCGACGGGTTCACTGGACCCGGCGGTCACAGATGATCTCGTGTGCGCACAGTTTCACAGTTTCGGAGGCCATGAAATGTCAAGATAGCAGAAACCACCCCAAATTAACCCATTTTGCAAAGTAGACACTTCAAGCTATTTGTTGAGAGGCATGTTGAGTCCATGGAATATTTTATATTTTGCCACAAGTTTCGGGAAAATTACAATTTTTTTTTTACACAAAGTTATCACTAAATGATATATTGTTCAAACATGGCATGGTTATATGTGGAATTACACACCAAAATACAGCCTGCTGCTTCTCCTGAGTATGGGGATACCACATTTGTGGGACTTTTTGGGAGCCTAGCCTAGGAAGCGTCGCTGGCCCCGTCACCTGGTATGGACTTAAAGGGGAATCCCTACGCTGAAAAAACGGCGTGGTGGTCCCCCCTAAGTCCATTTTAGACCCTTAGCCGAGCACACTACCCGGCCGGCCAGGAAAGGGGGTGGGGACGAGCGAGCGCCCCCCCCCCCTCCTGTAATGTAAGCTCCCCTCAACATGGGGGGGGTGCTTTGGGAAAGGGGGTGTTGATGAGGACAAGGGCCTCTTCCCGACAACCCTGGCCGTTGGTTGTCGAGGTCTGCGGGCGGGGGGCTTATCGGAATCTGGGAGCCCCCTTTGATAAAGGGGGCCCCCGGATACCGCCCTCACCCTATTCACCTGTGAAAAAAATTTAAAAAAACACAACACACAAGGGTTTAAATAGTTTATTGCACAGCTCCGGGAATCTTCTTCCGTCTTCGGGGGTCTTCTCCGCTATCTTCTGCTACCTCTTCTCCTAGCGGAGGAGCCCGGCTTTCTTCTTCGCCGCCGCCCTCTTCTTCCGACTTCGGGGGTCTTGTCCCCCTCTTCGGTTCTTCTTGCCAGGCCACCGCGCCTTCTTCTAGCTCTTTTACAAGCGGTGGCCCGGTCTTCTGTTGTCGCCGCCTTCTGTTCTTCTCTCCTTCTCTTCTTCTCTTCTTCAGCTGTTGCCAGGTCGCTGTCTCTGGCCACAATGACAGGCACGCGGTGTGCGGCGACTTATATAGGGACATCGCCGGATGATGTCCCCGCCCATTATGATGTCACAGTCCCAGCATCATAGCGTGCTCAGATAATGGTGTGATATGGACTTAGGGGGGACCCCCACGCCGATTTTTCTGCGTAGGGCTTCCCCTTTAAGTCGATACCAGTTGACGGGGCCAACGAAGCTTCCTTCGCTAGTCCTGGCTACCTGGAGCCGCGCTCAAAATTAAAGGACTTTTCTCCGTGCGCGGGAAAGTCCGTTCATTTCAAAAGTACGGCAGACTAGCACACACGCCGGACAAATTTTGGTGCAAAACTACTTTCTAAGTCCGCCGGACTTTTCCACCAGATTGTTTGATCGTGTGTACGCGGCTTTAGAAAGCCTGAAATCGGTGATTGGTTTTTCGGGGTCGTGTACGCAGTTAGACTGCCAAAACATCCCACACATGTGGTATCCCCATATTCAGGAGAAGCAGCGGAATGTATTTTGAGGTGTAATTCCACATATATCCATGCCATGTTTGAACAATATATCATTTGGGGGGGGGGGGGTTTGTGCTATCTTGGCATTGTATGGCCTTCGAAACTGTAAAGCCCCGTACACACGAGAGGACTTATGTCCGACAGACTTCCAAAGGAGTTCCGTCGGAGTTCTGCTGGAATTCCGACAGACTTTTCGGCCGAACGGACTTGGCCACACACGATCACACTAAACTCCGACGGATTCGAACGTGATGACGTACGACCCGACTCGAATACGGAAGTTCATAGCCAGTAGCCAATAGCTGCCCTAGCGTCGGTTTTAGTCCGTCGGAGTAGCATACACACGAGCGGATTTTTCGAAGGGGACCGGGTCCGGCGGAGTTCCGTCGGGAAAATTTGAAGCATGTTCCATATTCTAAAGTCCTTCGGACTTTGGTGGGTCAAAAGTCCATTGCAGCCCACACACGATCGGATAGCCTGACGGACTCAGTCCTTCGGACTTTGGATGTTGAAAAGTCCGCTCGTGTGTACGTGGCATAATAGGTAGTGAGGAGTGAAATCAAAAATGTACGCCCTTAGAAAGCATGAAGGCGCTGATTGGGTTTCAGGGTCCCGTACACGGCTCGGCTCCCAAAAAGTCTCATACATGTGGTATCCCCATACTCAGGAGAAGCAGCAGAATGTATTTTGTGGTGTAATTCCACATATAACCACAGCATGTGTGAGCAATATATCATTTAGTGACAACTTTTGTGTTCATTTTTTTTGTTGTCATTTTTCAATGACAAAAAAATGAAATATTCAACATATCTCTTAGCAATTTTCTTGGGGAGTCTACTTTCCAAAATGGGGTCATTGGGGGGGGGGGGTTGTACTGCCCTGACATTTTAGCACCTCAAGAGGTAGGCAGTCATAAACAGCTGCGTAAATTCCAGAAAATGTACCCTAGATTGTAGACGCTATAACTTTTACGCAAAGCAAGAAGTATATGCTTATTGAAATTTTTTACCAAAGACATGTGGCTGAATAAATGTTGGCCTATATGTATGACAAAAATGTAGTTTATTGGATTTTTTTTTATAACAAAAATGAGAAAATATATATTTTTTTTAATTTTCGATCTTTCTCTGTTTATATAGCAAAAAATAAAAATCGCAGAGGCAATCAAATACCATCAGTGGAAAGCTCTATTTGTGGGAATAAAAGGACACAAATTTTGTTTGGGTACAGCATTGCATGGCCGCGCAATTACCAGTTAAAGCAGCGCAGTGCCAAATTGTAAAAATTGCTCTGGTCATTAAGGGGCCAATTCTTCCGGGGCTGAAGTGGTTAAAGTAAAATCTTGAAAACTATTAATAGAATATTTAAAAAAAACTCCCACAACCTAACATATACCTACATATGCAAAAAAAAATGCAGCAGAAACATTTCAAACAGGAACAAAGTATAAAGAATCTATTCAGTCATTAACCACTTCCCGCCCGGCCTATAGCAGAAGGATGGCCGGGCGGTGGTTGCG
The DNA here is from genome assembly GCF_037356315.1 of Lithobates pipiens. Taxonomy (NCBI): domain Eukaryota; kingdom Metazoa; phylum Chordata; class Amphibia; order Anura; family Ranidae; genus Lithobates; species Lithobates pipiens. The sequence continues at coordinate 87,638,917 of NW_027507790.1, read as the reverse complement.
TTATCCTGTCTGTGCGTCAAATAAAGTCCTTCAGGACATCAGTCTGACACACCGCTAGAGCGATCTCGGTAAAGAGTGTCCAATCACGGCTCATCACGATGTAAACAGGAAGAGCTGGAGATCGGCTGTTCCTCACTCGCGTCTATAAGACTAGAGTAGAAGAGAGCCGATCGGTGGCTCTCCTGACGGGGGGGGGGGGGTCTGCGCTGATTTTTTATCAGCGCAGCCCGCCCCTTGGATGCCCACACTGGACCACCAGGGAAGCCGCCAGGACCACCAAGGAGGCACATACCATGTGGATGGCAAGGTACATCCCCCATGGCCATCCACATGTGCAAATTAAAGCCAAATCTGTGCCAATCAGGGGCCACATATGGGCACTGACTGGCACCATTATGTAACAGAACAATTAAGTGATGCCCAGCAATGCCACCCATCAGTGCCCATCAGTGCCACCTATCAGTGCCGCACATAAGTACCCATCAGTGCCACCCATAATTATCCATCAGTTCCGCCTACAAGTGACCATCAGTGCCACCTATGAGTGCCCATCAGTTCCACCTATCAGTGCCCATCAGTGGCGCCTATCAGTGCCCATCATCAGTGCCACCTCATCGGTGCCCATGTGTGCCACCTTGTCAGTGCAGCCATATTAGTGCCCATTAATGAAGACGAAAACATACTTATTTACAAAAAAAATTAACAGAAACAAAGAAAAACTTGTTTTTTTCAAAATTTTCTGTCTTTTTTTATTTGTTACGCAAAAAATAAAAATCGCAGAGGTGATTAATTACCACCAAAAGAAAGCTCTATTTGTGGCAACAAAATGATAAAAAAAATTGTTTGGGTACAGCGTAGCATGACCACACAATTGTCATTCAAATTGCAACATTGCTGAAAATTGGATTGGGCAGGAAGGTGTCTAATTGCCTGGTATTGAAGTGGTTAACACTGGACTCTCTCCTCTCCTTGAACATCCCTTCCTTCAGTTCTCTAGCTCTTCTAAGGATATGATCTATATCTCGCTGATTAAGCAGTTGTATTAAAAATGGCCTTGGGGGGCTCCTGCTGTTAATGGCCTGCTCGGTACTCAGTGTGCTCTTTATAGAAAGATATTATTTTCCAATCGTCTCCCGTAGCCATGTTTCCGCAAATTCTATAGGGTAATTACATAGACTCATACGGAATAGCATGTCATTGTCATCATCCCTCGATATATCCACATATTGGAATACCTCAACAATGGGACTTTATAGGCAATACGGTTGACTCATGGGCTTGTTTTGCGGTGTTATTACAAAGAGACCCATGTTGTGTGGCCATGGTGAAAGATGATTGTGTCTGGAACCTGGGGGTGGTGATGTGAGTAATTCAGCATAAACATTTTGTATTTTTGTATATATGTATTATTTAAATGATATTGTTCAAAATATATTTTTTTATATTTATGTTGTCAGAGAGTGGCTTCCCTGAAGAAGAAAATTTTATGCTTCATTCGAAACGCGTTGGAATAAGTCGCTCTTTGTTTTACAACACACACATTGCACTATATAGAATGTTTTTGTATAATTACTATTATAATGTTTTTATGATTGTGTATCAATAAATATTTTTGTAAATTTATGAAAGATAATTACTACTTTTTGGTTAATTAATATTGCCTATAAAGTCCCATTGTTGAGGTATTCCAATATGTCAAATTATATAGGGTTTGCTCCCTTTAGAATATTCTGGGAGACCCATCAGCCTTGTATTTTTACGTCGAAGACGATTCTTTTGAGATCTTCCAACTTTCGAACAATACTATCTGATTTTCTCATTGCTTCTTTAGTATCTTTGCCCAATGGTTGTGATGAGTCCTCTAATTCTTTAACATGATCTTCCAAGACAGTCATTCTTTCCCTTGTTTTCTGTACATCTTGGCATAGAAAAATAAATTCTGGTTGTCCCTGTACTTGCCCGGTTAGTTTGCCTATAGAGCTCTGGCATTGTTGCCTTGCTTTTAACACCTCTAGTAATGTAAGCTGTTATGGTGTTATTAATGCTGTTATTATTTGCGTATCATTTGGCTGTTTATCAATATGCAATTTTACCCTTTTATCCATTTCTTCCACTTCACATATCATTTGGTCTGAGTTTTCATGCAAAGTGATTTTGTCATTGCAAGAAACCTCCAATTCTTCGCTAACGATGTGCTGTGGCATTTTATTTTAACATTCATCTTTTGATATCATTACAAATTTTACAAGTTTAGCAGCTGCAGCTTCTTTAGTGGACCGAGGCACACACAGGAGAGGAGCAGGAGAGGACTGAGGCACACACAGGAGAGGACCGAGAGGAGCAGGAGAGGACTGAGGCATACACATTTGAGGACTGAGAGGAGCAGGAGAGGACTGAGGCAAACACAGGAGAGGACTGAGAGGAGCAGGAGAGGACTGAGGCATACACATTTGAGGACTGAGAGGAGCAGGAGAGGACTGAGGCACACACAGGAGAGGACCGAGAGGAGCAGGAGTGGACTGAGGCATACATATTTGAGGACCGAGAGGAGCAGGAGAGGACTGAGGCATACATATTTGAGGACTGAGAGGAGCAGGAGAGGACTGAGGCACACACAGGAGAGGACCGAGAGGAGCAGGAGTGGACTGAGGCATACATATTTGAGGACCGAGAGGAGCAGGAGAGGACCAAGGCACACACATTTGAGGACTGAGAGGAACAGGAGAGGACTAAGGCACACACAGGAGAGGACCGAGAGGAGCAATAGAGGACCGAGGCACATAGAGGAGAGGACCAAGAGGAGCAGGAGAGTACCAAGGCACACGCAGGAGAGGACCGAGAGAAGCAGGAGAGGACAGAGGCACACACAGGAGAGGACTGAGAGGAGCAGGAGAGGACAGAGGCACACACAGGAGAGGACTGAGAGGCATAGGGGAGTACAGAGGCACACTCAGGGGAGGACCAAGGCACACACAGGGGTCAGTAACGGAGTGGCACGGGTCAGCCCCACCAGGCTCCACACTACCTCCAAACGAGCACCACAGGAACCCCAGCAGCCGGGGCGCTACGGGTAACAGTTCCACTGCAGGTATACCGCAAATATAGCCACTCTGAGTCAAGGGGGGATACAATGTCCGTAAAGGGAACATAAAACAATAGTTCCTACACTCCAGTCAGCAAAGTGCCACGTCCCGGAACAGAAGAGCAGAGGTGGAAGTTTAAAGGGGGATTATGGTGATTCAATACAGCTGCCATGCAGACACGCTGAGCATATGATCTAGGGCAGTGGTGCTAAAGACTTTTTCTTGGAATGAGGATGTGAGAGTGAGAGGACGTATGTAGGGCGTGCTCCGACTCTTCCATTCTGCACTGGCTAACTCCCTAGGGCAGTGGTCATCAACCCTGTCCTCAGGGCCCACTAACAGGCCAGGTTTTATGTATTACCTTGGGGAGATGCAGACTAGAATACTGCAATCACTGAGCAGCAAATGATATCACCTGTGATGTATTTCAGTTATCTTGCAAACCTGGCCTGTTAGTGGGCCCTGAGGACAGGGTTGATGATCTAGGGAGTTAGCCAGTACAGAATAGAAGAGTCGGAGCACGCCCTACATACGTCCTCTCACTCTTACATCCTCATCCCAAGAAAAAGTCTTTAGTATGTTGTCATTATGGGCTATCTCCATTGCCCCTGTGACTAACTCTATTGAGACGAAACATACGTTGGTGTCAGTACGCCCTCCAGAGTACAGGACGATAATTTCTGAATGGCTGATGTATTGATTTTACTTGTGAGTAGAATACTGTTCTTTTAATAAATGTATTATGCTAGTAAATTGCACAATGAGTAATTGTGTTTCTTTTTTATACACATGCCTGGTTAATGAATGATGACAACTAACGGTCGCATTATTGGGTGATCTTTTTGATGACACATCTAACATACGGGTCTTGTGAAGGGAGTGTTACCTGCATACCCACAGTGCAGGGTGTTGCCCACTAATACGTGGCTAGACCTCATTTGGGGGTCTCCTCATCTGGTAAGTGTCCATTTATTATTATATATGGTGGAACACGGACAAGGGATCACTTGGAGCACTTTTAGACTGTGGCTAAGCACATGTGGAGCACCGGTATCACTACTAGTAGTTGGAATTGAGATTCCTCTGTATATATTATTTACCAATTGTATACCACATTTGAGGATTTGTCATTTTGAATGAACATTATTTGAGTTTTTTATGCTTTGCACAGAATAATTGTCACTTTAATTGAAAATATCCAATCTGTATACCTTACTTGGCACTTTATTGAATATCATTTATGAATGCACATTTACATCTTTACATGTGTATATGGATGAATTTTCTTTTTTGCACTTACAGCACTTTATTCTCATTAGTATATGAGCACTACATGATTTGTATTATTTGAATATATGTTAGTTTGAGTATATTTACAGCCTAACACGTTTTTTGTTTATTATGGGGCATTGTTTGTAGAATTTTAAGGAAAATAATGAATTTAATCAATTTTGGAATAAGGCTGCCAATACTTTCCATATGCACTGTAGCTAGAGAACTGACCACGATGTGTTCTCCTGCTTAGTGTGATCAGTTTTTGATAGGAAAGCAGAGGGACTGTCAGGAACACCAGGGATTTCACGCAAAGGAAGCAATACAAAGAGAACAGGATACTTTCTCATACAAAAACATGGCACAGCAGGCACATATCAGGAATATGTTGAGTTTACATACCCTTTAACCTCCTAATTATTTTTCTAAGAATATTTGTTCAAAATTCTACCCATCAATGGGCAGGTTTAAAAGACACAAATGGTGATGTCACCCCCTTCATGACGTGACAGTGCTCAAATCCAGCAATTGGCAGCTAGGCCTAAGCCCTCCATCACAATAAAGAGGTGAAATGCTTCGCCATACCTGGCACCTCCATGTATTCTGCACCAGCAGAGACGGAGAAAGGCGTGGTGGGGGATTATTGGAGAGGTTAGACCCAGTGACTTTGCCCTGAATAGATAAGGTAACAGTGTCTGTTTAAAGCCTAATGTACATTGTAAACATCAGTTTGGTGAGGGTGGAAACAAAAGAGAATGGATGATGGCAACAGTCTGAACACCTACAAATAAATCACTGCAGGAGCTCTATTCACTGGGCCTGTTTAAACAAAAATGTAGCTTTGTCCTTTAAACCCATTTTGTCTCCGCAGTGGAATGTTCAATGTATACAGTAACATTTGTTAGAATTACTTAGAGAATGTAAATGTTTAAAGGTAAAGTAACAGAAGGAATATGTGAATTAACAGCTATACCATAGAAGGAATGGGAAGGGGAAGTAATCTATGATCTTCTACATACAGACCTTGCATTGTGGAAAAGGTTTGACCCTGAACCACATACACAATGCAAGACATCAGTCATAATCTGTGTCAAAGCTTACTTAAAGAGACAGTACTAGATCATGCTCACAAATGAGGCCTGTTAGTGGAAGAAATCCATACACTGCCTCTGCTGACCTTCTATGCTGCTAGTTACCTGACATACTGATCCACTGGCTTAAATATTATTCTGAGTCTCTGACACAGAAAAAGTATGCAGAAAGTTAAAACTGAAATTCAGCCATTACTTCAGTCTTGCACAGACCTACAGAAACTGATCATCTGCTACATTTGCTAAAACTGGTCATGCAATGTTGTCATTGCATCTGGTTAATTTAGAATGGAATGAAATTTGCTTAGTGGGTAGCCCTATTAAAAAATCCTTCCTGCCCCACATCCAGTTGAATAGTTGGGTGGAAAATTGTTGGCCAAACAGCAGCTGTGTCCAATCAGATGAATATATAGAATATAAGGGGGGATTTATCCATCCATGAAGTTTAGCATGGATGGAGGAATCTTTTAGATTTCATTTTTTGAGCCTATACAAAAGAAATCTGAGGCCTATTTCAGCTTCAGCTTGTACAAGAGGGGTGTGAACAGCATTTGCAGAGCTTTCAGCAAGCTTTGTTGAGGCTTTTAAAGAACCATTTAGCTCCAGTTTGTAAATGTTAAACACAGATTCTAATGGGAGTGCTGATTACCAGTTTAACCTCCCTGGCAGTATGATTATTTCATATTTTTGGCGCTGAAAGCGGTACAATTATTTTGCATGGAAATTTGGCGTTTTATATTGTAGGTCTGTAATTCTTAGGAATAACTCACTTAAATCTGTCCAAACCAGAGTCTAGTAGACATCCCGGGTATGATAAAATTTGAAAAACAAAATCATAAATTAAAATATAATAAATAAGTTAACTATAAATAATTATACCAAATAATAATATAATAATAATAATAAAAATTATTCAATAATGTAATCAAATCAAAAACACAGAAATTTGCTCAGTTGCAGAATTGTCACTGTCATTACTTTTCAGTATTTGATGACGGATCTCCCCACAAATCTCTATCCCTCAATTCTGTGAGTGATTCTAATTTATTATCGCTGTTTTCTAGCTGGTCTAAAACCACTTTTGATGTAAAGTGACAGTTTTGGTTGCTATGGACAATCTCCAGTTTCCAGGCATAAAGAACAGTTTTTATAATATAAAACTACATGCAGGGCACTGGAGAAACCACTAGGGGCAAAAGGGATGTGAAATAATTACATATAACAATGTAATCTGTAAGTTTACTTTATACTGTATGTAATGTGTGTGTTTCACTTTTTGAATTTGGCACCGTTCTCCATCCCTCTGCAGGGAACGGAGATTGGCTCCGTGATAGGACGAGCAGAGGGCGGCTCGCTCATACTGCGGGGAGACATCACTGGATTCAGGGGCTAAGGTAAGCACACTCATCCTGGATCCTGCGATGCGATCCCGAGTCTGGCTCGGGGTTACCGCTAATGGTACTGAATTTTCACCCCAAGCCAGACTCAGGAATACCGCCGGGGGGGTTAAACAAGCTGCTAGCAGGCTTCAGCACAACTTAAAGCTTATTGAAAGCCTGATAGCAGCTTGTTTAAAGCAGAGCTCTGGCCAAAAAATGTTTTCCATGTCCTTGTTGCTGATCTCCTACTTTCATCAACTTTGCCATCCATGTTCTTCTGAGCTCTGTAGTTCCTCTTTAATAGGCTGCTGAAATTGCTGAAAAAACGTTATTGCCTGGTGACTTCCTGTTTGTAAGACTGCTGGCTTCTATCCCTCTCCTAAGCTCAGCTAGCGGTTTAACATGCCCCCTTGTAGTCCTCTGAAAACAAGGAGGGAGGAAGCAGACATAATTACATAGTTACATAGAAGGTGAGGTTGAAAAAAGAGTCCATCCTATGTGTGTGATTATATGTCAGTATTACCTTGTATATCCCCATATGTTGTGGTTTTTCAGGTGCTTATCTAATAGTTTCTTGAAACTATTGATGCTCCCCACTGAGACCACCGCCTGTGGAAGGGAATTCCACATCCTTGCTGCTCTTACAGTAAAGAATCCTCTACATAGTTTATGGTTAAACCTCTTTTCTTCTAATTTTAATGAGTGGCCACGAGTCTTGTTAAACTCCCTTCCGCGAAAAAGTTGTATCCCTATTGTGGGGTCACCAGTATGGTATTTGTAAATTGAAATCATATCCCCTCTCAAGCGTCTCTTCTCCAGAGAGAATAAGTTCAGTGCTCGCAACCTTTCCTCATAACTAATATCCTCCAGACCCTTTATTAGCTTATTAGACATGTTGTGGGAGGAAGGGGGTCTCACAGCCCCTGGTCTGTACCGCCCATGGAGAAGGTGTCCTTCTTCTCCTCTTTCCTCCCTCCTCTCTCCTCCCACCAGTCACCACCCCTCCACTCCGTCGCCGCAGGACTGCCCCCCCCCCCCAGCCCGCCTTCTATCTCCATGCAGAACGGGGATTATCATCAATAATTACTTGTAAGGTACAGCGAGGATCTCCCACTGTGTCTGGTATTGTTATATGTAATATGGAAAAGAAGAAAGGTAACAGCGCTCACTGCAGGGACAACTCAATCCATACACCAGGTCCACTCACAGGTGCTGAGGCTCAATGTGTCCCAACACACTCCAATGCAACAGTAGTAAGAAGAGCTGGCAACACTGTAATCCTTGAAGTGTCGTTTATTGGTACATCAGAGTGACAATAAAACAATAAACTGACGTGTTTCTACAATAGCCTTAGTCGTAGCTGGTAATTGTCTTAGTAATAGCCTTAGTCGTAGCTGGTATTGTTATATGTGAACACCGATCGCTGATGTCCACCACCCTCCTTTATAGGAACAGTGCGCTGTCAATCATAATACCGGCTGGAGGTAGGACATCAGCAATTGGTGTTCTCACATTTAATACCTGACACTGTGAGAGATCCCGTTGTGTCATACAAGTCATTTCTGATAATAATCCCGGATTTACACTGGTGGTCCCATGGGGGTCCCTGAAAAGCGGCACTGGTGTTCCCTGACATGGTGATCCGTGACAAACGGCACTGGTGGTCCCTAAAATCAGCACTAGTGGTCCCTGACATTGTGGTCCCTGACAAGCGACACTGGTGTTCCCTGACATGGTGGTCCCCGACAAGTGGCACTGGTGGTCCGTGACATGGTGGTCCCTGACATGGTGGTCCCTGACAAGCCGCACTGGTGAGCCCTGACATGGTGGTCCCTGACAAGTGACATTGATGGTCCCTGACAGGTGGTCCCTGACATGTGGCACTGGTGGTCCCTGACATTCGGCACTGGTGGTCCCTGATATGGTAGTCCCAGACATGTGGCACTGGTGGTCCTTGACAAGCGACACTGGTGGTCCCTGACATGGTGGTCCCTGACATGGTAGTCCCTGACATGCGGCACTGGTGGTCCCGGACAAGCGGTACTGGTGGACACTGAAAAGGTGCACTGGTTTGCATATATAATAAATGTATCACATTTATTAATTTAAATATATTTATCAAACATATTATATTGATATGCATTTATATTAAAATGGTTTCCATTTATAAGGCTGTAACTTATACCGTGTGTTATGTATGGCTTGCTGGCTGCAGAATAAGGGGTGTGATTTATGTTGAAGTGGGGGAGTTCACATTTACATGTACAAGCCTAGTGAACCTCCCACCTACACTCCAATCCCAAGGATTTATGGGAAATGTAGGCGGATTACAGTTAGAGATAGAAAAGAGGATATGATCCTCCCTGCCAGAAAAGATGATGCATTTATTGAATCAGAGAGCTTACTTCTTGAATCCTTCCTAAATCAGACATATCTCTTAAAGGGTAAGACATTTCACAAATGTAATAACTGTTTAGTGTTTTGTGTGGGTGTGGGGGGAATCTGTACTAATAGCGGATCTTTTGAAAATCTCGGAGATCTGCTTTAAAGTAACAATCAGCACTCCCATCTGTGTGTAACATTTTCAAACAGGAGCTGAGGGGCTCTATAAAAGGCTTAGAGAAAGCCGCTTAAAGCTTGCCAAAAGCTTCTGCAAAAGCTTGCTGAAAGTTTCATAATCTGCTGTTCGCCCTGCTCCTATATAAACTGAAGCCCATGTGAAACAGGCCTAACAGTGTATGGCCAGCATTACTCTGATTTCACTGCACACTGTGAGCTTCTCTTGGTCTGTATTGAAGTGTTACTAAACCCAGGACCCTGCATTCACTATATCTGGTCTCCCACAGTACACAGAACATGGACATGCAATCGTTTTAGTAAATATAAACTGCTAAATACCTTGTCTCATCAGCAATATATAGAAGTCTTGTGACTTGTATCACTGTCTGCTTAAACACTTCCCGACCGGCGCACACACATATACGTCGGCAAAATGGCACGGACAGGCAAATGGGCGTACGGGTACGTCCCTTTAAACTTGCTGCTCTGCCATCGCATGCATGCCAGTGTCGCGTGCACCGGTTGGGACCTCCGTGAGTCCGATCGCGGGTCTTACGGACTCAATCACCGCGGGGATACCGGTGATCGTCTCACGAGGAGGAAGAATGGGGAGATGCTAAAGTAAACAAGCATCTCCCCGTTCTGCCTAGCAACAGTGACACCGACCTCTGCTCCTTGTAATTGGAGGAGAGATCAGTGATGTGTACAACACAGCCACGCCCCACCTACAGTTAGCAACATGCCCCTAGGACACACTTAACTCCTACACTGCTACCTAGTGGTTAACCCCTTCACTGCCAGTGTCATTTACACAGGAATCAGTGCATTTTTATAGCACTGATTGCTGTATAAATGACAATGGTCCCAAGAATGTGCCAAAAATGTCCGATGTGTCCACCATAATGTTGCAGTCACAATAAAAATCGCTGATCGCCGCCATTACTAGTAAAAAAATATATATTATTAAAAATGCCATAAAACTATCCCCTATTTTGTAAATGCTATAACTTTTGCGCAAACCAATCAATAATCGCTTATTGTGATTTTTTTTTACCAAAAATATGTAGAAGAATATGTATTGGCCAAAACTGAGGAAAAAATGTTTTATACATTTTTCGGGGATAGTTATTATAGCAAAAAGTAAAAAATAATGGGTTTTTTTCTAAATTGACAACTGCAGGGGTGATCAAATACCACCAAAAGAAATCTCTATTTGTGTAAAAAAAAGGACATCAGTTTTGTTTGGGAGCCACGTTGCATGACCGCGCAATTGTCAGTTAAAGCGGCGCAGTGCTGAATCGCAAAAAGTGGTCTGGTCTTAAGCCAGCAAAATGGTCCGTTCTGAAAGCGGTTAAAGTGGTTATAAAACCCATTCATGAAATTTAAACTAAGCACATATATATGTAGTGGTTACTTATCTCTCTCTAAAGCTCTAAGTGTCATTTCTCTCTGGTGGTCTATTCCTCTATTATCAGCAGAGTCACTTCTGACAAGTTCCCCGATGAATGAGATAACATGAGCTGAAAATATATGTTGGGGAGGGAGCTTAGAGGGGGAGCATTGAGCCTGTTTATTTAGAATGTAGCTCTGCATGGTCATTTGTTCTTTGGCCTATGTGGGGGGGGGATGTGTCTCCTTCCTCCAATCAGCTCTCATACAATGTAAATTCAGTCGCCCCACCCACCCCTATATATTGCTGAAAGATGAAGAAAGATTTGTAAGCCCTTGTACACACGGTCGGAGATTCCGACTGAATTTTTCCTATTGGACCGTTTTGTCGGATATTCCGACTGTGTGTGGTCTGCATCGGACTGTTTCCATCGGAATATCCGACGGACCAACTTTTCCAACTTGCCGGTAAAATTTTCTGACAAAATGCTCCGATCATGTGTAGCCTACTCCGACAGACAAAGTGCCACGCATGCTCAGATCAAATTCCTAGACCAAAGCTATTGGCTACTAGCCTGAACGTAGTCCTGTCGTAACGAAATAATGTCATCACGTTATGTACAATTGGATTTTCCGACAACTGAGTCCGACCGTGTGTATGCAACATCACTTCCAGAACTCTTCCGGAATTAATCCGATTGATTTGGTTGCCGGAATCTCTGACCGTGTGTACGGGGGCTTACACGATCTGCACTTTTCAAAGGGTGCAGAAAGGGGAAGACAGTAGACATACAGTATTTCACAAAATGAGTACATCTTTTTTGTAAATATTTTATTATATCTTTTTATGTGACAACACTAAAGAAATTACACTTTGCTACAATGTAAAGTAGTGAGTGTACAACTTGTATAATAGTGTAAATTTGCTATCCCCTCAAAATAACTCAACACACAGCCATTAATGTCTAAACCGCTGGCAACAAAAGTGAGTACACCTCTAAGTAAAAATGTACAAATTGGTCCCTGATTCTGGGACTACAGCCATGCAAACCCATTTGATGCAATGTGTGGCGTATGGTCTGAGGACTGACAGGCAGACCCCCCACCCCTTCAACCTCTGCAGCAATGCTGGCAGCATTCCTACATCTATTTCCCAAAGACAACCTCTGGTTAGGACGCTGAGCACGTGCATTTAACTTCTTTGGTCGACCATGGCGAGGCCTGTTCTGAGTGGAACCTGTCCTGCTAAACTGCTGTATCGTCTTGGTCACTGTGCTGCAGCTCAGTTTCAGGGTCTTGGCAATCTTCTTATAGCCCTGAGGCCAGTGATCATCAACCCTGTCCTCAGGGCCCACTAGCAGGCCAGGTTTTATGTATTACTTTGGGGAGATGGAGACTAGAATACTGCAATCACTGAGCAGCAAATGATATCACCTGTGATATATTTGTTATCTAGCAAACCCGGCCTGTCAGTGGGCCCTGAGGACAGGGTTGATGACCACTGGCCTAGGCCAGTGATGGCAAACCAGGCACCCCAGATGTTTTGGAACTACATTTCCCATGATTCTCATGTACTCTGCAGTGTAGTTGAGCATCATGGGAAATGTAGTTCCAAAACATCTGGGGTGCCGAGGTTCGCCATCACTGGCCTAGGCCAGCTTTATGTAGAGCAACAATTCTTTTTTTCAGATCCTCAAAGAGTTCTTTGTCATGAGGTGCCATGTTGAAATTCCAGTGACCAGTATGAGAGTGAGAGCAATAACACCAAATTTAACACACCTGTTCCCCATTCACACCTAAGACCTTGTAACACTAACAAGTCACATGATATCGGGGAGGGAAAATGGCTAATTGGGCCCAATTTAGACATTTTCACTTAGGGGTGTACTCACTTTCTTTGCCAGCGGTTTAGACATTAATGGCTGTGTGCCCATCAAATGCAGCTCATCAGTGCCCACCAAATGCAGCTCATCAGTGTCCACCAATTGCAGCCTACCAGTGCCCACCAAGTGAAGCCTACCAGTGCCCACCATTTGCAGCCTGCCAGTGCCCCTGGATTATGCAGAGCGACAATGATCTCCTACTGTCACTGAGATTGAATCCGGGCAGCCACTGTAACAAAGTCCCTCTTCCTATACCCGTTTGCGGCTCCTATGATACATGTCACACTGATTAAATGTCACTGCACTGGATTAGTGTTCCATCTATTGCAGAGGAGCTGTCTATGAGGCAGGACTTTGTTACAGCGCCGCCGGGCATTTCAGACCAAAGCTCGTTCGGTGTGTGCAGGGCGTATCATGAAATCAGCGTGCCTGTGTGTAAAATCCAAAGTGCCCCCCCGCAATGTGAAAGGGAAAAAAGTGGCACACTCTGAGCAGCATGCCGAAAAGTGGGTGTGGTTTAAGTTGCACTAAATATTGGGTGTGTCTTAAAGGGGTGTGGTTAAATAGAGTCTGAGATTACTTACATAGTTCAGAATGTGTTAATGTTAAATAGGGAATACCTGGGTCCCCATCTCCCCCCTTCTAAAATAAATCCCCCAAAACCCTTCCAGTCACAAATTCTCTTACCCTCCAATCCCTCCTCTCAGCAAATATCCACCCTCTCAGCACAGACACCCCCCCCCCCCCCAACTTCCCTCTACCAGAAAAAAATCCCCCCTTCCAGCACAAATCCTCACCCTCATCATTTTATGAGGGTAAGGATTTGTGCTGGGGTTCCCTTCCAGTACACAACCCCATCTCAGCACAAATCCCTCCTCAGAATAAACCCTTGCCTCCACCTCCCCTTTCCCAACTCAAATCACCCTCATTCCAGTATAATCTCCCACAAATCCTTCCTTCTTACAGAAATTCTCTTACCCCCCAATCCCTCCTCTCAGCACAACTCCTCACCACTAAATACATACCCCCTTCCAGCAAAAATCCTTGCCTCCTTATCCCCCCTCCCATCACAAACCCTTGCCTCCATCTTCCCCCTCCAAGCACAAATTATCCCACCTTCCAGCATAAATCCCCCAAACTTCCCTTTCTAATTCTTGTACCCCCCCCACCAAATCCCCCTCCCAGCACAAATCCTTATTCCAGTATAAATCCTACCCAGACCCCCTCCCTCCATCTTACACCAATGCTCTTATTCCCCCAACTCTCCCCTACAAGCACAAATCTTACTCCCCCCCCACCCCTCTCCCCCAGTAAACCTGTCCTCACCTCCAAAAATCCTCTCAATCCCTCCGAGCACGAGTCTCCCTCAGTGCAGGGAGATCTCCTTCTGTTCTGTCAGAGCAGCCTGCTATGCTGTGACTTGTAGTGCCCTAGACTACAGGGGACTGAAGAATGCCATTCTACCATGCTGGGACTTGTAGTGCCCTCTGTGTGGGACTGAAGATTCCTCAGTCCCCCCACAGCCAAGGGCACTACAAATCCCAGCATAGATTGCTGCCATATCTCAGTCCCCTACAGAGGACACTACAAGTCCAAACAGAGTGGGCTGCCATCAGTCCTCCACACACAGCATTAAATTTCATCCTTCCACCCCCCTCCCATACACTCACTCCCTGCGGAGAGCCCAGTAGTATTGTACAACTCACTTACCCCAGGCTGGTCTTTGCAGGCTCTGACAGCGGATGTGGCAATCATACACTCAGGTGGATCTGTCTCCTCCATTTCTTCAAATTTCCCACCTACACCCCTTTCTTGGGCACAGTAGTATTCAGGGATTGGATTGTGGGTGGGGCAGACACAGAGGAGAGGGGCGGGAGAATGAACAAATCAATATCTCTCTCCTCTCCTGTCTCTGCAGGAAGGGGTAGTGGGCATCAGAAAGGTGTGATAACAAAAAACATAGTTATATTGGACCAAGCATAGTTATACTATGTATAAAATATCCATACCTGGAGTTCATCTTTAATCATTTAATTAGCATGTTAATGAGTAAAGGTGGAACCAGCAGAGGCAAAACGTAAGCAGATTGAACTTCAGCTTTAATTTAAATGCAGAACTAAGGCATCCACATATGGGTTGGCTTTGCTCAGTTGGGAAAATTAAGATACAAGCAAACCTAGGAGTCTATGCTGGTAAGACACTGTGGTCACACCAAGAATAACCCACTTGGGCTTGATTCACTAAGACCCCTTTCACACTGGGTTGCTTTTCAGACATTTTAGCGCTAAAAATAGCATCTGTAAAGTGCCTCTTATGCTGCCGAGTGCTTTCAAACTGGGGCGGTGCAGTTGCAGGATGGGAAAAAAAAAAGTCCTGCGAGCAGCTTCTTTGGGGAGGTGTGGGAGCAATGTACGCCCTGCCCATTGAAATGAATGGGCAGCGCTGCTGAAGCGCCTGCCAGCAGGGGTTAGAAACCGAATAGCACCGCAATAACAGCGGTAAAACGCCGCTAAAACCAGTGGCTCTTTACCACTAATGCCGGCACCGCCCCAGTGTGAAATTTCCCTTAAGAGTAAAGGAAAAAAAAATAAAAAAAGAGCACAGTCCATGATTGGATAATTGAAGTAAGCACAGGTTTAATGTTTTAGTAACTCAGGTAAAGGGCTCCATTGCAAAAGGTAGCTCCTTGCCACATTGACCTTTCCTTGATCTCCTTATAAACAAGCTCATATGCACATTTTATTGCACTCAACACAGTGTGAAAGACTCGTACACTACTAATTACTCGGCCATGAAGTTCACTTGGAGGAAAAAAAATTCAAATAACTTCCTATATTACCATGTAGAATCCACCAGGAAGCCTGGAACAGCTAAGGCCCAGAGAGTATATAGAAAACACACAGCAGTGAAAGGAAGTAAAAATGTAAAACAATACCGGAGTCCTGAATGGGACAGTAAGATCAGGGTATAAGCTTTGTACTGTTCAACCAGTCTTTAGATATAGATACCCCTACTCAACTAGGTCTAGGCCCTTCACTATGTCTTATGCCCCTTACACACTATCAGATTTTCTGCTGATTTTTTTCCTTCAGATTTACCAAAACCATGTAGTGCAAGAGCCTGCCTGATTGCATACACATTGAAACTCCTAAGGTTTGACCTCATATTATATGGTTTTGGTAAATCTTAAGGAAAAAAAAATCTGCAGAAAATCTGATAGTGTGTGTGGGGCTTTAGTATAGCCTGGTCAAAGATGCGGCCCAAAATGCTGACTGGGCAATAAAGGAGCAGCAACCCCCCATTGACAAGTCCCTCTGTGCTCAACTCGAAGTAAGCAGACTGACAGTACTGTGGAACATGACTAAGTCATTCAGTTTTTAAATAACACCACAAGCCTTACCCAGCTATTTTGTTCACAGAGCAAGGCCTAGCTTCAAGTATGACCTATGAGTCATGTCCTTTGAGTAGAAGCGCCTAAGGCTGCTGGAGTAAGTGATTTTGGAGATTTTAGCTTCCGCTCAGCAGTCCTAGCAGGGACTTTCTTGCCTGGGACAGAACTACAGTAGTTTTATCTATCATATGCTGTGTACAGTAAACTGAAGTGCCCTGTTAGATACAGCAATATTTTGACTGAAACCTATAGTACAATATACAAAATTGTACAGTTCAGAGAGAAATCTACTCAACTGACTGGCAAAAATTTAATAACCAAGGAAAGTTTTTGCTGCTAATTCTATGGTGGAAAGGTATTTAGTGAACATTAGGTCTCATTCACATCCATGGTATATACAAGTAGGGTCAAAATGATGCTCTATCAGTTCAGAATCCAAAATTATGGAATATCAGTTTGCAGCATTTAACAAAAACTTGTAAATAATGTAAAATTTCAACAAACACATTTATTTTCTGAATTGCAACTATACACTGACTAGACCCTGTATTAACACTAGGGATGTACCGATACCATTTTTTTTACGAGTACCGTTTTTTTTTTTAAGTACCCGCAGATATCAATTACCGATACCTACCGCAACTGTTTTGTTTACCCTTCAGCTGTCAGCAATGGTACAAAGCATTGAAAAGTCATTTACTAATTATTTATGTGAAATCTGTAAATATATATGTGTGAAAATATTCACTAACAAAGCAAACAAAATGTATTTTTTAATTGTTTATAAAAGAGATGTGAAAAAAAAAAAGCAGGAAAATAATAATTAAAACGGAGGAGAATAGGGAGTTAATTAAGGCTGAGAAACTTATCTCTCCATTACCTGGCTTCTTGTCAACACAAGAACCAATTGGCTCCTTGTACTGCTTCCTCCAGCCCTGCTGTAAAGGCAGGCTACTACCAGGTCACATTCAGGTACTTGTATTTAAAAATTACATTTAATGCTGTATTAAGGATAACAGAGCTGTTTTCATGTGTCTTTTATATGTGCCTAGAGTTCAGCTTTAACCTCAACGTCGTCGAGTGCCTGAGTGGTTGGCACGCTCTGTGATCGAGTCTATGAGACTCGCTAGATCACAGATCAGAGCAAGGGGTCGATCCTGACCCTTTACCATGTGATCAGCTGTCAGCCAATGACAGCTGATCACGTGATGTAAACAGAGGCAGTAATCTGCAATTTTTTCTCCTCGCGCTGACAGCATGGGGAGAAAAAAAAAAAAAGGCGATCACCGGCTGCTACAGATCCTTAGTGCCCACCTGTGCCACTGAGCAGTAGGCAACAGTGCTGCCTACCAGTGCCCACCGGTGCCACCCATCTGTGCCCCAAAGGTGGCACTGATCAGTGCCCATCAGTGCCACCTATCAGTGTCGCATTATCTGTGCCCATCAGTACCGCCTTAACAGTACCCATCAGTGCCGCCTCATCCACACATATCAATGAAGGAGAAAAATTACCTGTTTGCAAAACTTTAGAACAAACTATAAAAAAATGATGGGTTTTTTTCAAAATTTTCCATTTTTATTTAACAAAAAAAAACCCCAGCTTGGATTAAATAGCACCAAAAGAAAGCTCTATTTATATGAAAAAAATTATAAAAATGTAATTTGAATACAGTGTTGTATGATCGCGCAATTGTCATTCAAAGTGCATCAGTGCTGAAAGCAGAAAATTGCTCTGGGCAGGAGGGGGGTTTAAGTGCCCGGTAAGCAAGTGGTTAAAATACAAATGTTTCTAATACACATAACTTCACTACCTGGTGTGTAGCTTTGAAACTCCAGCAGGATCAAAAGTTACATATCAGTGGTGTCATGTAATACACTTCAGTGTAGCCTGTAACACTGGTGTGTTAGGAATTGTATGATCATTCCACTAATCCTGAGCAGTACCATTCGCCATTTCATACATGAAGCCATAGAAGAAAGCTGATCTAATAAAGCCAACTCTTAAACCAAAAAGCTTTAGCACGTCTTTTCGTATTGATTTATTAATACGAGAGAGAATGCAAAATCTGGTGCAGCTGTGCATAGAAACAAATCAGCTTCCAGGTCTTTTTGTCAAAGGTTAAGGCCCCTTTCACCTGACCGATCCGTTCAGGTCCACCTGTCAGTTTTCTAGGCGGACCTGAACAGATGCTCCATAGAGGTCTATGGAGCGTCGGATGTCAGCGGTGACATGTCCACTGACAATTGACCCACTCCGATCCGAAAAAAGTGGGACGGAGGAAAAACCTACTTTTCCATCCGTCATCGGATCGAGTGACGGACTCTGTGGTACGTCGTCATCCGATCTCCCATAGGGGAGAGTGGCGCTCTGACAGGTCCGTCCTCGCGCAGTGTGCAGAGACGGACCTGTCATCCTCGCACTCAGCAGGGATCGATGGAGCGATCCCCACTGAGCAGGCGGATGTCCCGTGTGATAGAGCCCTTACTGAACAAGCTGAAGTCAGAACCTGATTGGCTACCATGAACAGCTGCACCAAATTTTGCACTCTCTAGTTTTAGCAAATCAACTCCATCATCTTTTAAAGATGCACTGCCTTTTGTCTGCATTTGTACTGTGACCTGTTCTTGGAATGAGCCATAAATAAGGAAATTTCACACCAGAAATATAAAAAGGATAGAAATAATTTTTTTTTTTAATCCCCTTATTTCACCCACATTCTGATCATTTTAAAAAATACTCCAGTCACATGTTTTATTTTTGGATAAAGAAAAATAAAAAATATCTTATTGAAACATAGATCAACTGAAACATTTTAAAACAACATTTTTAACCTAAAATACAAGCTTGATGCTTTAGGTACACTCTGAGTACCAAGTCCTGCCCAAGTCCTCTAGGTGTGATGGGCAATATTGAACAGTATCCATACTGCAGATCAGATCAACCTGTGACACTGGTAAATGGTCATTAAGATGGCTGGGCTAACAGAGATTTTTCATCTATGCCACATACCTATTTATTATTACAGTAATCATAAGCATCAGTTGGCAGTTGAAGGCAAAGTAGCTGGGCCAGAAGCTAGTGTAGAAAAAAAAAGCTGCATGCATATTATTTTACTGACCTTTTACCACTGACCACAAGTTAAAAATAACCAATTCAGCAGTATATCACTCATATAGTTGGCAAAAATTGAGTTGCTATTCCACTTTAGCAGCATGCATTTGCCCCATGCACACTGGGGCTCTTCTAAACCCTTTTCTCCTGACAGGAGAAAAGCAGCTTAAAAAAAACGCACCTAAGCTGCATTCCTGCAAATCTATTTACCGGTACATGCTTGCCGTTTATTAATTTCACACACCTGAATATTAATTGATTCTGCCAATTAAAATTAATAAACGCTCAAGCGCTAAACGTTTAGGCATTTATTTCAGCCAAAAGTGATGTTTTTTTCTGCCTTTAAAACACCTATGTGTGCATGGACACGTAGGCTAACATGGAGTGGCCTTGGGAGGCACAAAAATAAAAATAAAAAATAAAAGTGCAGAAGGCAATACGACATTATACAAATAAGAAATCAATGGCTCAAACTAGTCTTGCACACACACCAAATGTGTAATAATCGATTCTAAATGTAGGCGTGACATCCCAGGGAAAGATGCTGAACCTGGACATATTGGGGTAAGTGGTAAATGTCTGGATTGTGCATGGATGTTAAACTATAAAACCTGCCACAGTGTTCAAACTACATCTTACTTTCCTATCCTGCCCCATTACTAGGCTTTGGGTAATTATAATGCCCCTGGACACAAGAGTGTAAACCTTCCCAGAGGTTACCTACAGATAGCTGGTGGTTATACAGTAGAGCTGCACGATTCTGGCCAAAATAAGAGTCACAATTTTTTTTGCTTAGAATAAAAAGATCACAATTCTTGCGACGTAAAATCTTTCACATTATACAAAAAAAAAAAAAAAAAAAAAAAAAAAAACTTTACTGGTTCTTTTTTTAAAACATTAAAGCTATTTTTTTTTTTTTTAAAGAAATTGAATTTGAAAAAGACTGCTGCTCAAATACAGTGTGGCATAAAATATTGCAACAACCACCATTTTATTCTCTAGGGTGTCTACTAAAAAAAATATATAATTTTGGGGGGTTTCAAGTAATTTTCTAGCCAAAAAAATGATTTTAACTTGGAACCAACAAATGTCAGAAAAAGGTTTAGTGTTTAAGTGGTTAAACTTTTTTCACTTACACACAAAGGGCATTATTTATGAAAGGCAAATCCATTTTGCACTGCAAGTGCATTTGGAAGTGTAGTCGCTCTAAATCTAAGAAGTAGATCTGAAATGAGGGGAAGCTCTGCTGATTTTATCATCCAATCATGTGAAAGCTAAAATGCTGTTTTTTATTTTCCTTGTATGCCCCCCTCAGATCTACAGCGACTTTACTTCCAAGTGCACTTGCAGTGCAAAGTGGATTTTCCTTTAGTAAATAACCCCCACAGTCTATTCCACTGACAAATTGTTACAATGTTTATACTTAAGTTCAACTGATAAAAAAAAATTGTGATTCTTGGCAGACTGCCCAGTTTCTCTCTTCCTTTCTTTTATGGCTGTGGCTTCAGAAGAGCGATATTCTTTACATAGAAAGAATTGTGAAACACTTTAGTCAAGATCGCGATAACGATTCTTGACTATTAATTGTGCAGCTCTATTATACAGGCATAAAAGATCTTCCGTACAAATGTTACCAGCTGGGAAAATTCAACACACCTAAGAAGTTCCAGCAACCGGGAAAGGACAGCAAGCAGATCTGTGCAGAGGGCAGGGAGCCTATGGAGGTCAAGCTATAAAAATTCGGAGGGGGAGGGGGGAGTTTGGGTAGGCTTTGTAATAGAGACCGATTAGGTTTAAGCTTTTATTCTCTGGGAAAATTAAACAAAGATTTTCTATTTGTCACAGTGGGCATGTTTGCTACTTGGGTGGAGTACACTTTTTTTTCCTCTACTGATCCTTAAAAACAAACAACTGCTACCTGATCTGACTGTAACCAGCAGAACGAGATCATCTTACTGCTGTAGGCCCATTACCCTTATCAGCCTCACCCTTTCGGTAGAGATCGTTTTCTCTAGAAGGTGTAATCTTAAAAGTGATTTTTTTTTTTTTTTTTTTAGAAAAACAAAAAAAGACTTTACAAACACGTTATACTTACCTGCTGTGTGTAATGGTTTTTCACAGAGCAGCCTCGATCCTCCTCTTCTCAGGTCCCTTGTTGGGCTCCAGCCCCCCCACACCCCCGTTGAGTGCCCGCTACAGCAAACGGCTTGCTATGGCGGCACCCGAGCCGGGCCACAGCTCTGTGTATCCATTCAGACACAGAGCCACGGTTCGGGCCCACCCTCTCTCATTGGCTAACTGACGATGGACAGCAGCAGGAGCCAGTGGCATCACTGCTGCATCTCAGCCAATCAGGAGGGAGAGTCCTGGATGGCCGAGGCACTCGTGGACATTGCTGGATTAAGAGGGGGCTCAGGTAAGTATTGGGGGGGGGGCTGCTACACACAGAAGGCTTTTTATCTTGATGCATAGAATACATTAAGATAAAAAAACTTCTGACTTTACAACCCCTTTAAGGTTGCTATAGATGAATACAAATTTGGCCAGTTTAGCAGGGACCAGGTGAATTTTTGATCTGTCAATCAGCACCTGATGTGTGGATAGGAGGAATCGGTTGAGGGTTTTTTTCCCCCATGAAGCCTGCCGTCTGCATGAAAAAAAAAAAAAAAAAAAAAAAAAATTCTAGAGCCAGCTTTAAAGTCCAACTCCAAAAATAGCAGAAATTTCACTCCCCCCCCCCCCTCTGCACTGCAAGAGTTAAATGCTGATCATGCCTAGATGCGTTCAGTGCTGGTTGTATTACTTACCTGCCCCCCCCCACTCCAGCATTCGCCTCCTCCCTGAATCTCCATTCTACAGGGGGAGCCTCAACACCATCATATACAATACAGAGACATTAATCCTGTATGGTACATTGAGGGTGGTGTGCGGCTGGTCATAGCTTACAGAGGCAGCTGCGGGAAACCAGTTGTCGTGCTAGAGGAACCCTGCTGGAACGGGGAAGAAAGGTAGGCATTTCTTTGTTATTCCCCAACCACTAGACAGAATGAGCATTTAATCCTCGCTTTGTAGAGAGGAAGGGTGGGGAGATGGGCACTGCAAGGGTGGATTTTTAATGCCTTGTACACACGGTTGGAAATTCCGGCGGAAAAGGTCCGATCAGATTATATTGTCGGAAAATCCGATCGTGTGTGGGCTCTATCGGACTTTTTCCGTCGGAAATTCCAACAGAAAAAAAATTTGCAAGCAGAATCTCAAGTTTTCCGACAAAAAAAAAAAAAAAATCAGATCAGACTTTTTCCGATCGTTTGTAGAGAATTTCTATCGGACAAAGTGCCACGCATGCTCAGATCAAATTAGGAGACCAAAGCTATTGGCTAGTAGCCTCATCGTAGTCCCATCATCATGTTCCGAACTATCACATTTTCCGACAACTTTGTCCGCCCGTGTGTATGCAACACCAGGACAAAATCCGTCTGAAAAAAATCAGACGGATTTTATTGTCGGAACGTCCAACCGCGTGTACAAGTCATAAGGATATTTCTGGAGTTGGGCTTTAAGTAAACACAAAGGCCATCACTGCTAAACTTCTTAAATATTGAGAGCCACATCTTCATAACTAGATTGCAGATAAGGACGGATTTTTTTTTTTTTATTTAACTTTCCTTAGCTGCATTTTGTTTTAGGGAAGGGGCTCAGAAAAGTAATAAAACCAGTGAGTCCAAATAACAGCGAGATAACATTCATAAAAAGGATTCATAAAAAATATTGTCACTAACTTTGTATCGACTGATAAAATATAAGGCTGGTGAGCTCATATCACATAGAACTCAACCTGAATCATTCTACCATAATTCAGTCTGAAAAAAAAAAAAAAAAAAAAAATCAGAGCATATATTAACATCACAGTATTAAAAAACGAAAAAGTTACAATTGTGCAAAAAACTACAATGCACTGACTAGATGATGTGGTTGGTCACGGAATTCTAGATCAGATAACATTTCACTACTACAAGCAAGTTCACATTCTCAGTGCCATAACTGACATTACAAATGATAAGTCTATGTTGATCAAAGTATTACATCTCATTGTGATCAACTTGTTGCATCAGTGCAAGTCTATTTGTGCTCAAAAGAAGTTGTAAAAGGAAAAAAAAAAATATAGACTAAAAATAGTGGCTTCAGCATTGTGGCAGTAAATAGAGGCTACTGGTGAAGAATTTATAATTGATTCAGTTAATAAAAAGGTCAGTCCACCCAAAAACTGATGTTTTATCTATAATTGGATACAGCTGGTCTAAACTTCTTGGCGACTTTTGAAATATCCTGTTAAATCCAGCAAAAAGGTCTCTTCGGATTTCTCAGGTGTTGTCTTACAATCCTCCATCCTGCACACATGCAACGGCTGCAGTGGGTAGGTGGAGTTGGGAACTCAGGTGCAGATATCGCGAGTATATGAAGGTCGGCTACCCAAATTTGAGATATCTATTATGAGTGGAATGACCCTTTAGGCGGAGATTTCCAGCATACCGCTCATGATTTTTCAGCCCACTGTGTTCTTAGTTCCAGAATTTCTTTACCAAATAAATCATGGAGCCTGGAGAAGTTGGCAATGTCTTCAGTCCCCTGATTACTGGCACATGCCTCATCTGCACTGCTGTCGGTGTGCAGACTTTTCTCCGATGCCATGGAGTAGAGCTGGGCACTCTCCCCCAAGTCATCTCCTAAGTGCCCTTTTGTGATGTATTTATATTTTGGTCCATTTGTATGAAGGATACCATTGGGCGCATTATCTGTAGTGCTATTCCATGGCACACTGCCATTGTCCTTTAGAAAAGGCCTATCTTGAATATCCGAGGATCGGGGACAGTCACTGTGGAAACTGGGATTTACTTCCGTAGTGTGCTGAGTCCCACTAACAGCCTTCTGATTTTTCTTAATTTCCACAAGCTGCTCCTGGAGTTCCTTTACTACAAGTCTTATGTATTCAAAGTTTGCCCTGGAAAGAGCCTTTACCCAGGATTCCATTGTGCTGTGGCTGTCAGCAGCAAGTACATAGGCACGGGATTTGGCATAGCCAAACTTGATTGCAAAAGCAAATTCCTCCGTAGACTCGTATAGCTCCACTCTGCATCCTTCCAGTATAATCACTCCGAGAGGCTCTTTACGTTCTTCAGTGTCATAGTAAAAGAGCATGTTGCCCTTCAGCACAAACCAGCGTCTATGATAGGAAGCATTGCGTTCACCCTTTTTATACAAGAAACCACATTTGTCCACCGGTGACTTGCAGGTGGCATAATAGACCAAGTTCCTCTCATTAAGCTTCATGTCTTGGCTCGTCTCAGGTCCTTGAATACACATGAAAAAATTATTTAGTTTCCAATACTCAAGGATAAACAAAACATAAATTTACAAATCTAACCTCCTGTAAAAGTTATTTACAGTGCCTTGAAAAAGTATTCATACCCCTTGAAATTTTCCAAATTTTGTCATGTTACAACCAAAAACGTGAGTGTATTTTATTGGGATTTTATGCAATAGACCAACACAAAGTTTCACATAATTGTGAAGAGAAAGGAAAATGATAAATGGTTTTCAAAATGTTTTACAAATAAAAATGTGAAAAGTGTGGTGTGTATTTGTATTCAGCCCCCCTTTATTCTGATACCCCTAACGTATTGGAGAAGCAGGGTTAGGTAAAAAAAAAAAAAAAAAAAAAAAAAAAAAACCCTCAAGCTTTGAACATCTCAGGGAGCACTGTACAATCAATCTTTCGAAAATGGAAAGGAGCATGGCACAACTGCAAACCTACCAAGGCATTTACACAGGTTGGACTTGGTGGACTTGCGTCTTTTTTCAACCTCACCTACTATGTATGGCCATCCACCTAAACTGACAAGCTGGGTAAAGAGAGCATCAATCTGAGAAGCAGCCAAGAGGCCCATGGTAACTGGAGGAGCTGCAGAAATCCACATCTCAGGTGGGAGAATCTGTTCACAAGACAACTAGTAGACGTGCACTCCACAAATCTGGCTTTTATTGAAGAGTGGCAAGAAGAAAGCCATTGTTGAAAGAAAGCCATAAGAAGTCCCATTTGCAGTTTGTGAGAAGCCATGTGGGGGACACAGCAAATGTGGAAGAAGGTGCTCTGGTCAGATGAGATCAAATTGAACTTTGTGGACTAAAAGCAAAACGCTGTGTGTGGCAGACAACTAACACTGCACATCACCGTGAGCACACCATCCCCACCGTGAAACATGGTGGTGGCAGCATCATGTTGTGGGGATGCTTTTCTTCAGCAGGGACAGGGAAGCCAATCAGAGTTTATGGATAGATGGATGGAGCCAAATACAGGGCAATCTTTGAAGAAAACCCGATAGAGTCTGCAAAAGACTTGAGACTGGGGCGGAGGTTTAGCTTCCGGCAGGACAATGACCCTAATCATACAGCCAGAGATACAATGGAATGGTTTCCATCAAAGCATATTCATGTGTTAGAATGCCCCAGTCAAAGTCCAACAATTGAGAATCTGTGGCAAGACTTAAAAATTGCTGTTCACGGACACTCTCTATCCAATCTGACAGAGCTTGAGCTATTTTGCAAAGAAGAACGGGCAAAAATGTCACCCTCTAGATGTGCAAAGCTGGTAGAGCTACCCAAAAAGACTTGCAGCTGTAATTGCAATGAAAGGTGGTTCTACAAAGTATTGACTCGGGGAGGCTAAATACAAATGCACGCCACACTTTTCACATATTTGTAAAAAAAATTGAAAACGATTTATCATTTTCCTTCCACTTCACAATTATGTGCCATTGTGTGTTGGTCTATCACATAAAATCCCAATAAAATACATTTACATTTTCAGTTGTAACATGACAAAATGTGGAAAATGTCAAGGGGTATGAATACTTTTTCAAGGCACTGTATATGAAAAACAAGAGGATTAAGTACTTTTGTCTGAGTAAGACAATTGATACACCTATGGTCAGTGCTGTTGGTAAGAAATAGCTGGTGTCCACATTGGAATTTCGTAATACAGATTCCTATGTAGTAATTGAGAACTCACAAAAGGCAAATACATTAAATTCACATTTGAAATACATATTTAAAACGGTTTTATCTTGCAAAGGATTTCTAAATCTGTTCAGCAAGTCTTGTGATTCTGCCACTTATGACCTTCCCATAACAATTCCTTGAAGAAAAACATGCTGAATTGGCACCAATGACCAACACTGATGTGAAATACCTTCAGCTATCATTCTATAAAGGTTTATACTGGGAGATAATATAGCACTACTTCATAAGCAGTACAAAAATAATTTATTGATGCTTTAAAGTGGAAGTTTACTCTCCAAATCACCATTGATTATTTGTAATCCTCATGCTGCTAGCATTAGTAAATAAATAGGAAAGTATATCATATCACATTTACGGTACTTGCTTTAAACTTCTTTTTACATTTCCACACTTAATTTCTGGTTTCTTGCCTAGGCAAAATTATGTCATACATGTCAGGAGTCTTCAGGAGGGGAGGAAAGGGTTCCAAGTTAACCAATTCAGCCCCGGAAGGATTTACCCCCTTCCTGACCAGAGCATTTTTTTGCGATTCGGCACTGCGGCGCTTTAACTGACAATTGCGCAGTCATGCGACGTGGCTTCCAAACAAAATAGATGTCCTTTTTTCCCACAAATAGAGTTTTCTTTTGGTGGTATTTGATCACCCTTGCGGTTTTTATTTTTTGCGCTATAAACAAAAAAAGAGCGACAATTTTTGGGGGGGAAAAAAAACGCATTCTTTTTTACTTTTTGCTATAATAAATATCCCCCCAAAAATATATAAAAAAAAAAAAAAAAAATTATATATATATATATATATATATATATATATATATATATATATATATATATATATATATATATATATATATATATATATATATATATATATATAAATATAAATATAAATCAATAAGCATTTATTGATTGGTTTTTGCAAAAGTTATAGCGTCTACAAAATAGGGGATAGTTTTATGGCATTTTTATTTTTATTTTTTTACTAGTAATGGCGACGATCAGCGATTTTTATTGTGACTGCGACATTACAGCAGACACATCGGACAATTTTGACACATTTTTAGGACCATTGGCATTAATGCAGCAATCGATGGTATAAAATTGCATTGATACCTGTAAAAACGTCACTGGCAGTGAGCAGGCGATCAGTGTGCTGTCATTAGGCAGAACAGGGAGATGCTGTTTACATTGGCATCTCCCGTTCTTGATATCCATGACACGATCGTGGGTATCCCCGTGGCGAGTGAGTCCGCGAGACCCGCGGGCACGGAGCTTGCGGCAGGTGCGCACGGGCACGGCAGGAAATTCAAAGTAACGCAGGGGGTATGTTACTTTGGCCAAGCCGACGTACAAGTACAGGAGCCAGTCGGGAACCGGTTAAAAGTGGTTGTAGCCCCGCCATTTTACTCACCTGAGCCCTTCGTCCCCTCGGTGGAGACACGCTCTTCCTCTCTGCCTGGGGTTCATGGCTCTTGATTGGATAGATTGATAGCAACGCAGCCATTGTCTCCCACTGCTAACAATCAAATCCAATGACGCATGTGTCGGGGGACAGGGCCTAGTCCAGCATTCTGTGTCTATGGACGCAAATGCTGGACTCGGGAGCGCGGCCACAAGGTAACCCCCAGGGAGAGTGCTTCTCTCAGGGGTTTTACCGATGCGAGGAGAAGCCGCGAGCGCCACCGGGGACCCCAGAAGACGATGATTGGGGCCCACACTGTGCAAAACAAACTGTGGAGGTATATATGACATGTCAAAAATAAAAATAAAAAAAAATAATAAAAACAGGTTTACAATCACTTTAAGCACACTTAGATTCCAGGAAGTAAATACTACATGAATATTTTGGCCTTACTCAAGATGGTCATGGCCAGAAATGCAAGGGGATGTTTTTCAAAGTGACTGCTCAACAAAATGGTGAAATGGATGGATGGTGGAGTTTGCTTTAAATAGTGTTTTTGGTGCTCAAATGCAGTGCAGATTTGCTTTAATGAATACATAACTGACCTAAAGTGTGTTTTTAATATTTGCTTTGAATTCTTTGATATTTACAATAAATGTCTGCTCTCATTTACAGTAGGTCAAATTTGCATATATTTGAGATCCAACACAAAATGTTAGCTGACATCTGCTAAGTTTACCCAAAGTCATAAAATATTCATATTCATCCTTTGGGCAAGATTGCCTTCCTGGAACTTCCTTCTGTGTCTCAGCAGTGGCAAAGCCAAGAAAACAACTGGTAGTGGGAGAAGTTGAGTACTCGCCTGAAGAGCCCCTTAAAAGGTATGGGAACCTATAGGGCAAGCATGCTTAAAACTGAAATATTATGTTTGGGGGTAACTGATTCTGACTCGTATGCCACGTACACACGATCGAATTGTCCGGCGGACCACAGTACGCCGGACAATTTGATCGTGTGTGGGCTCCAGCTGACTTTTTCATCGTAAAGTCCGGCGGACTTAGAAAGTAGTTTTGACTCAAAATGTGTCCGCCGGACTTGGCTTTCAGCGGACAATCCGTTTGTCAGTGTGCTAGTCCGGCGGACTAAGAATGGCGCATGCTCTGAAGCAAGTACGAGAAGGAAGCTATTGGCTACTGGCTATTGAACTTCCTTTTTCTAGTCCTGTCGTACGTGCTGTATGTCATTGCGTTAGAAATCGCCGGACTTTCGGAGTATCCGTGTGTGACCAAGTCCATTCGTTATAATGTCCGGCGGATTGTTTGCCAGACCAAGTCCGCCGGACAATTCAATCGCGTGTACGCGGCATCAGAGTACACAGTACTTAACAGGATTAAAGGTGGAATTATCCTCCGAACAGCATCAAGTTCAGTTCATCCTCATCCACCCATCATGTCTGTATAGAAAAAAGTAAACTAAGTAACAGGATACATAAAAGGTTGGCACAGGAATACTCTGACTTGTATTTCTGATGTGCTTGCAGAATTATGAATTATCTTCCGTTTGCCCTCTTTTTTATTTATTTTTAGTTAAGGAGTAAGTGGGGATATGGCATTCCATTAAATCTGAAGCGTTGTGTTTAGAGCATAGGATCGGATCTCACTAAAGGATGTGAATGAGGGAAAGGGCTTCCTCTGCTGAGTGAAACATTAAAGCAGATTACATGTTAGCCAGCGGGCGCTCTTCCTAGAGGAAAACAACATTGTAAAGGAAAATAAATATAATACAAAATGGAATAATAATGGAGGACACTGGAAGGCTATAGACGAGCGCGTATACAGATATACTATTCAGACACTTGTGAACTGCCGATTTGAGACACACATTAATAAGTACAGCATAGCAATGTGTCTCTCATATCAGCTGTTCTCACGTGCATTTTGTTTGCGTTTGCATTAGCATTGGGGCTTCTATTGATGACATTAGAGATGCCTCTGAGATCATTCAGAAGTGCCTTTGACCAGCAGTTTACCTCCTTCCCACTTGCCGTTTTGCATCCCCTATAGACCTGCTTAAAGCAAACAAAAACCCGTGGACACTAAATCTTTGCGTCCGTTTTGGGTGAATGTAGCTACTACAAGTAGCTGCTCAACTACATGCCAATTTTAGAGATCTAAAATCTAGATTTAGTGATCTAGTAGGCAACCATTAAAAGCTGTTTGCCAGAAAAGTGAGACCCAAGGTTGCCAGATTTGATGGAATTTAGACATTGGAGTTGATACACTAAAAAGGCATAATAGTTGCACTCATTTTCCCCTATAGATTAGTAAATGAAGTAAGGCTATGCTAATTTTCATCACTTGTTATTTTCCTTGATTTTTTTTCTCTAACCAGACTGGGTATTCCATACAAAAGTGTAACGTTACCACATTTAAAGTGTTTGTAACCCTAAAAAATAAATAATGTGATCTCCCATTCCATTATAGCAGGTTGAACAGCACAGTGTTTGAGCGGTCTAACCTGCACCTCTCAACTGTGGTCAGTATGCGTGCCTCCGTCATCCGCAGCTTTTCTCTGTCCCCCTCACCCCTCCCTCCCTGCCTGTCAGCTCCATGTCTGCGTCTTGCCTCCTGCCGCTATCAGTAGTTAAAAAAAGCTTAATAATGGTCACTGGCAGCCCTCTGTTTTATCTAGGGATAATGCTATCTATAAGTGTTTTTTTTTTTTTTTTATAAACAAAGCCTCAGAATACTTTTTTTGCAGCTACATTCAGGCCGGTTACACCACTCCCACCTGCTCTGCTACTCCAATCCTGAGCTACAGTGGGAGGGGCCGAGCGGCCACTTGAACATCTTGGCTGACATCAGAGGGAGATCTCGAGTCACGTGACCGGCCTAAGTGTAACTGCAAAAAACAGTATTTAGAGGCTTTGCTTATAAAAAAAAATAAAACACTTATACAGTGCATTATCCCTGGATAAAACAGAGGGGCTGCCAATGAAAGGGGTTTGAACGGTAACCCCTTTAAATTAGTGCAACTGCACAGTCTATTTACCTTTAGTAAATCCACCCAATACTGTTCTGCAATTTTGCTGGTAATTTAAAGTGGAACTTCACCCAAAAAGGAGAAATTCCGCTTGTTTGCATCCTCCCCTCTCCACTGTCATTGTTTTTTGGGGGGGGGGGGGGTCTTAACAGGTGCCCGCTCCTACAGATGTTCAAGGATGTTCGCCCCCCAGCCTTCTGGGACACTCACAGGTCCCAGCCGACAGTGGGACCATTCACAAAGTGCAGCGCGACTCATGAATGCACAGTAGGAAACTGGCTGTGAAGCCAGAAGGCTGCACTGCCAGTATCCATTATCCAAGATGCCGATGCCTGCAACCGAAGACGATTAAATAATTGGCTCAGGTGCAGACATCGTTGGATCCCTGGACAGGCAAGTGTCCTTATGTTAAAAGTCAGCAGCTACAGTATTTGTAGCTTCTGATTTTGATTTTTTTCTGGGGGAGCCCCTCTTTAAGTGAGGCCACATGTACCCTGTTTGTGACTTCTAACAGGGACAGAGAGTCTGTGAGCTGCTCCTCAATTAGTATCTACTTTGGGTAGAATAAACTTAATCAAGTGAAAAGCCCTTTGTGTTATCTATACACAATATCCTTATATTACCACCTGCTGCTGCTGGCAATGTTATGTGTTCCAGACACACACCCTGAAATGCAGCCCTGCAAACATTTAAAATGATGCCTTCATTTAACACATACCTCAAATAGAAAATAACATACTGAAACAATAAATTGTTATTCATACTTACAATCAGTGGTGGCTTGTGCTCAAAATTTTTGGGGGCACGCTAACCAACTAAAAAAAAAAAAAAAAAAAATCATCATCAGATGCAGCCATTGTGCCCATCAAATGCAGCCACTTGATTCCTGTCAAATGCAGCCACTGTGCCTGTCCCACCCGCTGACTGCCCGGGACTTACCCCATTTTGGTGGGGGATCGGGCAGCAGGTGACGGCAGTGAGCTGTGGGATGAGCAGCGGGTCCTGTGTCCTCCATTTGTCTCTTCTTCCTTCTGCTAGGCGTGCAATCAGAGCGCCTGTGCCTTCAGCCAATCAGGTAACGGGTATTAGACCCACGCTTCCTGATTGGCTGAGAGGCGGTTCAGTGTTAGAAAAGCGAATGTTGATTCGCTTTTCTAACACATCTGGTGGACTGCGAGCACAATGCTTTGCGCTCCGAATTCACCTTTTTTGAAGCCTATTAAAGCCTTTGGCTCTAATCAGGTGCTACAAACCCCCCCCCCCGCCGCTGTAATTCAGGCACTTGGTGTCCAAAAAGGGACCGGACACCTGAATAGAGGGCGACTGATGCGGCCATGGATAGATTCATTCTATGCATGAATCTATCCATTCTATACAGAGGGGGCGGTGCCCGGGCCACCCTAATGGACGCACTGCCACTGCTTACAAACGTGTATATCAACCATGAACACAAAGTCATATGAAGTCTCATAAATTAATAAAAAAAAAAAAACACATTCATTTAATTATGA
This sequence comes from Lithobates pipiens, assembly GCF_037356315.1. NCBI lineage: Eukaryota > Metazoa > Chordata > Amphibia > Anura > Ranidae > Lithobates > Lithobates pipiens. Next base: position 87,606,729 of record NW_027507790.1, on the reverse strand, counting down.
ATAATTTTTACATGAGGATTTAACTCAATGAGGGATTTTGTATTTATTAATATTCATGGGACTTGTGTTCACGGTTGATGTACACATTGTAGGTAAAAATAGCAATTGTTGGTTTCAGTATATTATTTTTATTTGAGGTATGTGGCAAATGAGGGTATAATTTTGCATGTTTGAAACTGCAATTGTGGTATTACATTTATTATCTACTTTGTAGCTGTCAGAATGTAGGATATAAGTCACAAAATGGTTCTTGGGCCTCCCTTCTGGTAATAAATGTGCTCTTTTTGGCATCATAGGAGAAGATACATAGCAGGTCTTTGGAGAGGATACAAAGGATCCTGTAGATCTGTATCCACAATCCCAGCTTCAAACAACTGCTAAAGCATGTAGATGGGCAACCTGATATTGCATGGGACAATCATTGTGTTACCATCTGAGTAATACCTTGTAGTTAATCTCTATGACTAATGCAGTGAGTGAGCACCATTTAGTTGTATTCCAGATCGGAGCTCCTCTTGACACCCAGGTCTAGTGCCCATTTGTAGGTGTAGCCATGGGGTGTAGGAGTCAACAGTGAGTAGGGTGTCATAAAGGAGGAAAAGTGTGGCTCATTCTTACATTTAGATTAAAAAAGGGGAAACAGTCAACATGGTGTAACAAGTTTCCAATAAAGTTCACAATTAGGTAAATTGAATCCTGTAGATTGGGGAAGAAATGTATTCCTTTTGGTGTGAGAAGTCGATTGGATTGCAGCTGGCATAAGACGACTCAGAGTCTAAAAGCACCTGGTGACTCAAGTTTCAGGGGAAGGGGGGTACAAAGGATAGATAATACAAGGGGGCGGACACTGGAATACTTAAAGTGGTTGAAAACCTCAGACATGAAAGCACTTATTTCTATATAGTATTTACTTACTTCTCTCCAAAGCACTAGGTGTTGTTTCTCTCTGCTGTCTAGTTCCTATGTTCACCGCATGAATTCCTTTTGACAAGTTTTTATGACACCAAGTGAAAAAAGGTGACAGGGGAGGGATCAATCTGTGATTGACAGCCTCAGCTCTGTTCCCGTGTGAAAGTGGGGGGGGGGGTCTCCCTTACCTCCAATCAGCTGTCAGAGCTTTTGTACAGTATGTAACTACCTGCCTTCTGCTTTGTAAGTATGTGAGAAAAAAAAAATCCTCTCCTGAAATGGCTGCAGATAAACAGATACAACTTATGAAGGAAGATTTGTTTCATCTTGGTGTATCATCTGAGCATAGGGTATAGGTAAATGTTTACAAAAGATTTCCCCATAGTCACAGAATGGCAAGTGATAGCCCTTGTACACACGGTCGGAGATTCCGACAACCAAATCCGTCGGATTTTGTCTGAAACTGTTGCATACACACGGTCGGACAAAGTTGTCGGAAAATCCGACGTGATTACGTTATTTCGTTACGACGGGACTACGTTCACGCTAGTAGACAATAGCTTTGGTGTAAGAATTTGATCTGAGCATGCGTGGCACTTTGTCCAATCGGAATTCTCTACACATGATTGGAGTATGTCCGATCGGAGCATTTTGTCAGAAAATTTTACCAACAAGTTGGAAAACTTGGTCCGTCGGAGTCCGATGTAGACCACACACAGTCGGAATATCCGACAAAACGGTCCAATCGGACACATTCCGTCGGAATCTCCGACCGTGTGTACAAGGGCATAGAGTTTAAGGCATTCCTATCCCTTGGATGAAACCAAAGTAAATTATATATAGCCACAATGACTTCTTTTTAAATGTGTGCAGAATTGATTATGTTCATAGCAGCCAGTTTATTACACTATATATTTATATATAAAAAAATAAAGAAAAGCTGTTCTTAAAATGAATTTGAAATAAAAAAAATGAAACAGATTAATAAACCAGAAACAAATACTATTTTCTTAAATGTCCCACTATATGCACACACAGCCAGGTGGCATATTTACCAGTCTGTAGTGTCATTAGGAACATCTTTGCAATTTTCTGCATGTTCTATTAAGTTCACCTAAATGACAGTACAGCCCAGAATATGCCACGTGCCCGCAGATTTATCTGGTGTCATTTGTAGTACATATACGTACCTGCTTCCTCTGCAGACAGTGGTGAGGCTTCATTCCCTTTCACAGTACATTCAGTTGTACATTCAGTTCATCAGCATTCAGGATCAGTAGTGTTCCTTCTATGGCAGGACAAGACAATGCTTAGAACATGCAAAATTAACAAATTTACCACTAAACATTAAAACCTTTAAACAAGGAACATAAAATGTCTTGTCATTTTAGAAAGATGTCTCTCTTCAGGACAGAAAGAGAATCTCAAAACAACAGGACATACATATATATATATATATATATATATATATATATATATATATATATATTCTGCAATTAAAAAAAAATAATCATCTGCATATCTCCCTATATATTTTCCTAATAAAGTGGTAGTAAGGTCAGAAAGAATTATTTATTTTTTTAGCTTGCCCCCTGCAAGTATTCACCACATACTAGCACATTATGGCAGACTTACCTGTCAAACAAAGCCCTCCAGTGGCAAGCTGTCACCACTGCCAGGGCTTCTATATTCTCCCAGTCTTCCCTTCTGCACATGGATACGGGAGTCACAATCATGGCATAGAGCTCTGAACCGATGGCACACTCAGTGCGCCCACACTACAGAGCGGTGTACATGCACCCGTGACATCACCGGCTGCTGAAATTGTGAACATCTCCTAAAAGGTGCAAGTTTACAAGATATTCATTGGACCTACAGGTAAGGCTCATTGGAAGCTTATCTGTAGATACAAGGTTAAAATGAGTTTACTACTTTAACCTTTGTGGAAGATGAATGTGGACATTGGAAATCAAGGACTTTCCATGCGCTCTTTTCTGCGGTTCAGCATCCAAGTAAGAATGAACACCTGTGCGGTGTATGCTATAAAGGCATTCAGTCAATGTACAGTTATCTGTCACTGCATGTGGGGCAAATAAATTCTCCTCCATTTATAAAGAGCTTCCCCCAATTCAGATCAAAACCATACTTCTTCCATTATTACCTGCTGCAATCTAGTCCCCAACTAGGATATTTCTGGTTCTGAATATTAACATACTGCTATTCTTCCAGGTGAAAGAGAAGATTCTTCATCTTAAACTTGGAGAAACACTTGAAATTACTTCTGCTAATAATTACTATGTCAGGATACATTAGTGTGATGGTCAAGGGAAGAATGCTCCTTACACTGGTGGTCAGTGGGAAAAGTGCCCCCCTTACACTGGTGGTCAGTGGGAAAAGTGCCGCCCTTACACTGGTGGTCAGTGGGAAAAGTGTCGCCCTTACACTGGTGGGCAGTGGGAAAAGTGCCGCCCTTACACTGGTGGGCAGTGGGAAAAGTGCCGCCCTTACACTGGTGGGCAGTGGGAAAAGTGCCGCCCTTACACTGGTGGGCAGTGGGAAAAGTGCCGCCCTTACACTGGTGGGCAGTGGGAAAAGTGCCGCCCTTACACTGGTGGTCAGTGGGAAAAGTGCCCCCCTTACACTGGTGGTCAGTGGGAAAAGTGCCCCCCTTACACTGGTGGTCAGTGGGAAAAGTGCCCCCCTTACACTGGTGGTCAGTGGGAAAAGTGCCCCCCTTACACTGGTGGTCAGTGGGAAAAGTGCCCCCCTTACACTGGTGGTCAGTGGGAAAAGTGCCCCCCTTACACTGGTGGTCAGTGGGAAAAGTGCCCCCCTTACACTGGTGGTCAGTGGGAAAAGTTCCCCCCTTACACTGGTGGTCAGTGGGAAGAATACCCTCCTTACATTTGTGATCTGTGGAAAGAATTTGAGATTCGTGGGAAGAATACCCCCCATACATTGGTGATTAGTGGGAAGAATACCCCTCCTTCTATTGCTAATACAAGGAAAGCATATCTCTCCCCCGCCCCGTTACATTTATTATCAGTGGGAAGAATGTGCCCCCCCCCCTCCCCAACTGGTGATCAGTGGGAAGAATACGTCTCTTACATTGGTTATCTAATCCATGGAAATAATATCCCCTTACATTTGTGGTCAGTGGGAAGAATGTCCCTCACATTTGTGATCATTGGGTAGAATATCCCCCTTACATGGTGGTCAGTGGGTAGAATACCCCCCTTGCATTGGTGGTCACTGGTCAGTAGGATGCCCGCTAATACTGATGGTCAGTGGGAAGGAATGCCCTCCTTACATTGGTCATCTCAGTAGGAAGAATGCCCCTCTAAGATTGGTGGTTAGAGGGAAGAGAGCCACGTTACATATAAGAAAATCAGAGAGGCAGAAATTGCTGCCTTAGCATGGTACCCCTAGTAGCATTTGGAGGAACCCTGGTTGAAAAGGCTGTATTTAGAACATGTTACCACAGCCATGTACAGTCAGAGCTTATCACTGGGAACTATTGGACAACAGGCAGGTACTGAAAGATATCATTAGGACCTGATCTCACAAAAACAAACACATTAGGGTAGCAGACAACAGTGAATATATATATATATACTACACCATCAGAAGTCATACATATGATCTTCTCCAGCTCATCACCAATGTGACCAGCCCTGTAAGAACCATGGAGAAGACCAGCAGGTAACATGGTGTAATCAGAAGTCACTGGAATAGCTGGGACACTGTATTCTGAACACAAAACCGGATACTACAATGTATCATTAATCACACTGTGCAGTGTTCATCTAGAGCAGCCGGAGGGTTCCTCCAGTCTGAGGTTGGTAGGGCTTCCTTGAGCAACTTCTGCCTCTTAGATGTGCAACCACTAACACCATTGATCTTCTAGCTATCTGTGAGGATGGGATATGTCCCCATGACTACACATGTAAGGAGCATTCTTCCCACTGACCATCTCATAAACATACTGTCAGCTGTAGATATATTATTAGCAGGGGGTTCCTGAAATCTAAACATTATTTTAAGGTGTTTTGCCATGCAGAAAAGGTTGAGAAAGGCTGATAGAGAGATCAGAGGACGAGGAGGGAGATCGTTTCTTGTGGGCTCACAATTTCTAACCATTCATTTCACGTGCTATGGAGGATTAGGGTTGTACCGATTACCTATGTAACCGTATACCTGCAACACATACCGAAATTGTTACATCCAACAACAAAAACTTCCTTTCAAGAATCACAATTTGCCCACCAAGATGACTGAATGACAAATAGATGGAATCAGCCAAACCCAATGAAAAGTATCATCCAAGCTAGAACAACATAAGAGGTAGGTAGTGGGGGGGAATAAAGGGTATGTAAAGCTGAAAGGGTTTTAGATGGTTTAGGACAGAGTGGCAAGAGGTTAGAGCCTCTGTCAGGTTTTTATTGCTGTCTATGTCGCCCTCTCTATTGATCCCGGTGATTACTGTCACTAGTACAGAAAATAATAGGAAACGTGACTATTATGACTTGTACACATGTTCGGACTTTCCGACGGAAAATGTGCGATCCGATCTTGTTGTTGGCAAATCCGATCATGTGTGGGCTCCATCAGACTTTTTCCATCTGAATTTCCGACACACAAAGTTTGAGAGCAGGATCTAAAATTTTCCGACAACAAAATCAGATTGTTTACATTCCGATCGCGTGTAGACAATTCCGACAGACAAAGTGCCACGCATGCTCAGAATAAATTACCAGACAAAAAGCTATTGGCCTCTTTATAGTCCCGTCATACATGTTGTACGGCACCGCGTTCTGAACGATCAGATTTTCCGACAACTTTGTGCGACCGAGTGTATGCAACACAAGTTTGGGCCAAAATCAGTCAGAAAAAACCTGACGGATTTTGTTGTCGGAATGTCCGACCGTGTGTACAAGGCATTAGTTATCACAGGAACAGGGGGGCAGGAATCAATAAAACCCATTCAAATGACAACTGTCTATGGCTGGCCACACATCCAATTTTTTTTCAATCAGCCAGTGAGCTTACAAAAAAATAAATTAAAAAAAATAAACCACAAACAGATTTCCCCATCTACACAAGTGAGGTGTATGGAGGAATCCTCCCCGCCGGGGGATTGTATACTGACAACGGAGCAGAACCCCTGATTGGCTGCAGTGCCGACTGAAAGAATATATTCCAACAAGCCAGTTTGATTGTCTATCGAATGGGCATAGCCATTGGTGGAGCAAAAGTTGTCTGGTCCCCACTGGACCAGATGAACTTCCTGCTGTGTCTCCGGGACAGGAAGTGAAAGGAAATCTCCCAACAGGTGCAAACAGTGACAGAGGTGCTAACACTTGTCTATTCTCTCCATAACTATACACAGTATATGGGATCTGCTTGAGAACTGATCTGCCTTGCCACCCTCTGATGTTCCAATCATCCTCCAGTAGTCAGTGTGCCCCCCCTATCAGTACAGGGGACCCCAATGTATAATACACAGCCGGTGACATCTGTCCCAGGTGTGCTCATACAGAGAAGTACAACCCCCATCAGCCATGTAGTCAGATGATGAGAAGGTAGGTAGGGGTGACACTGGGGGTAGGTAGGTAGGGTTGTGTTTACATGCCGTCTAGATCGGAGCTCCGGTGATAGTAGACGGTCCATGTAGTCCGGTGCTCTCCCCGCACTCACACATGTCCGGGCTCCGCTCTCCGATCACATCCACTCCTGCCAGCTCTTCCCATTGTCCGGGTCCCCCCAGCAGGCAGCACAGGAAATGGATCGTCCACACTGAGCCCGCCCTCCCACAGCTTGGACCCCGCCCCGCGGCGTGGAGTGTGCCTGCGTGTCCCGGTCACACAACACGGGGGGAGGGGGGCTCACAATGTGTGATGTCAGTAAGGGGAAAGTCATAGGAGAGCACAGGGTCTGCTGGGGGTGATAGATGGACTATCGGATCTACAGTGGGTATAGAAAACAATCTCCCCCATTAACCACTTGTTTACTGGGGAACCTAAACCCCCCTCCTGCCCACACCAATCTTCAGCTTTTAGCACTGTCACTCTTTAAATGACAATTGCGTCATACAACACTGTACACAAATGACATTTTTATCACTTTTTTCCAACAAATAGAGATTTCTTTTGGTGGTATTTGATCGCCTCTGCGTTTTTTTATTTTTTGTTAAAAAAAGATTAAGAAAGACCGAAATTAAAAAATATATACAAAACCATTTTATATTTTGTTAATAAATTTTGCATACAGGTAATTTTTCTCCTTTGATGTACACTGATGAGGATACACTTATGGGCACAGATAGGCAGCACTCATGGGCACTGATAAGGCGGCATTGATTGGCACTAAGAGGCAGCACTGGTGGGCGCTGATAAGGTGGCACTGGTGGACACTGATGAGGTGGCATTGGTGGGCACTGAGAGGTGGCACTGATGGGCGGCACTGAAGGGCATTGATAGGTGGGACTGAAGGGCACTAATAGGTGGCACTGATAGCTGACAGTAATGGGCACTGATTGGCACTGGTAGGTGACACTGATAGGCAGCTCTGCTAGGTGACACTGATGAGGCACTGATTGGCAATATGTACTGGTGGGCACTGATTCCTGGCCCTGTTGGCACTGATTTGTGGCACTGGCAGGCGGTACTGGTGGGCACATATGAGGCGGCTTTGCCTCTTCCTCTTCAGGACTGATATCCAGGGCTGCTGATAAGGCAGTACAAACAGCCCTCCTGTAGTGGGCCCAGGCCTCATCAGTTAAAAAGGGGGGTGGGGGGCCGGGCACCTGCCAAGCAGGAGGCACAGCAGTACTGCTTATTGTTGACACTTGTGAGTCTTGTGCAGTGCTGCAGGCTTTCACTTTTCTTCCTCTGACTGTACTGCAGGAGGATCGGTTCTAGTATCTGCACCCCCTTCCCCATGCTGACTGGGATCCCTGTGTGCCCCGTCCCCTACAGTGTTGCCATTTTCCATCCTCTCCTGCTGGCAGCTGCTGAGGGCACACAGGCGCATTATTTCAGGATGGTGAGCAGGGAGCACCATCCTAAATGAACATAATGAGTGATCAGTACTATTTGCCCCCTGGGGAAGTGCAGATATTACCTTTGTGTCGCTATTTACTTGAATAGGTCTGGTTCAACGGGGTTATAATTTCTATCATTGCTGCAAAGCATAGCATCGTGGGCATTACATTTTAGCAAAAAATATTAATTTGATATTTTTGGAGGAGGGCCCTGTCAGGTAGGCTGTATGGGGCCCCATGATTTCCATCAGCAGCCCTGCCGATGTCCCTTCAACAGAAGCCAATGATCGGCTTTTTTTTCTTCTAATGCTGTCAGCTGTCAGATTACCCATCTTCTGTTTAAATCACATCATCAAGGGTCGGGATCGATCTGTGATCACCCAAGTCTCATTGACTCGGTGATCACAGCACTCGCCCTGCAGGGGGTGTGCGGGGAGCATGCAAAGGGGAGGACATCTATTGACGGCCTCCCAGCAAAGCAGATCTGCGCTGTAGCCGTCATTCGGCTATAGCGCAGATGTGAAGGGGTTAAAATAATCACAGTTTGATGCTTTGCACCTAAAATGAAGACAGACACAGTTTTTGTTTTATCCAGCTGTATTTACTTATAACATCCAAGTGAAAGATATAACACCAACATGTCAGAAAAAAAAGTCGCTGACATAGATGTGCGCACCGGGCAAACCCTATCTACTCCATTTGGCACAGATTCCCCTTGTTTAGACACCTGATATTTTACCAAAGCCCATTAACATGGCTCAATTTTTTTTTTATCTACTTGCCGCCCACCATACAGCAGAATGACGGCGGCAAAGTGGTTTCAATATCCTGACTGGGCGTCACATGATGTCCTCAGGATAGTAAGCCGCTGCGCGCCCCCGGAGGCACACATCACGGCGATCATTGTTGCGGTGTGTCAGTCTGACAACCTGCAACAACGATCAATGCCCAGGCAGCTACCAATCAGTGCCCACTGACAATGCCTACCACTGCCAGTGCCACCAGGGATGCCCATCAGTGCCATGTATCAATGCCCATCAGTGCCGCCTATCAGTGCCCAGCAGTGGTGCCTATCAGTGCCACCCATAAGTACCCATCTTTCATCCTTTCAGTGCTCATCAGTGTCACCCACCAGTGCCCACCTGTGCCACCCATGAGTGCCCACCAGTGCCGTCTCTCAATGCGCTTCAGTGCTGCATATCAGTGCCACCTACCAGTGTCGCATATCAGTGCCCATCGTCGGTGCCCGCCAGTGCCTGCTCATTGTTGCCACCTCATCGGTGCTGCCTTATCAGTGCCCGTCAGTGCCGCTTTATCAGCGCCCATCAGTGAAAGAGAAAACATACTTATTTACAAAATGTTAACAGAAACAAAACCAAAACTTAAATTTTTTTCAACATTTTCGGTCTTTTTTTATTTGTTTAATAAAAAATAAAAATCCCAGAGGTGATCAAATACCATCAAAAGAAAGCTCTATTTGTGGGAACAAAATGCTAAAAATTTAGTTTGGGTACAGTGTTCGACGACCGCACAATTTTGATTCAAAGTGCGACAGTGCTGAAAGCTCAAAATTGTGCTGGGCAGGAAGGTGTATAAGTGTCCTGTATTGAAGTGGTTAAATAATAAAAAATAAAATAAAAATAAATACTACGGACACCGTCGACTTCCTGACACCAGTCTCTACCCTACTGACGTCAATCATTGCTCTGCTGACACTGTTGTATATATATATATATATATATATATATATATGCACATACGCACACGTGTGTTTGAGCTTTGGGGTGCACACCTATGGTCACCAAGTTGGAAAAAGGATCACCCCCTTATGTTAGTATTTTGTTGGACCACATTTTTCTTTAACCACTTCAGCCTCGGACCAATAAATACCTTAAGGACCAGAGGTCTTTTTGCAATTTCGCACTGCGCTGCTTTAACTGGTAATTGCGCGGTCATGCAATATTGCACCCAAACGAAATTTGCGTCCTTTTCTTCCCACAAATAGAGCTTTCTTTTGATGGTATTTGATTGCCTCTGCGATTTTTTTTTTTTGCGATATAAATGGAAAAAGAGCGAAAATTTTGAAAAAAAAAAGATATTTTCTTCTTTTTGTTATAAGAAAAATCGAATAAACTAAATTTTAGTCATACATTGAGGGCAAAATTTATTCAGCCACATGTCTTTAGTAAAAAAAATGTCAATAAGCGAATATTTTTTGGTTTGCGCAAAAGTTATAGCGTCTACAAACTAGAGTACATTTTCTGGAATTTACACAGCTTTTAATTTATGACTGCCGATCTCATTTCTTGAGGTGCTAAAATGGCAGGGCAGTACAAATCCCCCCCAAATGACCCCATTTTGGAAAGTAGACACCCCAAGGAAATTGCTGATGGGTATGTTGAGCCCATTGAATATTTATTTTTTTTGTCCTAAGGGATTGAATAATGACAAAAAAAAAAAAAAAAAATTTTTTTTACTAAAAGTTGTCACTAAATGATATATTGCTCACACATGCCATGGTTATATGTGGAATTGCACCCCAAAATACATTCTGCTGCTTCTCCCGAGTACGGGGATACCACATGTGTGGGACTTTTTGGGAGTCTAGTCGCGCACGGCACCCCGAAAACCAATCACCACCTTCAGGATTTCTAAGGGTGCAAATTTTTGATTTAACTCCTCACTACCTATCACAGTTTCGAAGGCCATAAAATGCCAAAATAGCACAAAACCCCCCCAAATGACCCCATTTTGGAAAGTAGACACCCCAAGCTATTTACTGAGAGGCATGTTGAGTCCATGGAATATTTTATATTTTGCCAAAAGTTGCAGGAATATTACAAACTTTTTTTTTTTTGCACAAAGTTGTCACTAAATGATATATTGCTCACACATGCTATGGGCAGAAGTCAAATTACACCCCAAAATAAATTCTGCTGCTTCTCCCGAGTACGGGGATACCACATGTGGGGGACTTTTTGGGAGCCTAGCCACGTACGGGACCCCGAAAACCAAGCACTGCCTTCCGGATTTGAATATAAAATGCTATAAAAAACAAACTAACCAGAGTCACCCGTAACACTTATACGGTGATCAGTGGTGAAAGGGTTAACTAGGGGCAATCAGGTGGTTCAAATTTTTATTAGGTAGTATATGGGGGTCCCTGGCGCTATATAAAAACCTGACGGGGAACCTAAATAACTAACTGGCTAACCAGCGTCACCAGTGACACTTATACTGTGATCGCTGGTGAAAGGGGGTGAAAGGGTTAACTAGCAGCAATCAGGGGGTTAAAACCATTATTGGGTAGTATATCGGGGTACCTAGCGCTATAAAAACCTGGCGGTGAACCTAAAAAAATAACTAGCTACCTAGCGACACTAGCGACACTGATGCAGCGTTCAGAAAAATTATCGCTTAGTGACACTGGCAAAAGGGGGTGAAAGGGTTAACTAGCGGAAATCAGGGGGTTAAAACCATTATTGGGTAGTATATCGGGGTACCTAGCGCTATAAAAACCTGGCGGTGAACCTAAAAAAATAACTAGCTACCTAGCGACTGTAGCGACACTAATGCAGCGATCAGAAAAACGATCGCTTAGTGACACTGGCAAAAGGGGGTGAAAGGGTTAACTAGCGGCAATCAGGGGGTTAAAAACATTATTGGGTAGTATATCGGGGTACCTAGCGATATAAAAACCTGGCGGTGAACCTAAAAAAATAACTAGCTACCTAGCGACACATGCAGCGATCAGAAAAATGATCGCTTAGTGACACTGGCAAAAGGGGGTGAAAGGGTTAACTAGCGGCAATCAGGGGGTTAAAAACATTATTGGGTAGTATATCGGGGTACCTAGCGCTATAAAAACCTGGCGGTGAACCTAAAAAAATAACTAGCTACCTAGCGACTGTAGCGACACTAATGCAGCGATCAGAAAAACGATCGCTTAGTGACACTGGCAAAAGGGGGTGAAAGGGTTAACTAGCGGCAATCAGGGGGTTAAAAACATTATTGGGTAGTATATCGGGGTACCTAGCGATATAAAAACCTGGCGGTGAACCTAAAAAAATAACTAGCTACCTAGCGACACTAGCGACACATGCAGCGATCAGAAAAATTATCGCTTAGTGACACTGGCAAAAGGGGGTGAAAGGGTTAACTCTAGGGGCAATCAGGGGGTTAAATCTTTATTGGGGGGTGATAGGGGGCTACCCTGGACCTAACACTAACTGTCCTGACAGTTTTTACTGTCACAACTGACACTGAATGCATTGATCAGTAAAGAAATGATCAATGCAATCAGTGACACTGTGACTGGGGGGGGAGGGGGGGCGGGGGGGGATCGGGGGGCGATCGGGGGGGGGATCGGGGGGGGTTTGTGTGCCTGTGTGTACCTACATGTCAGTGTAGTGTTGGTGCACACTTACTTTTACTGTTCTCCTCGTAGTCCGGTCAAAAAGACCGCCCCGAGGAGAATGACATCACTTCCTCCTTCCTGTGTAAACAATACACAGGGGAGGAAGCTTCTCATTGGCCAGGAGCGATCCAGAGGGGGTGGCCGAAAACCAACGGCCATCCCCTTATCACGGAGCGCTCCTGGACCGAATCGGACCGCCGTAACCAGCGGGAGGGGGTCCGATCGGACCCCCCACCCGCTGGAAGGCAATCACGTAGATGTACGTGATTATGCCTGCCTGTGCCATTGTGCTGACGTACAATGGCAATACGGCGGTCCTCAAGTGGTTAATTAGAGCCTTTAGTCTGTTGGGATATGTCTCGACTAACTTTGCACATCTAGACTTTGCAATCGTCCACTCTTCTTCGCAGAACTTCTGAAGTTCAGTTACATTTGATGTTGATGTTGATGACCATTTGTGGACTGCAGTCTTCAAGTCATTCCACAGATTTTCAATGGTGTTTAAGTCTGGGCTCTGACTAGGCCATGCAAGGACAATCACCTTTTTCTCCTTCAACCACTGAGTGGTCATTTTTACTGTATGCCGTAGGTCATTGTCATGTTGGAAGGTAAACCTTCTTCCCATTGACAACTTTCTGGCAGAGGGCAGCAGATTTTCCTCAAGAATTATTCCCCATCAATTTTTCCTTCTATCCTGACAAATGCTCCAGTCCCTGCTGCAGAGAAACACCTCCACAGGGCCGCTGTTAGAAATCACGAGGCCCCGTACAGTCTTCCTGATGGGGCTCCTGTCCCCAAATCCTCACCTACACATCGGTTCCCCCAGTCTACTGCTGCCCCCACCCAGTCTTTATGGGCTAGTTCACATTATTCTCGTAAGATATTTCTTGAAAATTCTCATACAACTGAAAAATAAATTGGAAGTGATGTCATGTGTTGTAGTGTATTTGTATTGTATTTTCGGACAACAACTGTATGGGCTAAACTACAATCGTACGATCTGGTATCGTACGAGGAAAATTTCCATGCTTGTCCGATCAAATAATATAGTATGGATTGTCATGATCGGCTTTCGAAAGCTCTGTACTAAAGAACCTTTTAACATATGATTAGTATTTTTCGTCCGTACCCAACAGCCATGTGACACTGACATAGAGCCATAGGGGACCTGCTGTGGTCACCCCCACCGTCATTTTACATTGCTATTTTGAAAAGGAATATCATTGTTATTGCAGCAGCTTGTTGCCATAACCCCAGTATTCTCTTCTTCAGTGTGCGGTCCGTTTTCAGATAAAAGTGGTCTCTGCAGCGGATTTGCTGCAAGATCACTTTTATCGGTGGCGGGAGAGGCCCCCCTTCCAACGCGCTCCAGTAGCGGCGGAGGCGATTGGGTTCTTCTCCCTGTGTGGTATGGAGACGAGTAAGGGGAAGATGGCCCCCACCCGTCTCCATAACATTGCAGGGCGGAAGCAACGTCAAAACATCACTTCCTCCCATAGTTCTTAAAGGGACATTTTTTTATTTTTTCAAATGACATTTCATTTTTTTTATTGCATTTTAGTGTAAATATAAGATCTGAGGTCTTTTTGACTCCAGTTTTTATATTAAAGAGGCCCTGCCATGCTTTTTTTCTATTACAAGGGATGTTTACATTCCTTGTAATACAAATAAAAGTGACATATTTTTTGTTTTAAAAGAACAGTGTAAAAATAAAAGGTAAAATAAATAAGATTTTTTTTATTTTTTAAACGCATCCTGTACCACCGAGCTCACGTGCAAGGGCGAACGGATACATGAGTAACGCCCGCATATGAAAACGGTGTTCAAACCACACATTTGAGGTATTGCCACGATTGTTAGAGTGAGAGCAATAATTCTAGCCCTCCTCTGTAACTCAAAACATGCAACCTGTAGAATTTCTTAAACATCACCTATGGAGATTTTTAAGGGTAAAAGTTTGTCGCCATTGCACGAGCGGGCGCAATTTTGAAGTGTGACATGTTGGGTATCAATTTACTCAGCATAACATTATTTTTCACATTGATGGGTAGCACAAATGGGCACTGATAGGTAGGCACTGATGGCCATGGATGGGCACTGAGAGGTGACAATGATGACACTGATGGGTGGCATTGCTGGGCATCACTTGTCTGATCTGCTGCATAATGTTGCCAGTCAGTGCCCATTTGTGTGCACTGATTGGTATATATTTGCCATATTTTTGTATATGTGCATGGCCATGGGGTACGTACCTGCTCATCCACATGTTATGGGCTTCCCTGGTGGTCCCAGTGGCTTCCCTGGTGGTCCAGTGTGGGCATCCGAGGGGGGGCTTGCGCTGATAAACAATCAGCACAGACCCCTCCCTGTCAGAAGAGCCGCCGATTGGCTCTCTTCTACTTGTGTCTGTCAGACGCGAGTGATGAAAAGCCGATCAAAAGCTCTTCCTGTTTACATCGTAATCAGCCATGATTGGACATGGCTGATCACGTGGTAACCAAACGCCGCCAGAGGCTCTTTACTGAGAACGGTTTAACGGTGTGTCCGACTTCCACACCGCACCTCCGATCGCCACAATGCCTGCCCCCTCGGACATGCGGCAGCTGTCATCCTCCTGGAACGTCATATGACGCCCAGTCAGGATAGCTGAATTACCGCCCTGCCGTCATTTTGCTAAAGGCCGGGTGGGAAGTGGTTAATTGAAAAAAGTGTATTTTTTCCAAATAAAGTGTGCTTGTAAGACCGCTGCGCAAATACGGTGTGACAGAAAGTATTGCAATGACCGCCATTTTATTTTCTAGGGTGTTAGAAAAAATATATATAATGTTTGGGGGTCTAATTAATTTTATAGCAAAAAAAAATGAAAAAAAGTTTCTGCTCTGCTCCAGCCTCCTGGGCCCCTCTATTGACCTGATGGGGCCCAGGGAAATTTAAGCCCTGGGTAGTAAGTAGAAGCAGGAGTGTGGGCTACTAAAATCTATTTATTATTATAGGCAGGAATGAACAATAAAGTTGGCCGGGCCCCTCTATGATGGTGCCCGAGCCCCGTACAACAGGGCTGGCTGTATTGCCTTATCAGCGACCCTACACCCCCATGAACAGCATATTACCACCTCCATGCTGTACTGTAGGAATGGTGTTATTTGGATGGTGAGCTGTATAGGATTTCTGCCAGACATATCGTTTGGTGTTAAGGCCAAATAATTACATTTTAGTCTCATAGGGAAAAGGTGCTTGGGGGGTTGCCCCAAAGCACCTCCCCCATGTTGAGGGCATGTGGCCTGGTATAGTTTAAAAATGTGTTAGGCGGTCAGTACATTAGGACTGATCAATTTTATATATATATACATACATATATATATATATATATATATATATATATATATACACACACACATATATATATATATATATATATATATATATATACCATAGTTTGTAGACTCTATAACTTTATACCTTTTGGCATAAATTTAGGGAAAAAAAAGAAATGTTTATGTAGCCCCCCCTAAAATCGGGGCTATAGTGCAAATTTTGGCTGAGCTGTAAACAGCTCAGATTGATTGTACATAGTTTATTTGGTTCTGTTCTAAACTTGGCTATGTTGTGCATTTCCCACGGTTGCCAGTAGGTGTCACTGGTACCACAGGACAGTGTGAGAATTACAACAAGGTTGAACTGTAATGAATATTCTTTTCCAGAAACAGCCCAGTAGGAAGTTCCTGGCCGCTGTGCATTCTGGGAAGGGGTATATATTGACAAGATGACATGTGCTCTAGGTCATTCTTACCTCGGGCCAGATGTGCTGCTGCATCTTCTGCAGTAGGCCCAGAAGCCTGTCTGGGGCCTACTAATCCTGAGGTGGTCCTTAGGCTGTCTTGCCCATGTGGAGAAAGCTGAGCCAAGCCAAGGAGATCCAGGGGAGGACCCTTGCTGGAGAGAGCCAGGATAAAGGCTGGTCTCTCAGAAGGGCCTAGTGACTCATTTGGAGGATGCACCTATATCTAATCTACCCTTACAGTAGGTCAGCTTAAAGGTTCTGGTACTGTTAAACTGTTCTACAATCTAATCAAGGTAACTAGCTCCTGGCTGCTAAGTCTGTGAGAGGGACTTATCCAAGAGTGCTCCTGGCTGCTAAGTCTGTGGGAGAGACTTATGCAGGTATTCAATATCTTTTAAAGAGAAAGCTGTTTTTGTCCTCTGGATTCAAGGAGTCTGTAAGTGATCTGCTAAAAAGTGTATCTGAAACCTCCCCTCAACCTCTTTTCTTCAACTTTTCTCAAGTTCTAATTAAATCATTGAAAAATACCTAAAGTGACTGGTGCCTAAATTCTGTTCAACTTCCCATTATAGCCATGAACTTAGCCCTGGGGTGAATGTAAGCTTGCCCCCTGTATCTGGAGGTACCTTTCTGCTCCCAGTAGACCCAGGGGGGGTGCTACATTTATATAGCAACAATAAAAAAAAACTGTGCTGATCAATAGCAGCAAAAGAAAGGTCTCTTTGTATGAAAAAAAAAAAAGATAATTATTTAGTTTGAGAACAGTGTTGCATGAACGAGTTAAAGTAGCGCAGTGCTGAATAGCAAAAAAATGCTCTGGCCATGAAGGGGCTAAAATCTACCAGAGGCCAAGTGATTAAAGTATCTGCTTCTGACAATTTAGTGCCACAGCGTACTTTCAGAGCTGTAGTAGCATTAATGATTCATGATGTGCTCAGGGATCTTTTGAAGGCAAAAGGGGCCCTACTCAATATTAGGAGGGTGGTATAGCTGGTGTATGTGCCCACATTAATCATACATTGAGGGGTTGATTAAATAAAGGCAATTTGACTGTGCATTTTGCAAGAGCAGCTGCACCCATTTTCCCCAGAACTTACTGAATGTGGTGAAGTCCTGCAGAGTTCCATCAATCAATTACATGAAAGCAAAAATGCTGTTTTTTATTTTCTTTGCACCTGGCTGGGTATTCTTTACAGTCACTAAGCTCTGTGGAAAATGTGTGCAACCGCACTTGCAAAGCACACAGTCTATTTGCCTTTAGTAAATCAACCCCTGAGTGTGGACAAAATAATGGAAATAATGTAATAAAGGGCACCAGTACTGAGAGAGATATACACCGTGTGCACAGTTATTAGGCAAGTTGTATTTTTGAGAATTCATTTAATTATTTAACAACTACAGTGGTCTTAGTCAATCAAAAATGTTAACCAGTTGCCGACCGCCGCACGCCGATGTACGGTATTCGTACGGGAGCGATCCCGGACGAGGGGACGGCCATTCATTCATGGCCACCCCCTCGCGATCGCTCCCGACGAATAGAAATCCCCGGTGACATCACTTCCTCTCCTGTAATGTAAACACAGGAGAGGAAGTGATGTATTCTCTCCTCCGTGTCGGTATTTTTCGTTCCGACACGGAGGAGAGCGGATCAGTAAGTTGCACCAACACTCACACACACAGTAGAACATGCCAGGCACACTCACACCCCCCCTTTACCCCCCGATCACCCCCCCAATTACCCCTGCCCCCCAGTCACAGTGACACCAATGTCATTTTTTTTTTTTTTTTTTTTTTTTTTGCATTGGTGTCATTTGTGACTGTAATAACTGTTAGGGCAGTTAGAGTTAGCCCCCTTTAGTTC
Organism: Lithobates pipiens; assembly: GCF_037356315.1. Lineage (NCBI taxonomy): Eukaryota > Metazoa > Chordata > Amphibia > Anura > Ranidae > Lithobates > Lithobates pipiens. The sequence goes on along the minus strand of NW_027507790.1, from coordinate 87,588,719 downwards.
TAATGTACCCCCCTAACCCCCCCAATAAAGGTTTAACCCCGTGATCACCCCCCGTCGCCAGTGTCACTAAGGCTGGGTTCACATTGCAGCGGTTTATGAGAACGAATGTGATTCGCACCGCACTGCAGTGCAAATCACATCCGATCTCTGTGCGATTCGAGTTCAGCCATTCGCCGCACCCGCCACACCCGCCGCACCCGCCGCAAATTCGCACGGGACCCTTTTTTTGGCCCGCAGCAGAATCGGATCGCATGGGTGTTCACACCATGCGATCCGAGTTTGCAGATCGCACTGCGATATGCGAACTGATCTGGGGGTGTCAGTAACATTTCACTGACACTCCCAGCAGTTCGCATAGGGCAGTGTGAACTGCCGCCGGGAGGCATGCGATGCGGGAACCCGCCGCGGATTCGCGGCGTTTCCGCATCGCTCCAGTGTGAACCCAGCCTAATAAGCGATCATTTTTCTGATCGCCGTATTAGTGTCACAGGTGACGCTAGTTAGGCAGGTAGGTATTTAGGTTCGCCGCAGCTTTTTATAGCGCCAGGGACCCCCATATACTACCGCATAAAGCCCCCTGATTGCCCCCTAGTTAACCCTTTCACCAGTGATCACCATATAACTGTTACAGGTGACGCTGGTTGGTTAGTTATTTTTTTATAGTTTCAGGGCACCCGCCATTTATTACCTAATAAAGGTTTAACCCCCTGATCACCCGGCGGGTGTCATTTGTGACTAATAACTGTTAGGGCAGTTAGGGTTAGCCCCCTTTAGTTCTAAGGTACCCCCCTAACCCCCCCAATAAAGGTTTAACCCCGTGATCACCCCCCGTCGCCAGTGTCACTAAGGCTGGGTTCACATTGCAGCGGTTTATGAGAACGAATGTGATTCGCACCGCACTGCAGTGCAAATCACATCCGATCTCTGTGCGATTCGAGTTCAGCCATTCGCCGCACCCGCCGCAAATTCGCACGGGACCCTTTTTTTGGCCCGCAGCAGAATCGGATCGCATGGGTGTTCACACCATGCGATCCGAGTTTGCAGATCGCACTGCGATATGCGAACTGATCTGGGGGTGTCAGTAACATTTCACTGACACTCCCAGCAGTTCGCATAGGGCAGTGTGAACTGCCGCCGGGAGGCATGCGATGCGGGAACCCGCCGCACATTCGTGGCGTTCCCGCATCGCTCCAGTGTGAACCCAGCCTAATAAGCGATCGTTTTTCTGATCGCCGTATTAGTGTCACAGGTGACGCTAGTTAGGCAGGTAGGTATTTAGGTTCGCTGCAGCTTTTTATAGCGCCAGGGACCCCCATATACTACCGCATAAAGCCCCCTAATTGCCCCCTAGTTAACCCTTTCACCAGTGATCACCATATAACTGTTACAGGTGACGCTGGTTGGTTAGTTATTTTTTTATAGTTTCAGGGCACCCGCCATTTATTACCTAGTCTCACTAGTGTACCCCTAAATTTAGGGGTGTCTACTTTCCAAAATGGGGTCATTTGGGGGGGGTTTGTGCCATCTTGGCATTTTATGGCCTTCAAAACTGTAACGCCCTTAGAAAGCCTGAAGGCGGTGCTTGGTTTTCGGGGCCCCGTACGCGGCTAGGCTCCCAAAAAGTCCCACATATGTGGTATCCCCATACTCAGGAGAAGCAGCAGAATTTATTTTGGGGTGTCATTTCACATATGCCCATGGCATGCGTGAGCAATATATCATTTAGTGACAACTTTGTGAAAAAAAAAAAAAAAAAAAAGTTTGTAATTTTCCCGCAACTTGTGGCAAAATATAAAATATTCCATGAACTCAACATGCCTCTCAGCAAATAGCTTGGGGTGTCTACTTTCTAAAATGGGGTCATTTGTGGGGGTTTTGTGCCATCTTGGCATTTTATGGCCTTCAAAACTGTAATAGGTAGTGAGAAGTGAACTCAAAAATTTACGCCCTTAGAAAGCCTGAAGGCGGTGCTTGGTTTTCGGGGCCCCGTACGCGGCTAGGCTCCCAAAAAGTCCCACATATGTGGTATCCCCATACTCAGGAGAAGCAGCAGAATTTATTTTGGGGTGTCATTTCACATACGCCCATAGCATGTGTGAGCAATATATCATTTAGTGACAACTTTGTGTAAAAAAAAAAAAAATTTTTTTTTTTTGTCATTATTCAATCGCTTGAGGCAAAAAAATAAAATATTCAATGGGCTCAACATGCCTCTTATCAATTTCCTTAGGGGGTCTACTTTCCAAAATGGGGTCATTTGGGGGGGTTTTGTACTGCCCTGCCATTTTAGCACCTCAAGAAATGAGATAGGCAGTCGTAAACTAAAAGCTGCGTAAATTCCAGAAAACGTACCTTAGTTTGTAGATGTGACAACTTTTGCGCAAACCAATAAATATACAATTATTGACTTTTTTTTTACCAAAGACATGTGGCTGAATACATTTTGGCCTAAATGTATGACTAAAATTGAGTTTATTGGATTTTTCTAATAACAAAAAGTAGAAAATATCATTTTTTTTCAAAATTTGCGGTCTTTTTACGTTTATATCGCAAAAAATAAAAATCGCAGAGGCAATCAAATACCATCAAAAGAAAGCTCTATTTGTGGGAAGAAAAGGACGCAAATTTTGTTTGGGTACAACATTGCATGACCGCGCAATTACCAGTTAAAGCAGCGCAGTGCCAAAGTGTAAAAAGACCTCTGGTCATTTACCAGCAAAATGGTCCGGTCTGAAAGTGGTTAATAAACCTCAACCCTGAATATTTAGGAAGTAAGTGAAGTTTTGGCTTTCTTAGGAGAATATCTATGTGTGCACAATTATTGGGCAACTATTAGGCTCGGTTCACACAGGGGGCGACACGAGGCGACACGACTTGCCGCGCCGCGACCTGCCGCGACCTCAGCGGCGACTTGCAAATGACTTCTGTATAGAAGTCAATGCAAGTCGCCCGAGGTCGCCCAAAAGTAGTACAGGAACCTTTTTTCTAAGTCGGAGCGACTCGAGTCGCTCCTCTTAGAACGGTTCCGTAGTACAGAACGGGGGCGACTTGTCAGGTCGCGGCACGGCAAGTCGTGTCGCCCCCTGTGTGAACCGAGCCTTAGTGTGCAGAATTATTATGCAACTAATGCCACGTACACACGAGCAGAATGTTACATAGTTACATAGTTACATAGTTAGTCAGGTTGAAAAAAGACACACGTCCATCTATTTCAACCACAAAAATAAACAAAAATAAAAAAAAATAATATCATACAATCCCATATACCCAATTCTATACCCACAGTTGATCCAGAGGAAGGCAAAAAACCTCAGCAGAGCATGATCCAATTTGCTAAAGCAGGGGAAAAAATTCCTTCCTGATCCCCCGAGAGGCAATCGGATTTTCCCCGGATCCACTTTACCTATAGATGTTAGTACCCAGTTATATTATGTATGTAACGATATCACGTCCGGGACAGGAAATGTTGTAACTAGTTGCCATGTTGTGTGGAACGCAGCCATGACAGCTTGGCTACCTTGTAACATTACAGAAGAATCTGAACTCCCTCCTCCCTGTCTTAGGTATCCAAAGCTTTTAAAAATTTCAAAAGGAAAGAAAGGTTATCTCAGCAGAGGAAGCAGAACTAGGCTAGGTCAATAAACAAGGCTCATGTTGCCTGGCAGGATATTCAGGCCTGTTGTAAAACTGCCACCCTCTCCATTCAGAGAACAGATAGATACCTGTCGTAAATACCTCAAACCACGTAGAGTGCAGACAGATTAGTATAGTTTTGAAACTTCAACATGTTTTATAACTTCCAAAGTTATCATAGCACAGCCATAATATGGACATATTTAGTTTCCTCAGATAATTTCTAACATTTAAAGTCCAGACACCCCTACGTCAGGTCATATGGGAAGCCTCTGGGACCCCTTACTCCTCCTAGGTAACCCTGAAATGGGAAACCTGTCATGTGTGCACTTGTTTTGAAGCAAATATCACACTGATCACTAAAATGGATATCTGCAGTCTATAAACAGTAGAGAGGCAGAGATATGAATATGTATCACAAAGTGTACCTGGGACAGGGTCATGAGTGTAGACACCTCCCAGCAACCAAGCCCTAAACAAGATGACCAGACGATTGGTCACTGGTTGCTGTCAACACGCCCTTTGATTTGACAGAAAAGAGGAGAGGCCAAGGCAATGGTCAGTTCTCCTTTTACCATCCAAGCAGGGACATCTGCCAAGTTTGAGAACCGATTACCTTTGCTCATCGATCGAACTCTGATCAACACTCGGACATTAATTGCAAGTATTCTTCCTTCCCAATTCTACCTTATTTCTTTGTGGCTGTATATTGTCTTTATTTTTTGAAACATCCTTTTCCTGTAAATGTTTTATTCGCACCAACCTTGACCTTTTCATAATAAACCCTTATGTTGAAAAGTGTTAATCTTGTCTTTAAAGCTCTTGATGCAAACTATAAACGAACCTGTCTCTTAAAAGGGTGCTACTGTGGGAGAGTAAGTCTTCTGAGCAGACCTGTCTGTGGTGGCAGTGTGTGTTGCAGGCGCTTATTCTAAAATTATAATTGGTATTGGTAAAATTACGAGTCCCCCCGGCTCTGTCTTTTAAAATGGGGGTGGTGGCAGTTAAAGGGTTAATTGTGTAATTAGCCCAGTGACAATCTCTCTCAGGCTGCCCGCACCTAGATTGTGGTCCCGTAAACTGGAAAATCTGTGTGCTGGGCGCAGCTTAGTGTGGCATTGTCATGTAAGTGACAGCGTGGTGTGAGGTTGGCCGGGTCCTTAGTTGCCAGTTAGCGAGGGGGGCATGGATCTGACACCCGCATTCGTCACAATGTACACTTAGGAAATACTCCAGGCCCTTCTTAAAACAATCCACTGAGCTGGCCAGAACCACCTCTGCAGGGAGTCTATTCCACATTTTCACAGCTCTTACTGTGAAGAAACCTTTCCATATTTGGAGATGAAATCTCTTTTCCTCTAGACATAAAGAGTGCCCCCTTGTCCTCTTTGTTGACTGTAAAGTGAATAACTCGACACCAAATTCACTATATGGACCTCTTATATATTTGTACATGTTGATCATATCCCCCCCCTTAATCTCCTCTTATCAAGAGTGAATAAATTCAGTTCTTCTAACCTTTCCTCATAGCTGAGCTCCTCCATGCCTCTTATCAGTTTGGTTGCCCTTCTCTGCACTTTCTCCAGTTCCCCGATATCCTTTTTGAGAACTGGTCTCCAAAACTGAACTGCATATTCCAGATGAGGTCTTACTTATGATTTGAACAGGGGCAAAATGATATCTCTCTCTCTGGAGTCCATACCTCTTTTAATACAGGAAAGGACTTTGCTCGCTTTGGAAACCGCAGCTTGGCATTGCCTGCTATTATTGAGCCTTATGATCTACCAAAACCCCCAGATCCTTCTCCACTATGGATTCCCCCAGTTGTACTCCCCCTAGCATGTATGATGCATGCATATTCTTAGCCCCCAAGTACATAACTTTACATTTCTCAACATTAATGTCCGACAGAAAAAGTCAGACGGAAGCTTTTCATCATATATTCCGATCATGTGTATGCCTCATCTGACCTTTTTTTCTGTTCTAAAAATTTCCGATGCCTTCTTGTTAAAAAAAATATATTTCCGACGGAACCAATTCCTGTTGGGACAACCACTCGTCTGTATGCTGTTCCGACAGACCAAAAACCAGCGCATGCTCTGAAGCAAGTATGAGACGGAAGCACTCAGTGTGGTAAAACTAGCGTTAGTATTAGAGGTAGCACATTCCTCACGCTGCTAATTTTGTGATCTTTTAAGAGCATTCTTTTCTTCTTTATAATGCTAAAAGAATGAAGTTGTTTTGCTGCTCATATTCACACAGAGTTCTCACAAACTTATTTCTTCCTTATTCATCTCATGAATAATATTGTATTATTTAAAAGCCAGATCTCCATAATAATGTTTACAATTATTTTTTATAGTCATCTTTTATTATTTTTATTTCATCAAGATTTTTTTTAGGATTAATTAAAAATAATTTTCTAGTGATCTCCATATCATTTTTTTTGGTGTGTCAAGTTACCACAATAACATTATTATCAAGTATTTTTTATTAACCTCAACAAGGTTGTTGTCCCTTGATAATTTGACATTGGGTCCTTTCACACGGGGCGGATCAGTTCTGATCCGCCCCGTGGATGTCCGTTTGCTCAGCGGGGATCACTCCGCCGATCCCCGCTGAGCAGGGAGATGACAGGTCTGTCTCTGCACACTGCGCAGGGATGGACCTGTCACAGCGCCGCTCTCCCCTATGGGAGATCGGATGACGATGGACCGCAGTGCCCGTCGTCATCCGATCCGATCCGCAGACGGATGGAAAAATAGCTTTTTCCTCCGTTACACTTTTTCGGATCGGAGCGGGTCGGATGTCAGCGGACATGTCACCGCTGACATCCGACGCTCCATAGAGCTCTATGGAGCACCCGTTCAGGTCCGCCTGAAAAACTGACAGGCGGGCCTGAACGGCACGTCGGTGTGAAAGAGGCCATTGTCTTTTTGAAATGTACCTGCCTACTCACAAACAAACTGTCCTTTTTGTAGAAAAACACATAGGAAAGTATTATCTGAAAATAAAACATCCATTTATTCTGGGTAACAAAATAAAGAGGAAGGCAACACTGGAGAAACTTTTGGAATTTGCAAAGCCTTTTGGCCCCCAGGGCACACATCAAGTCTGTGGAAAAGAAAATTGTAAGCTTGAGGAATCTATACAATTTGGAGCCCAATCTGGTCCAGGAATCCCAGAGATCAGGACCAGCAACAGATGACATATCTGTCCCCAGTTTGTGGTACTGCAACAGCCTGCGTCTTCTTCAGGGGCGTCGGGAGGGGGTGGCTAGGGGGGGCTGAAGCCCTGAATGTGACCCCCTACAGACCCGAGTGTCAGCTCTGCAGGGTCTCCATTGCTAGCCCCGAGCGCCGCGGCCAATATGATCCTGATCACCGCCGAGTGTGGCCGAGTGCGGCCGGGTGCGGCCGAGTGCCATAGCAGGTCCCGCCTTCTGGAGCCTGCACGTCTATGATGGACGTCCCACTGGTCCAATGCCGGGACCACGGGAAGTGTGACGTCCATCATAGGCTCTGTTGACGTCCAGAAGGCGGGAATTACAAAGCGGCTGTTGTGCCACATCCCCGCTTGGCGCTCGGGTGAGCCGCTCTCCTCTCCTCCTCGGCTCCTCCTCTGAGGACTGGCTGCCATGACATCGCACACTGAGGTAGGTCAGACAGTGTATGTGGGTCAGTGTAGGTAAATGTCAGTGTAGGTAGGTCACTGTATGTTAATGTCAGTGTAGGTAAATGTCAGTGTAGGTAAATGTCAGTGTAGGTAGGTCACTGTATGTTAATGGCAGTGTAGGCAGGTCAGTGTATGTTAATGTCAGTGTATGGTAAATGTCAGTGTAGGTAGGTCACTGTATGTTAAGGTCAGTGTAGGTAAATGTCAGTGTAGGTAGGTCAGTGTATGTTAATGTCAGTGTAGGTAAATGTCAGTGTAGGTAGGTCACTGTATGTTAATGGCAGTGTAGGTAGGTCAGTGTATGTTAATGTCAGTGTATGGTAAATGTCAGTGTATGTTAATGTCAGTGTATGTTAATGTCAGTGTAGGTAAATGTCAGTGTAGGTAGGTCACTGTATGTTAATGTCAGTGTAGGTAGGTCAGTGTATGGTAAATGTCAGTGTAGGTAGGTCAGTGTATGTTAAGGTCAGTGTAGGTAAATGTCAGTGTAGGTAGGTCAGTGTAGGTAAATGTCAGTGTAGGTAAATGCCAGTGTAGGTAGGTCAGTGTATGGTAATGTCAGTGTAGGTAGGTCAGTGTATGTTAATGTCAGTGTAGGTAAATGTCAGTGTAGGTAGGTCAGTGTAGGTAAATGTCAGTGTAGGTAGGTCAGTGTAGGTAGGTCAGTGTATGTTAATGTCAGTGTAGGTAAATGTCAGTGTAGGTAGGTCAGTGTATGTTAATGTCAGTGTAGGTAAATGTTAGTGTAGGTAAGTCAGTGTAGGTAGGTCAGTGTATGTTAATGTCAGTGTAGGTAGGTCAGTGTATGTAAATGTCAGTGTGGGTAGGTCAGTGTATGTAAATGTCAGTGTATGTGTAGGTCAGTCAGTGTAGGTAGGTCACTACCGTTAGTGTATGTAGGTCAGTGTATGTAAATGTCCAGTGTATGTAGGTCAGGCAGGTGAGTGTAGGTAGGTCACTATCATCAGTGTAGGTAGGTCAGTGTAGGTAAATGTCAGTGTAGGTAGGTCAGTGTATGTTAATGTCAGTGTAGGTAAATGTCAGTGTAGGTAAATGTCAGTGTAGGTAGGTCAGTGTAGGTAAATGTCAGTGTAGGTAAATGTCAGTGTAGGTAGGTCAGTGTATGTTAATGTCAGTGTAGGTAAATGTCAGTGTAGGTAGGTCAGTGTATGTTAATGTCAGTGTAGGTAGGTTAGTGTATGTAAATGTCAGTGTATGTGTAGGTCAGTCAGTGTAGGTAGGCCACTACCGTTAGTGTATGTAGGTCAGTGTATGTAAATATCCAGTAAATGTAGGGCAGGCAGGTGAGTGTAGGTAGGTCACTATCGTCAATGTAGGTAGGTCAGTGTATGTTAATGTCAGTGTAGGTAAATGTCAGTGTAGGTAGGTCACTGTATGTTAATGCCAGTGTAGGTAAATGTCAGTGTAGGTAGGTCACTGTATGTTAATGTCAGTGTAGGTAGGTCAGTGTAGGTTAATGTCAGTGTATGGTAGATGTCAGTGTAGGTAAATGTCAGTGTAGGTAGGTCAGTGTATGTTAATGTCAGTGTAGGTAAATGTCAGTGTAGGTAGGCCAGTGTAGGTAAATGGCAGTGTAGGTAGGTCAGTGTATGTTAATGTCAGTGTAGGTAAATGTCAGTGTAGGTAAATGTCAGTGTAGGTAGGTCAGTGTATGTTAATGTCGGTGTATGTAGGTCAGTGTATGTAAATATCCAGTGTATGTAGGTCAGGCAGGTGAGTGTGGGTTGGTCACTATCGTCAGTGTAGGTAGGTCAGTGTATGTTAATGTCAGTGTAGGTAGGTCAGTGTATGTTAATGTCAGTGTAGGTAAATGTCAGTGTAGGTAGGTCAGTGTATGTTAAGGTCAGTGTAGGTAGGTCAGTGTATGTAAATGTCAGTGTATGTGTAGGACAGTCAGTGTAGGTAGGTCACTACCGTTAGTGTATGTAGGTCAGTGTATGTAAATGTCCAGTGTATGTAGGTCAGGCAGGTGAGTGTAGGTAGGTCACTATCGTCAGTGTAGGTAGGTGAGTGTAGGTAAATGTCAGTGTAGGTAGGTGAGTGTATGTTAATGTCAGTGTAGGTAGGTCAGTGTATATTAATGTCAGTGTAGGTAAATGTCAGTGTAGGTAGGTGAGTGTAGGTAAATGTCAGTGTAGGTAAATGTCAGTGTAGGTAGGTCAGTGTATGGTAATGTCAGTGTAGGTAGGTCAGTGTATGTAAATGCCAGTGTATGTGTAGGTCAGTCAGTGTAGGTAGGTCACTACCGTTAGTGTATGTAGGTCAGTGTATGTAAATGTCCACTGTATGTAGGTCAGGCAGGTGAGTGTAGGTAGGTCACTATCGTCAGTGTAGGTAGGTCAGTGTATGTAGGTTACTACGGTCCGTGTCACGGCCCAGACAAAAAAACCTGCGTCGTGTACAACACACCCCCCCTCCCCCGTTTCCGGCCTTAGACTTCGGGCTGAAGCCCCTGGTCCTTTTGCCACCTAGCAACGCCCTTGGTCTTCTGTCAGACCAGACTGAACCCAGGCCATCACTTTCTTCTCTTTGCTGCCTTCCTTGGACTTGTGGCAGGAGGAGGAGGAAGAGGAGGTTGGGCTTGCTCATATATGTGGCTGTACTTAGTCAACTGGCCCCTCAACCCCTCCTGAAGGGCCTCAAAAATAATTCCCTCACAGAGGAGGTGTTGGCCCTTCTCCAATTCTAACAACCTGGTGGCTAGATAGCAGCCATAGGCCTCTTCAGCGTTGGAGGGGCTCCTGAGGACATTGCTTGCTTACCTAATGAGGCCCAGTGCTTCCTCCCCCATCATCGTCCCCTTCCTGGGCCTTTTGGTGGTAAGGCAGAGGGAAGGCACCTGGGATTGGGTGAGGCTCCTACTGGGCCCACTCACCTCCTGGCTGCCACTGGGCACGGCCTTCTCTTGGCTGCCACTTTCCAGACCCTCCTCCTCCTCCTGGCTGAGCTCATCATGTGTATAACAAAGGAACATAGTTTTAGTTTTTTCTTCATCAATCACACACAATTTTCAGCTCATGACTTGCAAATTCAATGTTAATAAATAGAAAAGACTATCATTTTGACCCCAGCATTTTTCAAGCTGGTCACAAACATTTTTGGCCACTACTGTCAATTGATATGTATACATTCTTTTAATATACATATATATCATTTTTTGGATAAAATCATTAATTTGTACTCAATTATCACATCTATTTAACATCTTTAATATTAGGACAATAAATATGTAAAAAAATATATATATCCGGCTCCAGCTGGCCACATCCACTTCTTCCAGGATGGAAGGCCCAGGTTGTTTCTTGTCAGCCTCTACCGGGGTTGTGGGAAGGGTGGAGGGAAGGCTGCAGGGAAAGGTTGAAAGTGATTCCCTGGCTCCAGTCTGGTCATCCAGAAACCGCAGTTTGTTGAAGTACCACAGTCTGGGGATATACACATTCTCTGCTGATGCTCTTGATTGGAGTGATTTCTGGATCTTATCATGCTCCTTCTTATACATGTTCCTCAAGATCCCAATTTTATTTTCCAAGAACTGGATGATTGCATCTGGGAACCGTGTCTTCACAAATTCCAGAAGTTTCTCCAGCATTGACTTCCTAGCTTGTTTATTATAATATAAACTGTGTTTTCTCCCACAAATTTTGCATCTCCCTGTACTTGTCAATGAAACTGGCCGTAAATTCTGAGTCCTTAAAGTGATTCGTATTTTCTGTAAAGACAAAAACCCTAATGTCAGCCTAAACTCTCATAATCTTACCCCAAAATAGGCCTCACAATCTTGAAGCAGTATAGGCCACTGATGTACCAAAGTTAAGATTTTACCTTCGTTAGAACATTCATCCTCCTTCCTCAGCACAACGACACACGCGTGTTACTTTTTATATACGCTGTGCATGCGTTGCCCGCTCCTGACATTCTTTTTAGTGTATTCCCCGCCCCTTTTCTTCAGTGGCATGGCGGAGACATAACAGGTGTGTGATGGAGTAACAAGGAGGTGGAAAGCCTGGAGGCCGAAACGTCCCGATCCCGGAGGCGACGATTTAAGGCTACAAATATGTCCTTTCTTGAGATGGTAGAGATGGTGGACATCTTCAGGAGGAACGACTATGATGGCAAGAATGGACCGTACACCACCCTCAATGTGAGAAAGGCCAAAATTATGACGAAAGTTTTAAAGAGTCTGCACACCAATTTTGGGGTACGACGATCAAAGGAGCAAATAAGGAAACGCTGGTCAGACATGAAACTGAGGGAGCAGGATCAGTATAGGAGGATCAAGCGAGTGCTTAGAAAAAGTAAATAGTTGTTGTGTGTTATGATTCTTTATTATTACTTGCATGCTGCGCCATGTGATTTTCTTTACTGAGGGACATTTTAAAATGGCATGTTTCAGGTTAGTGGGCACAGTAATCGGTCTTAGGATACATTGTTCGCTCATTAAATACAATGTTTTGGGCAGGTACAGGTTAAATACATTTGGTCAGGCCTAAATATCTGTGTGCTAAAGTATACATTTTGTTTCCTTCTCATCGGGGACCAAAGGCTCGGAGAACACCTCTCAACAGAGGACAACAGGAACCCCCACCTGAGAAAGAAGGGCACTCCAAACACCACACCCCGAGGATCTGGAGGAAGGAGAGGTGGAGGATCTTGGTGAACTTGTCACCACAACAGCTTCAGGTAATATACGTATGCCTGCATATTTATAAGACGTTTTTCCAAATTTTTTTTAGGTGATTTGCTGGTTGTGGAAGAGCAAGCTCAACATTTCACAAGTGCAAGTACACAGGTACTAATCAAGGACATCATGACATGGAATCGTGAATTCAACATCATAAGAAACAAGCTAAATTTTATGGAGCAACAAATGAAGAAAATGATTGATGTGTTGGGGGGAATTTAAACGATCTTCAAAATACAACCATTTTCTTAATTGATGTTGTCTTATTAAAAACACTTTTTTTTAGGAATTAGATGCACACAGTGTCTCAACATGTGCTATCTGCCATTAGGGAATTTCAATGTACGCGTTTGGTGGGTGCAACCTCTTCCTCCCAAATGAAGTAGGTGAGAGGAAGGGGTTGCCCCCACAAAAAACATGTCCATTGATCCCCCATGATGGGAGACAACACATGTTGACAATAGGAATGGGATCAGGAGGGAAATCCCCTAGAATTTGTGTGCATCTTCAAAATTTGGCTTTTACAGGGATGACATCACCCCATCTGATGAAGGCAATATCAAGACACTTTGGACACTAGAATGTCTGATATTGCCTTCTGTTTTTCTACGTTGAACTTTGTAAGTTCCAGAGTTTTGTATGTTATGTTATTAAACATGCCTATTTACAACAAAAATTTTTTATTTTTTTCCAAAAAACAAAAAAAAACAAAAATGGTTGTCAACAAAAATGTAATAATGCAAATGTGTGAATGTGCACACAGTAAAACATTTGTTAATCAACAATGTGTGGCTTCTTCTTTCAATTATCAATACCAGGAAATTTGTGTTTACAGTGACAATGGGCCTTATTTACTAAAGGAAAAATCCACTTGGCACTACAAGTGCACTAGGAGAACCTAGGATACAGCCAAAAACAAACACACGCAATAAAGAAAAATCAAGATTTTATCAGATAATTTTTTTTTTATTTAAACATTTTTTAGACATTGCCTGGCATAGCAATGGCCCCCCTACCCTTAAAATAATTGACATATTTCTCCTGAACTTCACGGATGTTTTGGGGGGCCAAGCCAGGACGGCCAGTATCCAGGCCCATCAGGGGATTCTCTGTAATAAGGCCCAACTGAGGCTATATAATTTTGGGAATTTTTTCTTAAATAATTGTGCAGTATGCAGCAGCATAGGATGATATGATTGATTTTGCAGTCCGCCATATGGATTGCTGTCAGAAACAGGCGGAACTGGCTGGCCATCATCCCAAAGGTATTCTCAACAACTCTTCTCGCTCTGGCCAGCCGGTAGATAAAAACCCTCCTCTCCGGGATGAGGGTCCTTTGGGGGAATGGCCTCATCAGGTGCTTGCCCAGACCGAAGGCTTCATCTGCAATAAAGACAAAGGGAAGTCCTTCCACATTATCCACATCAGGTGGTAATGCCAGTCCACCAGTATGGAGACGCTGGTAAAACTCTGTCTGGGAAAAGACTCCTCCATCCGACATCCGGCCATTCTTCCCCATGTCCACATAGAGGAACTCATATTGTGCCAACACCACCGCCATTAACACTACACTATTAAACCCCTTATAGTTATAATAGTAAGACCCTGAATGGGGTGGTGGCACAATGTGGACGTGCTTCCCATCTATAGCCCCTCCACAGTTGGGAAAGTCCCAGCAGTCGGCAAAATGGGAGACCACAGTCTGCCATTCCTGTGGCGTTGAAGGAAACTGTGGAGTCAAACAAGAAAAAAATATATGAGTACTTTTGCACATAACATTGCAAGCAGATTACACAAAAAACATTCTTGCACAACAACAGTATAACATTTATTTTAAGGAGTATTTAAAGACAAAAATATAAGGCCCACTTATCAGATTCCTTACCCCTTCTGATGGCCCATTGATAAAATTTTAGGGGGGGGGGGTTTGAGGTGACTTTGGGAGCAAAAAATAAAAAAGCCTCCAGCACTCTGCCTGAATTTAAGGACACACATAATATTTGTACACATTTTAAGGGGTGTTTTGGGTAAAGCACTACAATGGAGCTGACAATATACATTCTTAAAGCGGAGGGCCATTTAAAAAAATAAAAAATAAAAGTCAGCAGCTGCAAACACTGCAGCTGCTGACTTAATCAGCCCACTTACCTGTCCAGGGCGCCCGCGATGTCGGCCGCCCGAGGCCGACCCGTCCCTCGGCTCTCGGGTCACGGCGTCGCCATTCCTTGTAAGGGAAACAGGCAGTGGAGCCTTATGGCTTCACTGCCCGTTTCCTACTGCGCATGTGCGAGTCACGCAGCGCTTTGTGAATGGGACGCGCTGTGTTCTGGAACACACAGTTCCCAGAACACAACGCGACCCATTACCCAGAAGACGCCGCACGGAGGAGAGAAGACAGAAGATCTCCGCGGAGGAGGAAGAGAAAGATTAGGATTATGTGCCTAGCAACAGGCACTTCTGGTAAGTAAAAAAAAAAAATGTATTTCATTTTTTTTTTTTTTTTTGTAATTTTTAATATTTTTTTTTTTCAGGGTGGCCCTCCACTTTAAGGGACTAGGCTATAGGTGTATATGGGACTAGGATAGCATGCTGGGGAGGTTAGTGAAGGCAAATATGCATGTAGGCCAAAAAAGGAGCATTAAAAGCTTACAGCATGCATAAGAATAAAGGAGACATTCACAGTATATTCCAATCATGGTAATTAGGGATGAGCTTCGAGTTCGAGTCGAACTCATGTTCGACTCCAACATTGCCTGTTTGCCTGTTCAGCGAACAGTGAAAAATTTGGGCTGTTCGCTGCAAATTTGAAAAGCCGGAACACCCTATACAAGTCTATGGGAGAAATCTAAAGTGCTAATTTTAAAGGCTAATATGCAAGTTACTGTCCTAAAAAGTATTTGGGGACCTGGGTCCTGCCCCAGGGGACATGGATCAATGCAAAAAAAAGTTTTAAAAACGGCCGTTTTTCCAGGAGCAGTGATTTTAATAATGATTAAAGTGAAACAATAAAAGTGTAATATTCCTTTAAATGTGGTACCTGGGGGGTGTCTATAGTATGCCTGTGAAGGGGCGCATGTTTCCCGTGCTTAGAACTGTCCCTGCACAAAGTATCATTTGTGCAGGAAAAAAAGTCTTTTAAAATCACTTGCGGCTATATTGTCGGCTCCCGTAATACAGAGAACACTCAATGAGTGTTCTCTGTATTAGCCGACAATTCATTCATTCATTGATAAAAAAAAAGCGTGGAGGTTCCCCTAAATTCAATTACCAGGCCCTTCAGGTCTGCTATGGATATTAAAGGGAACCCCGTGTCAAATTAAAAAAAAAATGTGATGTGGGGGACCCCCTAAATATCCATACCAGACGATATTAAGGGGAACCCCGCATCAAATTTTTAAAAATCCATACCAGACCCTTTATCCGAGCATGCAACCTGGGAGGCCGAAGGAAAAGAGGGGGGGACGGGAGAGCGGCCCCCCTCTCTCCTGAACAGTACCAGGCCACATGCCCTCAACATTGGGAGGATGCTTTGGGGGTCTGTGACCCCTCAAAGCACCTTGTCCCCATGTTGATGGGGACAAGGGCCTCATCCCCACAACCCTGAGCGGTGGTTGTGGGGGTCTGCGGGCGGGGGGCTTATCAGAATCTGGAAGCCCCCTTTAACAAGGGGACCCCCAGATCCCAGCCCCCCCTGTTTGAAATGGTAAGGGGGTACAAAAGTACCCCTACCATTTCACAAAGAAAGTGTAAAAATGGTTAAATAAGACAAACACACTTTTGAAAAATTCCTTTATTAAAAATAAAAAAAATAAAAAAAAGATTCCAGCGGTGCTAATCCACTCTTGCTATCCAGCGACGGATCTCCGGGGTCAGGCGATGGATGATCATATCCAGCGACGGGGGATCTCTCAGTCCAGCGCTGTCCATTCATCCGTCTTCTGCCTCCACTGCGGAGACACTGCGGGGATCCCAACGCTGACGTTTCTTATATTAAGAGGGCGGGGTCACCCGTCACCTGACCCCACCCCTCTGATGCTGGTGAGGGGAGCCAGGGATTCCCTAATGACGTATGGGTGACCCCACCCCCTCTGATGTAATGGAAACCTGCGTTACATCAGAGGGGGCGGGGTCACCCATACGTCACTGGGGAACCCCATAGCTTTCCTCACCAGCGTCAGAGGGGGCGGGGTCAGGTGACGGGTGGCCCCGCCCTCCTAATATAAGAAACGTCAGCGCTGGGATCCCCACAGTGTCTCCCCAGTGGAGACAGAAGACGGATGCATGTATGGACAGCGCTGGACTGAGAGATCCCCCGTCGCTGGATATGATCATCCATCACTGGACCCTGGAGATCCGTCGCTGGATAGCAAGAGTGGATTAGCACCGCTGGAATCTTTTTTTTTTTTTTTTTTTTTAATAAAGGAATTTTTCAAAAGTGTGTTTGTCTTATTTAACCATTTTTACACTGTAAAGGATAAACAAAAGATTACCTGTGATTTTAGCAGTGCAATTGTCCACAGGATGAGAGCCATGATCCAGGCAGCAGGCAGGGACATGGTCAGCGACAGTGAATGGAATTGTCCAGGCAGCAGACAGGAATATTGTCCATAATCAGTACAGGCAGGGATACTGTCCATCAACAGTCCAGGGTCATTGCAAGTAGAGACGTTGCTAGCAGTGCCAAAATATTGGTCCCAGTATTAAGCAGGAACACGTTCCAAGTAGCAGGCCAGGAAAGAATGGAGACAGGAATAGAGGCTTCTCCCCCCCAAATCACTTTGAAGCCACGAGTCTCCAGACCCTAATCCGGGAATGAGAAAAATAAAAAATGTGTTTTCTTCATCTAGAAAAACAATTCTGGAGCCCCTCACATGTGTGAGATCTCTGTGTTCCCACTAGCATGGGAGGGTAAAAGATCAATCCAAGAGGCAGGCAAAAAATGTGGTCAAACAGTCCAGGGTCAGTTCCAGAGCAGGCAGAGGCAGGTACAGTTTAGCGTTAGGCAGAAGCATGCTTGTATAACAGGCCAGGGTCAGTTCCGGAGAAGGCAGAGGTATGTACAGTTCAGTGCAGTGGCATAAGGGGTGTGGAGGAAAATGACAGGAAATGAGAATTATGTTTACCATACTTCCCTCATAATGTAGAGACGTATGTTAACAGGGGAAACATTCACCTATACAGAGGCCTGGTTGGGAAGGATAATAATATGTGGTGTCTCTTATTTTGATTTTGTCAGGAAAGTGGCGCTCGTGGAGTCTGCTCACAGAATCAGAGCGAATAGTTGCTGGTGGGTTTTCAGGGTACAAAATGGCGGAAATAACTTCTTCTTGGTAGTGCAGATAGGATACAGCGTTCTCTGTAGATTTTTGGTAAATAACATAAGTGTTATACATGGCCAAACTGAAAAAATAAATGAAATTTTTTTTATACCAGTGGCGGGATTTCTTGTGGGAAGGTAGGGTTCAATCATCTGATTGTTGAAGTCCACTCCCTCATAAACAAATTATAATCATAAACACAAGCTGGTTTCTGAATTGGGCTGTTTCTTCTGGAGACTTTCACGTAGGTGTCATTTTGGATTGTCGTGAGCATGTGGACGTTTCGTCTGTCCCTCCACTTGACAGCCAATAACTCCTGGTTCTGCAAAGATGCCGTCTCCCCTCATCGTGGCTTTTCATTGATTAGTTTTTGCGGGAAGCCCTTTCTATTGGCTCTTACTGTACCACATGCTGGGATGTCTCTCTGGTGAAGATTGCGGAAGAGACGCAAGCTAGTATAAAAATTATCCACATAAAGATGGTATGCCTTTCCAAGGAGTGGACAGACTACTCTTCCGCTGGCTCCAATGTACTCTGTGCATTCAGGGGGATGCAGTTGGGAGTCCTTCCCTTCATATACCAGGAAGGCGTAGATGTACCCCGTGGCTCGGTCACAAAGTTTGTACAGTTTAACCCCATATTAGGCCCTTTTGCTGGGAATAAACTGTTTGATGCCCAGCCTGCCTGAGAATTTTACAAGGGACTCATGCAAGGAAATATTCTGTTCGGGGGTATATAACTGGGGACATTTTTCAGAGAAATAATTTAGGAGTGGCCAAATTTTAAATAGTTTGTCAAAAGCGGGGTCATTTTGGGGAGGGCACTGGGTGTTGTCATTGTAGTGGGGGAACCGCATAATCATTAGGTCTTGGCATAAGGGATGAGAAGAGTGGCATGTGGTGGATGGGTTTGGTAGACCAATAGGAGTACAATTTTTTTTTGTATAGTAAAAGTTAGGCCTAAGAAAATGTTGAATTCCTCTTCGGTTAGTTCTCCCCACTCAAAGGGATGGGCGTAACTAGAGCCAGGGTTGCTTACTATGTGCTGCTGTACATAGAGGTTCCACTGGGCCACAATGGATGAAAGTAAGTCTTCGGTGAAAATCAAATGAAAAAAATCAAGCATGGCAAAATCATCGGTGTTCACCTGGGCACCTGAAAGGGGGGATATTTGCTGCTCCAGAATTAGGGGGAAGCCACAGGGGTTTTGAAGGGCATAGGGAAGGCTGGCATGGCCCCTATCCCTTTGGGGCTGAGATGACACCCTGCTGGTTCCTGGCCTTTGTTGTAGTGGCTCTGCTCTCGAGGTGGACGGCTCTGCACTTGAGGTGGACGGCTCTGCTCTCGAGGTGGATGGCACTGCTCTCGAGGTGGACGACACTGCTTCCGAGATGGACGGCACTGCTCATGAGGTGGATGACCCTGCGCTGTTGGTAGTAGGCTGCTGCTCAACGCCAGAATGCCTTCTTTTCACGGGCACACATTCCTCTTCCGATTCTGTATCAGACCCGCCATACTGGTGGCTGGTGAGGCTGCACTGCAAAGCACTGTGGTGGCACTGGTGGGCACAGCTGACAGTGGTGGGCACAGGCGGCACTGATGGGCACAGGTTGCACTGATGGGCACAGGTGGCACTGGTGTGCACTGTAGTGGCACTGGTGTGGCTCTGGTGGCACTGATTAGCACACAGGCAGCACTGGTGGGCACAGGTGCTACTGATGGGCACAGGCGGCACTGATGTGGCACTGCAATGGCGCAGATGATAATATTAGTGCGGAACCCAGCAATAGAGAGGAAACACAGTAAAGATAAACTATAAAGTATATTTACCGAGGCCCTGGGTTCCGTCATGCCACCAGCTGTGGTAGTAAATAGAGAATCACACAATATCAGTGAACCACTCAGAAATGTTTATTTGATATAAAGAATAGACATAATAAAATGGCATGAACACACAAGTTATAACTGACAGGAAAATATTACCGTACTTAATTACAATATATAGAATGTGTATCTTCGTTTCCTGAAAAGGTATATGTGAGCAGGTACAAAGGGAGGTGACTATCCAACACCCTCAAAGCATGTATTAGATATCCATCCCCTGAGGCCTCAGCACACAGACCAGCATAAACAAACACAACATATGCACACAGTAACACAGTGCAACGTTTTCAGAATGTCCCAATAAAATGGCTCTCCCTAGGTTGTAATACCGTAATCAACCCTGCATATAGAGCAGCAGAGCTTGGCAGAAAAGGAAGATGATAAAAGTTCTTTGACTCCAAATATCTTCACCTAGCCTGTAGTTCAAACTACAGTATTTGTAATCCACAAGGCAAAGGAGAAGAAATAACTGTAGAACAGAAGATATGCTGATGACTGCTTAACTGAAGAAATATTACCCCTTGTAGATTCCTCTTTAAATGTGAGTGCAATACAATACTGACCTTACAGCACAGGGGAGAAAGACATGGTGTCAGAAACCATGAATCAGACTGAGACAGAAGCACAATCAAATCACACTTGTTTATTAATAAAAATAAAAGTTAAATAGAAAAAGCGTAGTCAAGCATAGCCAGAGTGCAGTAACCAGATCGGGTAGTCAGCCAGTCCACAGTTCATTAACCAGATCAGGTAGTCAGCCAGTCCAAAGTTCATTAACCAGATCGGGTAATCAGCCAGGCCTGAAGTCAGGGATCCAAGGAGAGCAACTAAGGAGCCAGGAGGGATGTCAGCAAGCCAGTCTTGAAACAAACAGCAGCAGATGGTTCCTTGTGATGTGACCAATGCGAAGGCAGAGGAGAAGTGAGCTGGAATGCTTTAAATAGGCAGGTCAGACGAGCATCATTGGGAACAGCTGGTAACTGTGGAGAGAGAAGAGAGCTGGCAATTAGCCGACAGCTGAGCAGCCAGCCCAGAGGAGGAAGGGCTAAGCCAGCCCTGACAGTACCCCCTCCTCAATGACCCCTCTGCCTCGGAGGGCCACCGGGCTTGAGGGGAAACCATCTATGGAACTCTTGGAGGAGGACAGGGGCATGTACGTCAGAGGATGAAACCCAGGAGCGTTCCTCCAGACCGTACCCCTTCCAATGCACCAGGTACTGTATGCGCCCACGCAACCTACGAGAGCTAACAATGGATTGTACCTCATACTCCTCATGGTTCTCAACCTGAATAGGGTGAGGACGTGGCACAGAGGTGGTAAATCGGTTACAGACCAACGATTTCAATAAGGAGAAATGAAACGCATTTGAGATGCGCATACTAGGAGGAAGGTCCAACACGTAAGCTACTGGGTTAATCCTACGAAGGATACGGAAAGGCCCAATAAACCGAGGTGCAAACTGCAGTGAGGGAACACGAAGCCGGAGGTTGCGAGATGACAGCCAGACCCTGTCCCCAACCTGGTAGGAAGGCGCAGGCAGGCGTCTGCGGTCAGCATGGAGTCTGTACCTATCATTAGCATGATGCAAAGCCTCCTGGACTTGTATCCAAGTGGAACGAAGACCACGGAGATGCTCCTCTAACGCAGGAATACTCTGCAGAACAAACGAGTCAGGCAACATGGAAGGGTGGAAACCATAATTTGCCATAAATGGAGACAATCAGGAAGCAAAATTCAAGGCACTGTTGTGAGCAAACTCTGCCCAAGGTAATAGGTCAGACCAGTTGTTATGATGGTCAGAAATATAGCAACGTAGGAATTGCTCCAAGGACTGACTGGCTCGTTCTGCGGCCCCATTAGACTGCGGGTGATACGCAGAAGAGAATGCAAGCTGGATTCCCAACTGTGCACAAAAGGCTCGCCAGAACCGGGAGACAAACAGACTGCCCCTGTCTGAGACAATCACCTTGGGTAGCCCATGTAAGCGAAAGATCTCCAGAGCAAAAATTGAGCCCGTTCCTTAGAGGTGGGCAACTTCTTAAGTGGAATACAATGACACATCTTTGAGAACCGGTCAACCACCATAAGGATAACAGTGTTGCCTTGGGAGTTAGGCAATTGCACAATGAAATCCATAGACAGGTGAGTCCAGGGCCTCTCTCCATTGGGTATGAGTTGTAGGAGGCCCACTGGAAGGTGTCGTGGAGTCTTACTCTGAGCACACATGGGACAGGCAGCTACGAAGGCAGTAACATCAGCCCGTAGACTAGGCCACCAGAATTGTTGGGAGATGGCCCAAATGAGTTGATTCTTCCCAGGATGGCCAGCTGCCTTGGGAGAATGGTAAGTCTGGAGCACTGCAGTACGGAGACTTTCTGGGACAAAGCAGCGGTCACAAGGTTTATCAGGAGAAGCATGGATCTGAGCAGCAAGAATTTTGTCACCCAAAGGAGAATTAAGACTGGTGCGAACCGTAGCCAAGATATGATCAGGAGGAATCATAGGAACCGGAACTGACTCCGAATTGGAAGTGGAGGAAAATTGTTGTGACAAGGCATCAGCCCTTACATTCTTAGCAGGGGCGTAACTATAGGGGGTGCAGCAGTCGTGACCGCAACCGGGCCCTGTGATGCAGGGGGCCCATGCAGCCCCCTCTACATATGGCCGGCAGCAGCATAGGCAGCTAGGGTACCAGTGCACCATGCACACGGGTGGCTGGAGGGTGACTAGCAGAGCTCCATACTCGACTATCACACTGGCTGCTCTTCAGTTGTGCATTCCCCGCATGACCTGTGTCCTCAGCCAGCTCCTCAGAGTACCCCTCTCCTGCTCCATGCATTGCCGCTCAGTCCGATGTCTGTTTTCCTCAGCCAGAGTCCCGCCCCCCAGAGTCCGGCCTGCACTGCATACTTCTCCCGGGTAAACAAACTTTAAGCACACAGATACAGTTCAGCCCTATGAGAGCCGGCTCCCCAGAGGACACTGCAGGCTTGTCTGCCAGCCCCCCTCCTCCCCCGTCATACACAGATGATGAAAGGTCTTTCTGAGAGATATGCTGATCGCCCGTCCAGCACACTGGATGGAGCCCAGGCCAGCATGGATGAGTGCGCAGCCTACAGCTTGGTCATGGTGAGTGAGAGGACCCCATCCCCCACACACTATTACATAACCCCTCCATCTCTCCCTGGGGACAGGGACCCCTTCTCACCTGGGGGCAGTAACTTCATCTGCCCTGGAGAAAAGGACCTCATCTCTTCTGGGGACAGGGACCCCAATGGGGCACCTAAAAAAAAATAATAAAAAAAAACTACTGATACCAGTGGTGGAACTACAGGGCTCACAAAGGTCATACCTGTGACCATGCCCTGGAGTTCCACCACCAGACTCAGAGGGAAGGGCCCTGGCTGGGGTTCAGGGGGGCCCTTCATGGTTTCTTGCATCGGGGCCCTGAAGGTTCTAGGTACGCCACTGATTCTTAGTACCGGGTAAGAATGAGACAATGTAATTAAAGCTCGACAAGAAAAGAGCCCATCGTGCCCTTCTGGGAGAGAGTCACAAGATTCTTATGGTCAGTAAGAATAAGAACTGGCACAGTGGTACCTTCAAGGTGATGTCTCCATTCTTTTAGGGCTAAAATGATCGCTAACAGCTCTCTGTCACCAATCTCATAATTGCACTAAGCAGGTGACAATTTCTTGGAAAAGTAGCGCTCTCAGAGTTAGGACCTTGAGACAGAAGGGTGCCACTTCCAGTCTCAGAAGCATCAACTTCTAGGATAAAAGGCAATGTAGGATCAGGATGTGCCAACACAGGAGCAGAAACAAAGGCAGCCTTGAGAGTCTCAAAAGGCCTTAATGGACTCCGGAAACCAACTCTGTGGGTTACTGTCCTTTCTGGTCATATCAATCAGAGGCTTGACCAGAGACAAGAAATTACGAATAAACTTCCAATAGTAGTTGGCAAAGCCCAGGAAACGCTGCAGAGGGCGTAAACCCACGGGTCGAGGCCACTGTAGGACTGCCGAAAGTTTCTCTGGGTCCATCGAAAAACCAGCAGTGGAAATTACATAGCCCAGGAATGTAACCTGTTCACGGTGGAACTCGCATTTCTCCAGCTTACAATAGAGATTGTTCTCTCTTAGTTTCTGAAGCACACGACAGACATCTGTGTGGTGGCTCTCCAGGGACTTGGAAAATATGAGGATATCATCGAGATAAACCACCACACACAACTGCAACAAATCTCGGAGGACATCGTTAATAAATTCCTGGAAAACTGTCGGGGCGTTAAAAAGGCCAAAAGGCATTACCAAGTATTCATAATGGCCTGTTCTGGTATTAAAAGCAGTTTTCCACTCATCACCCTCCTTAATGCGCCCCAGATTGTATGCCCCTCTCAAGTCAAGCTTTGTGAAAACTGTTGCTCCCTTGAGGCGGACAAATAACTCTGTAATCAATGGAATCGGGTAGGCATTCTTAATCGTAACACAATTGAGACCCCTATAATCTATACAAGGTCTCAGTTCACCGCTCTTCTTTTTCACAAAAAAAACAGCACCAGCAGGAGACAAGGATTTGCGGATGAAACCTCAAGAAAGTGTGTCAGCAACATACTCCTCAATGGCCTTATCCTCCAAGACCGACAAAGGGTAAACCCAGCCACGAGGAGGTATGGCACCAGGTTGAAGGTCAATTGCGCAATCATAAGACCGGTGTGGAGGAAAACTACCAGCTTGACCTTTATCAAAGACACAAAAATCACGATACTCCTCTGGCAGGGAGGGGAGTGAAGCGGTGCACAGGACCTTGGAAACCTTTAGGAAGCATGTCTCACTGCATTTTGCTGACCAGGAGAGAACCTCAGCACGGAGCCAATCAAAAGAGGGGTTGTGCTTCTGTAACCAAGGATAACCAATAACCAGCAGAAACCTGGGTGAGGAAATAACTTGAATTGGATTATCTCATGGTGAAGAGCCCCTACGGCCATGGACAACGGAACCATCTCATGAGTCACATGGGCAGGCTGTAAAGGTCTCCCGTCAAGAGCCTCAATGGCAAGTGGAGTGTCACACAGCTGCAGTGGAATCAAGTGCTGCGAAACAAATGCAGCATCAATGAACAGGCCTGCAGCCCCAGAGTCAATTAGAGCCTGTATCTCAATGGACGACTCAGCCCAAGAAAGGGTGACCAAAACCAGGGGCTTATCCTTCTGGATAACTGGGGACAAAACAACGCTACCTAAGGTCTGTTCATGACAGGACCTCAAGGTTCGGGCGTTCCCTGGACGGGTAGGACAAGACTTCAAAAAGTGACCTGCCTGGCCACAATAAAGGCACAACCTCTCCCTCCTCCTAA
Organism: Lithobates pipiens; assembly: GCF_037356315.1. NCBI lineage: Eukaryota > Metazoa > Chordata > Amphibia > Anura > Ranidae > Lithobates > Lithobates pipiens. Next base: position 87,564,153 of record NW_027507790.1, on the reverse strand, counting down.
AGGCTCTCTCATCCGCAGAGAGATGCGTGAAGCCAAGGTGCATAGGTTCATCTTCAATGACCAACTCGGTACCAGGAGGCATGGGAGGTGAGGGAGGCATGGGTGGGACTACAAAGCTCAGAGGCAAACGTACAGGAGGCTTCCGCAAGCGCTCCTTAAGAGAAAGTCTTTCCCTGAGTCTGGAGTCAATGAGAATGGCAAACGAGATCAAGCTCTCCAACTCAGTGGGTATATCTCAGACTGCTACCTCATCCTTGATGGAATCCGAGAGACCATGAGAAAAAGCAGTCACGAGGGCCTCATTGTTCCAAGCAACCTCTGCTGCCAGAGTACGGAATTCAATGGCGTAGTCGGCAACTGTTCTCATACTCTGTTTGATGGACATGAGGCACTTGGCAGCAGAAGCAGAGCCTGCGGGAACGTCAAAAACCCTTTTAAAGGAGGCCACAAACTGAGGGTAACTCAAGACAACAGGTTTTTGCATCTCCCATAGAGGGTTAGCCCAGGCAAAGGCTCTCTCAGAAAGCAAAGATATCACGAAACCTACTTTGCTTCTGTCCGTGGGAAATGCCTGGGGCAGCATTTCGAAGTATATCTCAACCTGATTGAGAAACCCTCTGCATTGAACTGGATCACCCCCAAATCGCTGGGGAAGTGGAGAAGAACCAGACATACCTCTTATAGAGGTAATACTCGAGGTGGGTGCCTGCACAGAGACTGGCGCAGCAGCAGGGACGGCCTGCTACTCAGGTTGTACTGGAGCAGCCACCGTGGGGGATTCCAGGTGAACCGTGCGATTCAGGAGCATTTGTGACGCAAAGGCAAACTGATCCATGTGGTGATCTTTCTCATCCAATCTGGAAAAAATATTACCAACAAGTGGATTGACTGTATGTTCTAAATTCATGGCCTTTGCGTACTGTCAGAAACCTTGAATCAGACTGAGACAGAAGCACAATCAAATCACACTTGTTTATTAATAAAAATAAAAGGTAAATAGAAAAAGCGTAGTCAAGCATAGCCAGAGTCCAGTAACCAGATCGGGTAGTCAGCCAGTCCAAAGTTCATTAACCAGATCGGGCAGTTAGCCAGTGCAAAGTTCATTAACCAGATCGGGTAATCAGCCAGGCCTGAAGTCAGGGATCCAAGGAGAGCAACTGCAAGCAGGATAAGGAGCCAGGAGGGATGTCAGCAAGCCAATCTTGAAACAAACAGCAGCAGTAACCAGATCGGGTAGTCAGCCAGTCCAAAGTTCATTAACCAGATCGGGCAGTTAACCAGTGCAAAGTTCATTAACCAGATCGGGTAATCAGCCAGGCCTGAAGTCAGGGATCCAAGGAGAGCAACTGCAAGCAGGATAAGGAGCCAGGAGGGATGTCAGCAAGCCAATCTTGAAACAAACAGCAGCAGATGGTTCCTTGTGATGTGACCAACGCGAAGGCAGAGGAGAAGTGAGCTGGAAGGCTTTAAATAGGCAGGTCAGACGAGCATCATTGGGAACAGCTGGTAACTTTGGAGAGAGAAAAGAGCTGGCAATTAGCCGACAGCTGAGCGGCCAGCCCAGAGGAGGAAGGGCTAAGCCAGCCCTGACACATGGCCCCAATGCCCAGCTGTATGATACCTGTGAAGAAGTAGATTCACATCTGTGAAACTACAAGTCTCACCGGCAGTCTGTAGGAAAGAACTCACTCAGCCATACTGTAGTCTCTATCTGGATGGGCAGGTGCCATCTCACCACAATAGACACTAATCGTTGTGAGGCTCCGTCTAGTGACAATGGCGCTGCTAGGCTGTGCTGCCACTCCCGATCGACTGAAGTGCAGGTAGCTTCCAGTTGCACTGAAGCACAGACCGGTCCACTTGCTAGAGTAGCAGGGCTGTCTACCATAGATCCCTCAGAGGCAGGCGATCCGACTCTCTGCTGTGTAGGCCACAGTCTCTCATTCCTGGTCATACATAGACCTCCTCCTGACAGGATTTTAATGGCGTCCAGAGAGACTGAGACTGTCCTTTTATCACTGCTCCCAGTAGGCAGTGCTGTGCGCTTTGCATTGTCTGTATTGTAGTTCAGGGCTGATCCAGCTAACAGAGTCACTTCCTCCTCCAGACTACATCACCCATGATGCTTTGCTGCATTTTTCTGGTGATTGGCTGCTTTGGAGATTTATGCTAGTAGGGGGGATTTGTTTTAAAATGGTGATTTGGGAAGGGGGGGGTTTGTGCTAGGAGGAATTTTGGGAGGAAATTTGTCTTAGGCAGGGGTGTTTGAGGGGAGAATTTGTGCTAGTAGGGTTGATTTGTGGTATTTGTGCTAGGAGGGATAATATGGAGACAGAGGATTCGAGTTATGAGAGGGGGTGGGGGGGATATTTTTGCTTGGAGGGAAGATTTCAGTGAGGGGGATTTGTACTGAGAGGAGGGGACATTTTTGTTTGGGGAAAATCTGGCCTTGCAAAGGAAATTTATGCATACGGGGTATGTGTCATGATTGGTGGGGGGAATTTTTCTGACGCATAATGCTCATACGTGTTGTGGGGGTGCACGCTGGCATCCTTGCCCTGGGTGTTAGATGACCTAGTCCCGGCACTAGCTGTAAGTACAAAAATCTCCCAAAATTGGGCATGAAACCCACTGATCAGGTCTGGTCATAGCAGATTTTTGAAAAAAAATGAGGTAAGGCCTTGGGGGAGATAGAGGCAGCTGTGACAGTCTGAGAGATTGAGGATTGAACTATCTAGGACAGCCTTTCTCAACCTTATTAACCTAGAGCATAGTTGCCAACTGTCCCGAATTTCCCAGGACATTCCCGGGATTAGGACATTTGTCCCGAATTAATTTTGTCCCGGGAAATGTCCCGGGAAATTCGGTTTGTCCCGGGAAATTCTTTCCCGGGTTTTTGCCGCCAGCCGCTAGTGGTCGGCGGCCGGCGGAGACAATGTCTCCGCCGGCCGCCATTTTTAAGAAGACCAGAAGTTGGTCTACACCTGTGGCGCCGCCCATCCCCGCTGCCAGTGTGTGTTTGTGTCAGTGTAAAGTGCGGTGGGCGGCGCCACAGTTAAATGTCTCTGCGCGGCAACGGCGGCATGTCGGGGGCCAGTCTGTCAATGTGGATGTCGGGGCGGGGGCCAGTCGGATGTCGGGGGCCAGTCATGGTATGTGGATGTCGGGGGCCAGTCTGTGAATGTATGTGGGGGCCAGTGGTATGTCGGGGGCCAGTCTGTGAATGTGGGGGCCAGTCTGTGAATGTGGGGGCAGTGGTATGTCGGGGGCCAGTATGTGGATGTGGGGGCCAGTCTGTGAATGTGGGGGCCAGTCTCTGGATGTCGGGGGCCAGTCTGTGAATGTGGGGGCCAGTCTGTGAATGTGGGGGCCCAGTCTGTGAATGTGGGGGCCCAGTCTGTGGATGTCGGGGGCCAGTCTGTGAATGTGGGGGTCAGTCTGTGGATGTTGGGGGCCAGTCTGTGGATGTCGGGGGCCAGTCTGTGAATGTGGGGGCTAGTCTGTGAATGTGGGGGCCAGTCTGTTGATGTTGGGGGTCGGGCCAGTTTGTGGATTTTGAGGGCCAGTCTGTGGATGTCGGGGCCAGTGGTATGTCGGGGGCCAGTCTGTGGATGTGGGGGGCCAGTCTGGAGATGTGGGGGCAGGTCTGTGCAGGATGTGGGGGGGCAGTCTGTGGATGTGGGGGGGCGGTCTGTGGATGTCAGAGGGGCACCAGATGTAAGGAGGGGCTCCGCTGATGGACACAGATGTGAGGAAGCTACCTCTGATGGGGCACCTGATGTAAGGACAGACTCCGCTTGGGACACCTGATGGCATCTGGTGGCAGGCAACGTGGCTAGTGACGCACTCAGGGCTCCCACTGATTCGGCATTATGGTGAGTTGAATGATTTAATTTTATATTACAATGTAATAATAGAAATAATGCGCTTCAATCATCCTGACACCATAACAATCATGGCGCCGGAATGATTGAAGCGCCAACACCAGGTATTTGGAGTATCTTTATCTGCTGATTGTCAAACTCTGGAAAACACATATTGCTATTGTGGTGTAGGATCGGGGGGCTGCTGTCCCTCCTTTCCCTCTCCCCCCTCCTTTCCCTCTCCTCCCCCTCCTTTCCCTCTCCCCCCCCCCTCCTTTCCCTCTCCATCCCGCATTCATGTCAGACTCTAACCACACCCCTTTGAGCACACCCCATGTAAGCCACGCCCACTATTTTACGTAAACCACGCACATTTCTCGCTGCAGCGTGCTGCGCACGCTGCATTTTTACCATTTTCTATGCCACATCTATAACCACATGCCCCCGCCCCTTAATATTAACATGACTCCGCCTACTGCCAAAAAAGTGTCCCGATTTTTTTTTTTTACAATGTTGGCAACTATGCTAAAGGAAATGCTAAAATTATTTTCAGGTCCCAGTAAACCCTCACTAAAACAAATTCATCGGGGGGTCAATCTAAAAAATGTCCATTACATTGATGGTAAGTATAAAGAATGCAATCCTAACAGACAGCTAAAAACATAAACATGTCAAAACATTGTCATGCTGACTTTGCCAAATGACATTCACTCCAGGACTATGCAGGCACCATCAGATGGGAGGTCAATCAGCCACAACTGAAGGGACACCTAGTTAACTCTGGAGGAACCCTATTGTTTCACAGAACACTAGCTGAGCATGGCTGCTCTAAGGAGTGTCCAATTTCTAGAGAATTTTCTGCACTGGTATATCTGCTCAGGATTGGTAAATTGCTTTAACAGATGATGTGTGTGTAGGCATAAGTAATACAGATTGGAAGATTGTTTTTAATCGTCAGGGTAGTGGTGTCAGGTTTTCCTTTATGCTAAACATCTAGGAAAGAGTAATGCCGCGTACACACGAGCGGATTGTATGGCGTACTTAGTCCGTCATACAATCCGACGGACAATCCGTCGTAGTTTCCACTGAACGGACTTGACCACACACGGATACACAAACAGTCCGTCGAAAGCTTGCGCGATGACGTGTACAGCACGTACGACGGGACTAGAAATAGGAAGTCCAAGACACAGCAAAGCACCCTTCCGCCGTGTAAATCCTTTCTGGGCATGCGCCATTCTTAGTCCGTCGAACTAGCATACTGACGACCGTATTGTCCGCTGAAACCAAAGTACGACGGACAGAATTTCGAAAAAAACGAAATTCTTAGTACTCCGGACTGCACGCTGAAAAAGTCCGCTGAAGCCCACACACGAGCGGATTGTCCGCTGAAATGTGTTTCGACGGACTAAGTACGCCATACAATCCGCTCGTGTGTACGCGGCATAACTTGTCGGTCAACAGCCAACCAGTCTATTGGAAAAAGTTGTCCAGTCTTTAGCTCATTTGAATGCTTTTACTGTATGTATATTGATAGTTCATTCTATATTGAAATATGCAATACAATATGCAGTACATATAAGTGATATAAGGTCGAGAATTACAAATTAATCTTAATATTCATTATATGAGGTCAGAAGAGGTAACATTTATTCATTTTTAATTACATTTTCTTCTTATTGTTGTCTCTTTACTGAGTAGATAGCTGTTGTTTTTTTTTTTATCAAGCTTTCGCATTTCCTGTATTGCGGGCAAGCTGTCATATCATATGGACAAGCTTAGCCCACACAGCAAGTTTTACTGTTGTTACTAATGCTTCCCCAACTGCCTATACATGGATGCCAGACTAACATTAGACAGTCTCTTGAATCAGTCATAATGGCAGACAAGTGCTTAGCCTGAAACGTTTTTCCAAGCATTTTCTCTGTAGGTCATACCCACGGGAGGACATTATTTTTTTTTTTTTTTTTTTTTTTTTTTAATGTTTGTCATTAAAGAGGAGGGCCGGTTTTAAAAAAAAAAAATTAAAAGTCAGCAGCTGCAAACACTGTAGCTGCTGACTTTTAATAGGCACTTTCCTGTCCAGGGCACCCGCGATGTCGGCCGCCCGAGGCCAATCCGTCCCTCGGCGCTCGGGTCCCGGCACGCCATTCTATGTAAGGGAAACAGGCAGTGGAGCCTTGCGGCTTCACTGCCTGTTTCCTACTGCGCATGCGCGAGCCGCGCAGCGCTTTGTGAATGGGATGCGCTGTGTTCTGGGACACACAGTTCCCAGAACACAGCGCGACCCATTACCCAGAAGACGCCGCACAGAGGAGAGAAGAAAGAAGATCTCCGCGGAGGAGGAAGAGGCAGATTAGGATGATGTGCCTAGCAACAGGCATTTCTGGTAAGTTAAAAAAAAAATAAAAATTTTTCATTTTTTTTTTCAGATTTTTTTTCTAATTTTTAATGTATTTTTTTTTTAGGGTGGCCCTCCACTTTAAAACCCCACAAGAAAGTCAGCCTAATCCGTAGTTTGAAAGGAAACTTTTATAGAAATATCTTCATATGACACTTTCATTGCCAAGTCAATAAATAGAAACCAAAGCTCAGCTTTCTCCCAGCTGACACTGCCCTGACCAGCCCATGACTGGATAGTGTTTATAGCCTCCTAGGAGCTGGTACACTACTGCACATGAGGCCGTAATAGTGCTGCTTCATTCATCGCTATGGCCAGAAGTTGCTGTGCAGTGAAGTAAAAGTCACTTCCAAAGAAGTCGCAAAAACTACTTGGAGAAGGCTGAATCTGCGTTCTGTAGTTATAATTGTAGCGATGACACTTTGGACAAAGTGTCTGTCATGTACAAATTTAGTTTTTGCCTCAGAACAGTAAAGGTGTTCTGACGGTTAATTGTGTAGGTTTAACTTTGATATCAGTTTGGCTGGGCTGTGTTAGACCCCTTTCACACCAGGGCGTTTTGCGTTAGAAATAGCGCCTGCAATCCGCCCTAAAAAAGCTGCACCATTGTCTGTAGTGTGAAAGCCCGAGGGCTTTCACACTACAGCGGTGCGCTGGCAGGACGTCAGGGAAAAGTCCTGCCAGCAGCTTCTTTGGAGCGGTGAAGGAGCGGTGTGTTTACCAATGCTCCCCATTGAAATCAATGGGGCAGCGATGTAATACCACCGGCAAAACGCCGCTATTGCGGCGTATTGCCAGTGGTTTTAACCCTTTGTTGGCCGCTAGCGATGGGGTAAAAGCTCCCCGCTAGTGGCCGAAATGCGCCACAAATCCGGCAGTATGGGTGGTGTGGTGTGAAAGGGGTCTTAGAGTTCTGCCTGGTCATGTGTACAGTTAGGTACACATGAAAGGCTCAGAACCAGGCCTGTTTGGACGTTTTGGGTATTAGCTTTCCCATAGCCAATCAGTGGGTGCGCCGGGCCCGCTGAGGAGTCTGGGGAAGGGTACTTAAGGTACTTAAGATGTTGAAGTCACATGTTCTGGATTCGTTTGTGAGGCCTTAGTGGTCTGTTCCTGATTCTGGACCGGGGTAGCCCCGCGAGGGGTCCCGGTCATGGGAGCGTTCGTCGCTCCGCAATATGCTTCGATTGGCTAGCCCCAATAGACCCGTCTGGTCGGGGGTAGGGATCCGTCTGTCCCCGAGTCTCAGAACCGGCTGGTCCGAAGCGCAGTAACCGAGGGAGGATTCAAGGCGTTTGGGTATGCTCTCGGCTTGGAGGGGCACCGCAGCTCGTGTAAGTGACTGGGGGAGGACTCTTCGGAGGAAGGCCAACAAGCTGGCATTCTGAGAAGTGCCTGGTTGCTGAATTGTAAAGGACACTGAAGAATTCACACTTTTTCCATTACTGCCAAGAAGACAGAGAACGTTTCAGGTACTGAGGAAAAAGGTTACTGTTCACTTCTGTTACCAGTTACTCAAGGTCAAAGATTTCACAAGTTCTAGATCAAAGTGCTGACTGCCATAATCTCTGGCTAGAGATTTGTTCAGCCTTGAAGTGCCCAGCTGCGAGTGGCTAATCTCTGGGTGGTATTAGAGACTTTCTGATATTAGCGGTTCAAGGTGCCTGAGTTTCTTCACCCTTGCCCTCTGTTCCCATATGAGACTGTGTTGTTGGATATTACCCCTGCAAATAAAAAACCTTTTCTAAAGGACTTTTATGGTGTCAGCATTCAAAGTTGTTGGGTACTAACTCTGGGAACCCCTAGACGTGGAAGAACCAGCCAAGTGGAGGTAACCAGTAAGCCCAAAAGTTAAGGCCGCCCTGCTAAAGGTTATGGCCGCTACATAGTGATTGATTTAGCCAGGAAAATTAAAAAACATAAATGGAGGTTAATTCTTTGAATGCAAACTAATACTTTAAATCGAGCCTGCCCTGATCTCAACTGGTCTTAAACTAATAATAGTGCTGAGGAACAAGCATTCTGTGGTGTGTGTTAAGGCCCTTTTACGCACATGTTCAGTCTTGATTAGTCTGCCAGTTTTTAAGATGCATCCAGAGTGAACTACAATCTATGTTCAGTATGAGCAGGCAGGTGTAAATGAATGTATGACCTTTTAGGCTGGGTTCACATCTAAGGCTCATGAGGATCAAAGCAGGAGTCTGGTTCATCCTAGTCCTCCATTTCAGGGATGAATCAGGGCCGAATTTTGTACCTGAATTCGACCCTGAAATGGAGCCAAAGACGCACAGGACCTCTGTGCAATCTGCTCCACAGCCACCCTGGAGATATGTGAACCGGCTCCATAGAGAGCCAGTCACAATCTCCTGTCATGCCAATTTGAGGCGGGGAAACTCGCCTCCAATTCGCACTAGTGTGAACCCAGCCCTGACATCTGCCTACATCTGGATCGGTTTATGTGCATTCTGATTGCAAAAGACCACAAAGAAGATCACATGGAGCCTACTGATTGAAAGAAAGCACAAAGAAGATCACACGGAGCCTGCTGATTGAAGGAGAGCACAGAGAAGATCAAATGGAGCCTGCTGATTGAAGGAGTGCACAGAGAAGATCACATGGACCCTGCTGATTGAAGGAGAGCACAGAGAAGATCACATTGAGCCTGCTGGTTGAAGAGAGAGCACAGAGAAGATCGCATGAAGCCGACTAATTGAAAGAGAGCACAAAGAAGGTCATATGTAGGCTGCTGTTTGAAATAGAGCACAAATAAATCTCAAGGAACCTGCTGATTGGAAGAGAGCACAGACAAGATCACACAGGCCATGCTGATTCAATTAGAACGCTGAGAAGATCACATGGAGCCTGCTGATTCGATTAGAGCACTGAGAAGATCACATGGAGCCTGCTGATTAGAAGAGAGCACAGAGAAGATCACATGTAACCCGCCGATTGTAAGAAAGCACAGAGAAGATCACATAGAGCTGGCTAATTGAAAGAGAGCACAGAGAAGATCACATGGAGCTGACTGATTGGAAGAGAGCACAAAGAAGGTCATATGTAGGCTGCTGTTTGAAATAGAGCACAAATAAATCTCAAGGGACCTGCTGATTGGAAGAGAGCACAGAAAAGATCACACGGGGCATGCTGATTCGATTAGAGCACTGAGAAGATCACATGGAGCCTGCTGATTAGAAGACAGCACAGAAAAGATCACATGGAGCCTGCTGATTAGAAGAGAGCACAGAGAAGATCACATAGAGCTTGCTGATTAGAAGAGAGCACAGAGAAGATCACATGAAGACTGATGAGTAGAAGAGAGCACAGAGAAGATCACATGGAGCCTGCTGATTAGAATAGAGCACAGAGAAGATCACATAGAGCTTGCTGTGCCTGTAATTGACCAGCAATTTTTATAGTTTCTGCATTAGAAATTTTGCAGGTGTAATAGTTTTACTTTTATGTATTTTACCTATATTTAGAAGCTGTTGTTACACATAAGTATCTTAAACTATATAGCCATGTTGTGTTTCTATGAAAGGGCGTTGGTGTGGGTATGAACTGGAAACTGAAAGCCAGCTCTCAATAGGAAGAGACTAGTAAAGTTTAGATTAACCACAGGCAATATTCAGAGAGGAAATAAAGCTTTACAACTTGCAGTGTTACAAATGTTTTAAACACTGAAATAAACTCTCCACACTGACCTATATCCAGTGATCAGGGCAGTGGGAGAAAGAGGGTCTGCATGCTCTGTACCTTTAAAGAAAACAGGTTTTCCATAACATTATTTGCTAAAGATTTGTTTCCAGGAAATTGCGGTTTACTGAAATTCCTCATTCAAACAGTTCTGCTCAAGCAGCTAATTTTGTGTGCTCATTTTATGCTATAAATAGAAAAGATACATCCTGTGGAGGAAAAATGTGGACAGATTTAAAAATATGGATAGATAGATAGAAAAAAAAAATAATAATATTCAGGATATTAGCATTTAAGTATAAGCATCTGTGCAAGCAGGTAGGTCTGATAAAGTGGGCTTGCCCTTCGAAATGTGTCAGCTACAGTTTACTACCTGCATGTTGTTAAAGCGGGAGTCCGCCGGGAGTTCCGCCGTTTTTTTTTTTTTTTCTAAAAGCCAGCAGCTACAAATACTGCAGCTGCTGACTTTTAAAATAGTGACACTTACCCGCCCAGCACGCCCGCGATGTCGGCACCCGAAGCCGATCTCTCGATCGTCTCTCGGGTGCTGCCGCCGCCATCTTGGGTATGGGAATCAGGAAGTGGAGCCTTTCGGCTTCATTTCCCGGTTCCCTACTGCGCATGCGCGAGTCGCGCTGCGCAATAAGGATGGTCCCCGCTGTCTCTGGGATCCGTGTGTTTCCCAGCAGGCAGCGGGGGGCTTTCGGAAAGGGGCGTAGATTCTGCGGATAGGGGCGTACCTTCTGCAGAATCTACACCGAAAGTGGGTGCAGATACCTGTACTGTACAGGTACCTGCACCCCCCCTCCCCCCTGAAAGGTGCCAATTGTGGCGCCGGAGGGGGGGGAGGGTTCCGATGAGCGGAAGGTCCATTTTAGGGTGGACCTCCGCTTTAAGTGGGTTCTTCCATAGACCAATTGAAGGATGGAGATGTGAGGATGTTCTGTCTATGGTTACATGCTTGCAAATTTAACTTGTTTGAGTATTTTATTAGATTTTTTTAATGTATTGGAAGTGGTGATGAGCCTTTCTTTGTGACTAGTCTTTAGATTTCCAAGATCTGAAGAGAGCTGCAAGGCTTTGAAAGTTTTCAAGGCATGATGGGAATTTATATAGTGAATGAAAAGAATTCCTTGTGTTGTGCCTGACCAACATCATCTGCTACTTAAAGCATTTGTAAACCGCGGATGTTTAAAAAAAAAAAACACCTGTAAGGCAATTGCATAATGTGCTAATATCTATTGCATACTAGCACATTATGAAATACTCACCTTGGAATGAAGCCCTCCAGTGCTGTGCTGTCACTGCTGAAAGGGCTAACATGTTCCCCCGGCCTTTCTTCCAGGTTTGCGTGCTCCGGCTATGTGATTGGCCAGAGCCACAATGATGCCCTCGGTTCCAGCATAAAGCTTTGAAGGTCTGGCAAGGTAAATGGCTGCATTCAGTCTGAATATCTCCTAAAGGGTGCACATTTAGGAGATATTAATGTTACCTACAGGTAAGCTTTATTATAGGCTTACTTGTAGGTAAAAATGGCCAAGCGGAAAGCCCCGGGCCCAGATGGATATACCATTCATTACTACAAAACCTTCCTTCCCATTATAGGCCCTCGCATGGTAGCGTTCTTTAATTCAATTGGGACAGAGGCAATCCTTTCCAGAGACATGTTAAAAGCCCACATTTCCTTGATCCCCCAAAGAGTATAAAGATCCCACCCTGTGCGGAAGCTATAGGCCCATATCTCTGCTCAACACAGACTTAAAATTGTTCACCAAGATCCTGTATTCCAGGCTGGTGAATCATCTCCAGTATTTACTCCATCTAGATCAGGTGGGTTTCATACCCACCAGGGAGGCTCAAGACAATACCATTAAAGTTTTAAACCTCCTCCATGTTGCCAGCACTGAGGGCTCTCCCTGCGTATTTCTGAGCACCAACGCTGAGAAAGCGTTTGACAGGGTGAACTGAAAGTTCATGTTTGCGGTCCTCCGTCATATAGGCCTGGGAGACAGGATGCTCAATTGGATCAACAGTATCTATTCTAACCCCACAGTGCAGATGAAGGCAAACGGCCTTCTCTCGGCTCCTTTCCCTATCACAAATGGAACAAGGCAGGGGTGCCCGTTGTCTCCCCTCCTATTTGCACTCTCACTAGAGCCTTTTCTATACAAAATACGCCTGAACCCTGATATTCAGGGCGTCTCCCTAGGTGACATTCATTGTAAAATCTCGGCTTATGTTGACAACTTGCTGTTTTCCTTGACCAATCCTAGGATCTCCCTCCCAAATCTTCTTAACCACTAGAGACCCGCGCTATAGCCGAATGATGGCTACAGCGCGGACCTCCTTTGCCGGGACTATTGACTATTGACGTCGTCCCGTGCACGAGCGGCCTGCGCGCCCCCTGCTCTGTGATCGGCGAGTCTATGAGACTCCGCCTGATCACTGATCCGAGCAAGGGGTCGATCCTGACCCCTTACCACGTGATCAACTGTCAGCCAATGACAGCTGATCATGTGATACAACGAAGCCGGTAATCGGCTATTATTCGCGTCAGCGCGAGGAGAAAAAAAAAGAGCCGATCACCGGCGGCCGTGATCGAGACATCAATCCCGATCACGGCCAGCCCTGCCAGTGCCCACCTGCCCCCTGCCAGTGCCTACCTGCCCCCTGCCAGCGCCACCTCATTAAAAAATAAGTGCCCCCCCGTCAGTGCCACCCAGCAGTGCCCACAGTGCCACCCAGCAGTGCCCACAGTGCCACCCAGCAGTGCCCACAATCTGCCTCAACAACGGTGCTGCACCCCAGTGCCACATATCCGTGCCCATCAGTGTCATCTACCAGTGCCCATCAGTGCCGCCCATCAGTGCCCAGCAGTGCCACCTATCAGAGCCACCCATCCGTGCCACCCATCCGTGCCATCTTATCTGTGCCCATCTTTGCCCATCAGTGCCGCCTTATCTGTGCCCATCAGTACTGCCTTATCTGTGCCTATCGGTGCCACCTTATCTGTGCCTATTAGTGCCACCTTAACTATGCCTATCAGTGCCCACCAATGCAGCCTATCAGTGCCGCCCCATCAGCGCACTTCAATGAAGGAGAAAAATGACCTGTTTGCAAAATTTTATAACAAACTATTAAACATGATTTTTTATTTAATTTTTTGCATTTTTTTTGTTTGTTTAGCAAAAAATAAAATTCCCAGCTGTAATTAAATACCACCAAAAGAAAGCTCTATTTGTGGGAAAAAAATGATAAAAATTTCATTTGGGTACAGTGTTGTATGCCCGCGCAATTGTCATTCAAAGTGCATCAGCGCTGAAATGAAAATTGGTCTGGGCAGGAGGGGGGTTTAAGTGCCCAGTAAGCAAGTGGTTAAAGAATATGATGCCTATGGTGCGCTATCAAATCTAAAAATAAATTTTTCAAAATCAGCAGCCATGGGAATAGCCATCGCCCCTTCAGTATTGCGTCCAATGCAAGCCCACTTTCGTTTCAGGTGGACAAGTGTAGTGCTAAAATATTTAGGAACTCATACCCCAGTAGATATCAAAAGCACATATGAGCTCAACTTCCCCCCTATCTTGACCAAGGCCCGCACCCTATTAGATAACTGGAGTAGAGGGCTGCACTCATGGTTCGGCAGATGTAACCTCCTGAAAATGTGTATCTTACCCAAAATCTTCTATCTCCTCCAAGCCCTTCCCATTCATATACCACACTATTTCTTTAAGCAGGTTCATGCCCTTTTTTCACGCTTTATCTGGGCCAACAAGAAACCACACTTAAACAGGGCCCAGATGTCATTGCCTAAACACCAGGGAGGCTTAGGAGTACCGAATATTAAACAATACTTTCAGGCCACACACCTAGGATGCTTGTTAGACTGGAGACGTAATAGCGGGACTAAACTATGGGTGCAGATTGAGAAGCTCAGACAAACATCCCATTAAAGGGAGCGTTATGGTGCTTCGCCTCTCTCTCCTCAAGACTGAAAACGCATCCACTCATGGGTACCACACTATGTCACAGTAGACAGACGGCTGTGCAGTCGTCCCTCACTTTGCACAACTCTTCGCTTTACCCAATTCTAGGACATCCTGATTTTACACCAGGCCTTCAGTCCTCGGAGTTCGTGGGTTGAGGTGTGCAGGCTTGGACCATGTCGCTAAGTTTGTAACAGCTGGACGTTGGCCCACCTTACCAGAACTGACTGAGGGGACAGGCACCTACCGACTACCCTTCTGGAAAGTGGTGCAGTTACACCACTTTCTTCACTTGATCTCAGACCAGCAGGACTTTGCCCGTCCACGAACCACTTTTGAAGAGTATTGCACAGGTACGGAGCCACTGGCAAGAATCCTGTCCAAAATTTACTCACTGATTAACTCGCCACCCACACAGCCTTATCTACTCGGTTTGGCTGGATGGGAGGGCGAGCTTGGTTGCAAATTCTCGGAATCCCAAAAACAGAAAATTGTAAGCTGTGCGGTCAAAACATCAATTTGCACAAAAACACAGGAGACTAACTTTAAAATCTGGACGAGGTGGTACCTCACGCCTTCCAGGTTGCACAAATGCTTCCCCAACACTTCGGACCGCTGCTGGCAGTGCAGGCAGGAGGAGGGCGCAATGCTTCACATCTTTTGGTCCTGCTCTGAACTCCAGAATTTTTGGAGAACAGTTAGGAGCATTACCCAAAGATTTACGGAATTATATAATACCGGACAACGCAGCCTTCTTCCTCTTACACCTGTCAAAAATACCGATTGGATTCGTAAAGTAGAGGAATGCAGTAAGCTGGAAGACTTGATACTTACTGCGCAACATAAACACAAGAAAGACTTGGCTACCTGGGATATCTGGAACCTCTTTATTTACTCGGATGAGGGAATTAACCTCAGAGGGCCGTAAATGGCCAATAACCAGCTATAGTCTCATGGAGCAGGAGGCGAATACCGGCGCCACCCATTACCTCGGCTGCTGAAACCCCCCCCCCCCCCCCACCTCTGCTTTTCTCTTTTCTAGCTTTGCCCCCTCTGTTTCTTTTCCCATCTTAACACACTTAGTAAAAGTGAAAATGTAGGGTAGAGTTCCTGCAGTCATCAGACGCCTAGTTAGGGTCGGCGTGACATGGCCCTATGAGATATGGGTCACCTATATTTTCAATGGACTCTGTATGACTCTGTAACATTATCTGTAACCTAAATATGTAGACACTGTTTTAAGTACACATGTTGCATCTTCAGATTGGTTGTAATGCTGGGAACTCTCCCTTGGTTGTCGTTTAATAAAATTTATATTTGAAAAAAAAAATGGCCAAGCGGGGTTTACTACCACTTTAAGTGCTGGTAGTGTGTTTGTATGAATCTAGTGGTCATGTGATGTGAAATGATAGAACCCCCCCACTTCTATTCAAACTTGGTTGTACTGACCAGTATGTTTTGTCTCACATCAGAGGCTGGAAGGAAAAGAGTAATCAGAAGGTAATCTCTCTTTATGCAATGCAAGGCTTTTCAGATATGGTACCTCCAGAATACACATAAAATGCTGCACACCAGACAGTGGTAGTGGTAGCTTAAAGCGGGGTTCCACCCTAAAGTGGAACCTCCGCTGATCGGATCCCTCCCCCCCTCCGGTGTCACAATTGGCACCTTTCAGGGGGGAGGGGGGTGGAGATACCTGTCAAAGACAGGTATTTACACCCACTTCCGGGCATAGACTCCCGTGGGAGTCTACGCCATTTCCTGTCCTGCCGCGCTGTCTGCTGGGAAACACGCGGGACTCAGAGACAGCGCAGAGAATTTCTATTGCGATTATTTTGGTGGAATCCCTCTTTAAGTATGCAAATAAAGCAAAACAAAATGTAGTATTATTTTTTCCTGACAGACTCCATAGCAGCACTTTCACTTACGGTTTGCGTTCTCAGCCGTACTGCGAGTGTGGTACGAGATCGAGGCTTGGTTTCATGCATGCGCGATAGCGGCAAAATGATGCTATTCACGCATACGCGCGGGCACGGCGGTGACATCACAGGGGTGCGCTATTTGAACTGGGGAATTAGCTTGCAAGCCTTGGGAATGCTTGCAGGCTATTTCGGGTACTTCCCCCCCTGCCCCTGTGTTGCAACTACTGGTAAGTGGCTTTCTGGGACAGGTGAGTTATCCCTTCCCTGTCCCTTGCACTGATCCTTTTGTCGTTTTTTCAGCGCATATGGATATTGCTGAGGACATGGATTCTTTACCACCTGTCTGTGGCCAGCCCTCTCATAAAAGGTATTTGGAATGTTGTTCTTTCCACCTGAAGGGTCCGGTGATTAGGGGGTGTGTATCTGGTCTGTTATCCTTTTTTCCTGATGTCTTGTTTCTTGTGGTTTCTTTTTCTTGTTTTTATTCAGCCCTTACAGGTCAGAACAACATCGTAGCTCTCACAGAAATCCAAATCAAAGCATTACTGTTCCTCCTCAAGATCATGACACCGTAGTGAGGAACGATCGCATTCCTCGAAGGCTCACTCCAATCACTCAGCTTGTTCCTGCTGAAGGTGTAGAGCTCATGTCCCTGCAGGGAAATCTTTCTGTGATCTCTGCTACGCCAAGGCTTCTAAGGAAAGGGGAGATATGGACCAACAACTTAAATCCCTGGTGGAAAAGGTTGTTAAGGAGTCCCTTAGAAATATTGATGACTAGTCCTATGTTCCTCCTGCAGAGCCCTCACGTTCTCCAGGGAGGGAGACTCAGTTGTAGGATACTTGGGAATCCTCTGTGCATAGCCACTCTTCGGTTGCCATATCTGACAGTGACTCTGATAAAAGTGACCCCTGTGTAGGATTTGATTTTGCTCTACTTCCTCCTTTGGTCAGAGCTATTAGAGAGACATTGAATTGGGAAGATCCGGTGGCTGCCCCTTCCAAACAGAGAAAATTCTTTAAACAGTTAAAGAAGGAACAGGTTAATTTTCCATTTATCTCTGAACTTGGCGAGATCATCACAGATGAATGGGGCAAGGTGGAGAAGGAAAAGTTCCATGTTGTCTAAAGTTTCAAAACTCTGTCCTTTCAAGGAGGAAGGGGTGAAGCATTTGGAGTCAGCCCCATTGGTGGATGTAGCAGTCATGAGGCTGGTGAAACATGTGACACTTCCCTTAGAGGATACTGTTTCTTTTAAGGACGTTCTGGACAGGCGGATTGACACCGATCTGAAGAGGGTGTATCTTACAGCAGGGATGGCCTGTAAGCCAGCGTTAGCTCTGGCCGCTATGTCCAAAGCAATGGAGGTATGGATGGAAAATGTAGACGAGATGCTCAGGAATATCTCGGAAGATACGGCCAAGAGCTCGCCTATCCAAGAGTTAAGGCTGGCCTCTGCCTTTCTTGGGGAGGCCTTTATTGACATCATACGCCTGGTGGCTCGGGTAATGCTTTCTTCTGTTACGGCCAAGCGGCTCTGTGGCTCCGTCCCTGGATGGCTGACCCAGCTTCGAAACAAGTATGGTGCCGAATCCCCTTTGAGGGGTCCTCCCTTTTCGGCAATAAATTAGATGAAGCTATTAACCGAGCCACTGGTGGGAAGTCAGGCTTCCTTCCCCAAGATCGGCGTCTGCAAGGCCAGAGAAGGTCTTTCCCAAAAGAGACAGTACCAGGAACGAGCTAGGGAAGCTCACAGTTACAGACCGGGCCGCAAATTCTCCAGGTCCTGGAAGTCAAGACAATCGTCCTTTAAGAAATCCGCAAAAAGCGATTCAAAAGGAGAGAGGGAGCCAACCAAATCTTTTTGAGGATGGGCTCAGATAGGTCAGGTGGGGGCTCATGTTTTCCACTTTTGTCATGTCTGGGTGGCCTCTATCCAAGACTTCAGGAACGTCAAGACAGTCTCTTCAGGCCATGCTTAGACCTTCAAAGAAACTCCCAGACTCAGGTGGGTCCCCACTTCTCTTCCGGCTACAGAAGAAAAAAGGCAAATTTTTCTAGCCTACATGGAATCTTTGTTGGCACAAGGCGCCGTTATGTTCCAGTCAACCAGCGAGGCATGGGAATCTACTCTCCTCTTTTTATGGTCCAGAAGAAGAGTGGGGCCTGGAGGCTGGTTATAGATCTAACTCACTTGAACCATTTTATCAAAAAAGAAAAGTTCAAGATGGAAACGTTATCCACAATTCAACAGTCTGTTCAAGCAGGGGACTGGATGGTCTCCATAGACCTCAAAGATGCCTATTTTCATGTTCCCATTGCAGAAAATTTCCAGCAGTTTCTCCGCTTTTCCATGGGCGAGCTCCATTTTTAATTCACGTGCCTTCCCTTCGGGCTATCAACTTCTCCGCGTGTATTTTCAAAAGTACTGTTGGAAGTGGTGGCTCTTCTGAGGACCAAAGGGATTCGTCTACATCACTACTTAGACGACCTTTCTGCTGTTGGCTCAAGACAAGGAACAACTTCTAGTACACAGACGGCAGGTCATCTCCACCCCAAAGGAATTCGGGTGGATCTTGAACTTGGGGAAGAGTCAACTAGACCCATCTCAGTCCCTGGTGTTTTTAGGAGCACTATTCAACACAGTCAGAGGCACCATCTCGTTACCAGAAGAGAAGATGTCAATAGTCAGGGACAGAATCCGTCCGGCCCTCTCTGCCTCTCATCTCCAGGCTCTCCAGTGCTTGAAAATTATAGGCACTATGGTGGCGACAATTCCAATGGTGATGTGGGCGCAGTGGAGGATGAGGCCTTTTCAGAAGGGCTTCCTTCGTCAGTGGTCAGGCAGCAAAGCCCAGCTGATTCGGATCACCTCATCCATGAGGAATTCCCTTCCGTGGTGGCTCCAACAGGAAAGTCTTTGCAATTGCCATTCGATTCTTCCCATCTCGTGGGTAACTATAACGACGGATGCCAGCAACAGAGGCTGGGTTGCCCACTGCCTGGCAGAAGTGGCTCAGGGCACCTGGGTTCTTCCCTCCAGAAGAACGGTGTCGAACATCTTGGAGTTAAGAGCAGCCTTTCAGGCTCTACTAGCCTTTCGTCATCTGATTTCAGGAGCCTTGGTGCTACTCAGACTAGACAATACCACAGCAGTGGCATACATAAGAAGGCAAGGGGGTACTCGAAGTCTATCCCTTCTCCGGGAGGTGGAACTGATCATGACCTGGGCTCAGAGGAACCTGAAAGATCTGACGGCAACATATGTTCTAGGGGTTCAGAATGTCCAGGCAGACTTCCTTTCCCACATACTTCTAGACAACGAGTGGTCTCTTCATGAGGAAGTATTCAGTTGGATCCTGACGTTGGGGCTCTCCCCCGAAGTCCACTTGTTTGCCACCCCCTGCAACAAGAAACTGGCGAGGTACTATTCGAGGTACAAGGATCCTCAAGCCTACGGGGTGGACGCCTTGACGGAGAAATGGTGGTTCCACAGGGCCTATGCCTTCCCACCAACTCCTATCATTCTTCAGTTCCTGAGGAGACTTTCCTGGTAGCCATAACTTTGGTGAAGAGAATCTCTGAAATTCAATCTCTATGTGCAAAGGAACCCTTTCTCACCTTCTTTCCAGATAGGGTTGTCTTAATTCCAATGTTAGGAACAAATCCCAAGGTTACCTCGGTTTTGCATGAAAACCAGGAGATCACATTTCCTACCTTCAATTCTGCTGGGAGTCTGGATCCACATCCTCCTTGATTTGGGAGTTACTCTAATGCCCCGTACACACGACCGGACTTTTCAACATCAAAAGTCTGACGGAATGATTCCGGCAGACTATTCGATCGTGTGTGGGCTGCAACGGACTTTTGATTCGCAAAAGTCTGACAGACTTTAGAAATGGAACATGCTTCAAATTTTTCCGCCAGAACTCTGCTGGACCCAGTTCCTACTGAGAAATCCGCTCCTGTGTATGCTAGTCCGACGGACAAAAACCGACGCTAGGGCAGCTATTGGCTACTGGCTATGAACTTCCTTATTCGAGTCCAGTCGTACGTCATCACGTTCGAATCCGTCGGAGTTTGGTGTGATTGTGTGTGGCCAAGTCCGCTCATTCGGAAAGTCTGTCAGAACTCTGTCAGAACTCCTTCGAAAGTCTGTCGGACATAAGTCTGGTCGTGTGTACGCGGCATTAGACAATATCAGGATGTTACAGCTTCCTTTCGTCAAACTGACTTTCTCTTCATTATGTTCCATGGGAAAAAAATAAAGGCTCCAAGGCTTCCTTCAGATCCATCGCTGCTTGGGTGGTCCAGGCAATCCAATGGGATTATAGAGAGAAGGGCTTGGCTCCTCCTGAGGAGGTTACAGCTCACTCTACTAGAAGTCTCTCAACTTCATGGGGCGGCCTCTCGTCACCTTGCGCCTGAAGTGATCTGCAGAGCGGCCTCCTGGTCTTCAATGCATACTTTCATGTCTCACTATTGTGTTGAGCCAGCGTCCTTATCTTCTGTTGATTTTGGTTTGAAAGTTCTGTCGGCTAACAGCGTTAAATAAATCTTTTTGTTCAGCATTTTTGCCTACCCTGGTGTGTTTGGCGAGTTATTTCCCACACGTTGCTGCCATGGAGTCTGTCAGGAAAATGGAAAATTCCTATCAAAATACTTACCGTAATTTTCCTTTCCTGATGGACTCCATGGCAGCAGGAGTTCCCTCCCAAATGGCTGGAGTAGGCTAGTTACCGAACACGGCCAGGGGCAGGGAGCAAAGATTTATGGGAGTAGTGTCCTATAGGGTAATGGAGGCGGGACTTAACCCACATGTTGCTGCCATGGAGTCCATCAGGAAAGGAAAATTACGGTAAGTATTTTGATAGGAATTTTCCATTTTTTTGTACATGATAGCAACATAAGGCCCACTTTAGGGCTCCTGCAAACAGGCTTGAAAAACATAAGGTTTTAAATGTGTTCCGTTTTTTTTTTTTTTTTATTATGGATCTGAATGCAGCTGTATAGTTTTCTATGGGCTCATGCACACAGCTGCCTTTGCATTGCGTTCAGATCCTAAAAAAAAAAATGCTTTTGCATATTTGTTAGAATGTTGACATGTCTACAACACAAATCCACTCTATTGGATTTGCCTACGTTCTAGCATCCAGGAAGGATGATTGGCAGTAGAAGCCATCTGTGTGATAGCAACAGAAGGTCGCTTATGCTGTAAGGCTGTATGGATAGAAACATAGCTCTAATATACAGTGTACACAGCACTTTTTTCAATGGATCTTGCTGCCAGCTTCTGTTAGCAAGATCTTGCGTACTAGTTGCCTTTTTTTTTTCTCATACGGCCGTGTATTTGTACCCTTTAATCTAACATGATTTCTACTGATCTATAGGCCAAGACTCAGTCACTTACCATAAATCTTTTGCAAAGTTCATTTCACATTTTTTCTTTTCTCAGGCCAATAAATGTGGAACCTGCAGTAATCCTTTCTTTCTATAATTAATCTAGTTGAGCTGGAGAGTTCTTAACTCTTACTTGCAATAAGAATTCATGCCACCAAGATTTTCACTGGCGGCTGTGTTGTGACTTTTTATATTTTCTGATTCACTTATGCTCTTACAAGTTTTAATTGCTTTTTTCTTATTATTAGTATGTATAACCAAAATCACAAAACATTTTAAACATGCATCAGCGCTTGTCTCTTGGTTTGATTACCATGCTCCTATTTTGATTTAACCCTAAATCTCCCTCTTTTGCTTTTTTCATTCACACCAGCATTTCTCACATCCTGTGTATTCCAGTGACACAGACCAGTGAACTCCTGAGTCTGGAATGACAATTGTGTGCAAAGAGTTGCAATGCAAAGACTGGCTGATGTCAACCGCAGCATTCGGGAAGCAGCAAGATCGCCTCCTGAACGCTTTTCAGCCGCTACTATACCACCCTTTGAAAAGCAGTCCAAGGTGGATCACTTTTGAGAGGGCAGTAGGACAGCTCCCAGTGTGAAAGAACCCTAAAAAAACTATCAATAAACCTTAGGCAAATTAAGACTGAGATTGCCTCATTAGTCTGCAGTGAGAAGGAGGACTTCCTCAGGCTCTTCCCTCAGTTATCAGACTTGAACATTGTAATTTTATAGTGAGTCTCACAATGGGAGGCTGTAGCAGAAGGCTGATTAGTGTCAGACATTTGTAAACACAGCCAAGAGCTACATGGGCACTAGCATTTACAGGATTGTGCCAACTCTGGGCCAGAATCTCAGTCCAATGAGTTGAAGCTGAGCCTGCTGTCAAGGGGAGTACTGTGATTTGTGTAAGATCCTATAAATATCTGTAGGGGTTACACTCAAAGAAGAACTCTCACTACATTTTTTAAACTTTAATTTAATCCGGAAGGAGACCAAGTGTATGTAACATTTGGTCCTCAAAAAGAGGAAAGGTAATTTGAAAGTTATGGGAGTGGGAAAGGAGCTGTACAAATAAATCTCCTTATACCAATACCCAGACCAAAATACCAAGAGGAAATGTTGGACTATACCGGTACTAAATTGGATACATAAAGATCAGAAAATATGTAGTAGAATTTCATATAAATTTTAATACAAAAAACTAATTTACATAACACAAGAAGAAAAAATTATTACACAAAGACATATCGTATTTAAAAGCTCATACACCCCAGGTTTGTATGTACAATTACTCATGGTGGAGTTCCATTCTAGGGGTACAAGTGAGGAGTTCCTTGACTAGTTTCGCTGAGTTTTCTGCTTCATCTGGAGGAGATCTAAAAATTGGATATGCATTAGACAATGCTTACCTATTAGTAGTTAATATAGTTATATGAATATATGTAAGAGGATGGACAAAAATAAGTGTAAACAAGGATATACAGTAATATTTACAAAAAGGGGATTGTGGGAGAAATTTATTACCTAAGGGAAAAAAAAAAGGGGGGGAAGGGGGGGAAGGAACAAGCATACAAAACATAAAGCCAGAGTCGAGTCCACTCCAAATAATTTCCCCCACCGACGGACATGGGGGATATAGTGCATATGATGGAGAGGTATAGAGGTATAGGTATATAATATGAAGGTCAAAAAAGAAAGAAATAACATAATTTGGTATAAATATTACCTGCTAAGGACCATGCATCAGGTAGGTGATGTTGGCCACTGTGTGTTTGAGGGTTTTTGGCCCGAAGGGTTAAATATGTATTTTAGCTAACCACGCTAGCTGTAAAACAGGGAAAGGGGGGGGAAAGGGAGGGGGGGGGGGACACAGGAAGAGAAAAGAAAATCCAGATAGTATGATAAGGTATGTTATAAAGCTATAAATTTAATTATAAAGCTCATTAGGACAAAGGATATACCTGACAGGGGGGTATCCCAATAGTATGATCGATGGTCTTAATTAGACATAGTATTAAGAAAATTTACTGCCGGTGATTACTAGGTATGGAGGTCAAAATGTTCCACACCCATCCAAGATTGATCGACGGGGGTGAGGACTTCTCAAATTCAGTAGTTCCAAAAGGCAGTGGAGTATTCCTATGAGGGGTTACCAAGGTCATCAGAGAGGGCAATGGATGGAAAGGAAGGAAAAAAAAAAAAAAGAAAGGGGATTACAAATTCTACATTCTACATCGGCAAAACAATTCGTGAGCTCAGACAGCGTATTGGTGACCATCTATATGACTCAGGCAATGGTAAGCTAACAACGATTGGGAGACATATCGGCCTTTACCATCGGTTTGACACCTCTGCTGTCCAATTTTTTGTATTGGAGGTGGTTCCTCCCAGCCCTAGGGGCGGTGATTGGGACCGTATTGTCCTCCAGAGAGAAACCCTCTGGATTGAGCGTCTGGAGGTCACTCGCCCTCCCGGGTTGAACGAAACCATTTCATACAAATATTTTTTGTAATTTGTAATCCCCCTTTTTTTTTTTCCTTCCTTTCCATCCATTGCCCTCTCTGATGACCTTGGTAACCCCTTATGCTAATGTGTAAGACTGTAATAACATTGTAAATTTAATTCATTATGTATATATATTGTTTTATTTTGCCCATTGTATTTTGTTTCATTATATTTGTACTATTGGAGACGTTTTTACTTACGGTAAATAAATAATACATTTTTTTTTTTTGTATCATATGGTTTGTTTGTTTCCGGAAGTTGCTTGGTTCTCTCTCCTTTCTCCCCCTGGCGGACATGTACACCTCCTGGCCAGTAGGGGGAGTTAATTCTTTTTCCTTCCCCCCCTCCCTTTAGGCTTGCTGGCTCTTTTGGGCTGTACATCGGTCTATCTGATGACTTCCGCCCTTCTCCAGCGCACTTCCGGTGTGACGCCTGATTGGCGCCCACCTGTCTAGTGTGGAGGTGTTGACGGTGTGATGATGGGCTTCCCGCCGGCGGGAACGGCGGCGGCGTCTGATGTCACATCCGTTGGGGATCCCATATAACAGCGGTCTTGATTGACCGCTGTTCTAGGCTTGCATTCCATGTGATGGATGGGAACTTGTTGTTTCTCAGGTTGACTTGTGCTATCTAGTCTACCAGGTATGTGGTTATTTATCAGACTGCTTCATTACCCAATTTATAATTTATTTATATTATATATGGTCATATGAGGCACTTTTTATATAAGACCCAATCCCTCTATATATTTACTCATAGGAATACTCCACTGCCTTTTGGAACTACTGAATTTGAGAAGTCCTCACCCCCGTCAATCAATCTTGGATGGGTGTGGAACATTTTGACCTCCATACCTAGTAATCACCGGCAGTAAATTTTCTTAATACTATGTCTAATTAAGACCATCGATCATACTATTGGGATACCCCCCTGTCAGGTATATCCTTTGTCCTAATGAGCTTTATAATTTAATTTATAGCTTTATAACATACCTTATCATACTATCTGGATTTTCTTTTCTCTCCCTGTGTCCCCCCCCCCTTTCCCTGTTTTACAGCTAGCGTGGTTAGCTAAAATACATATTTAACCCTTCGGGCCAAAAACCCTCAAACACACAGTGGCCAACGTCACCTACCTGATGCATGGTCCTTAGCAGGTAATATTTATACCAAATTATGTTATTTCTTTCTCTTTTGACCTTCATATTATATACCTATACCTCTATACCTCTCCATCATATGCACTATATTCCCCATGTCCGTCGGTGGGGGAAATTATTTGGAGTGGACTCGACTCTGGCTTTTTGTTTTGTATGCTTGTTCCTTAACCCCCCCCCCCCCCTTCCCCCTTTTATTTTTTATTTTTTTTCCTTAGGTAATAAATATCTCCCACAATCCCCTTTTTGTAAATATTACTGTATATCCTTGTTTACACTTATTTTTGTCCATCCTCTTACATATATTCATATGACTGTATAACTATATTAACTACTAATAGGTAAGCATTGTCTAATGCATATCCAATTTTTAGATCTCCTCCAGATGAAGCGGAAAACTCTGCGAAACTAGTCGAGGAACTCCTCACTTGTACCCCTATAATGGAACTCCACCATGAGTAACTGTACATACAAACCTGGGGTGTATGAGCTTTTAAATATGATATGTCTTTGTGTAATAATTTTTTCTTCTTGTGTTATGTAAATTTGTTTTTTGTATTAAAATTTATATGAAATTCTACTACATATTTTCTGATCTTTATGTATCCAATTTAGTACCGGTATAGTCCAGCATTTCCTCTTGGTATTTTGGTCTGGGTATTGGTATAAGGAGATTTATTTGTACAGCTCCTTTCCCACTCCCATAACTTTCAAATTACCTTTCCTCTTTTTGAATTACTACTGGATGATGGTACACTGTATATTAACAATTATTTCTTATTGAGGCTATACTTCAAAAAATTCTTCTGCTATAACATTTGGTCCTGTTTAGATCAGTGGCCCTGTTGTAGATTAAAAACTCCTTTTGGTGACTGTAGTTCCACCCCATTCTTAAAGTGTTACTAAACCCAGGACCCTGCATTCACTATATCTGATCTCCCACAGTACAAAGAGCATGGAAATTAATTCATCTTAGTAAATATAAAATGTTTTAATTTTCCCATGATTGTCCTATCAGTCTGCAGGACCCCTGACTAGGGTTGCCACCTCATCCCTTTAAACACATATGAATTACACAGGTTCTGAGGATAATTTAATGAAGATAAGGTACCAAGTGAGTTTAATTACCACCTTATTCAGTCACAGAACCTGTGTAATTAATGTGTGTTTGGGTTTAAAGGGATGGGGTGGCAACCCTACCCCTACCCCTGACCCTCTGTCTGGACAGTGCTGATTGGCCCTGTGGTGATCACATGTACTCTCCCAAGAAAAAAATCTCTCTAGTAATACAAACTGAGAATGTGCAGCCTGACTCCAGTAACTCTATCTCATCCTGACCTGTTCTTGAGTGAGTGGAAGAAGGGGAGGATCTGTGCATAAAAGATCAAACAGCCTTTTTACACAATGCAGATGATTATCCCCTTAGGTTCCACAGTGAGTGTAACAAGCATGCTTTACTGCATATACAGACTGATTTTACTGTTGTGGGTTCAGTAAGCCCAAAACATGGACATTCCTGTGGTAGGAAGTATAGCCAACACTGAGCCCCATCTGTTGGTTTACAATTATGAATGTACAATCAACATAGCCCCCAACCCCTCTCTAATCTGACTGTTCTTTTACTATTATAAATGAACAATCAGCTGCCCTTGAAGTTCACTCAACTCTGCATGTACGCACATACAGCCCCTGTGATGGATCACACAGCCCCATGCAGTGCTGAGTAATCTTTCAGTTTTATGAATGAACAGCCAGCACTGTTGGGATCAGTGGCGACCCGTCCATAGGGGTGCATGGGTGCTGCCCCCCCAAAGCTAGTCACAAAAATAAATACATTTTAAAAAAAGGCCCTTTAAGAAAAAAAAGTTCCTTTAACTACTTTCAGACCGGACCATTTTGCTGGTCAAAGACCAGACCACTTTTTGCGATTCGGCACTGCGTCGCTTTAACTGACAATTGCGCGGTCGTGCGACGTGGCTCCCAAACAAAATTGACATCCTTTTTTTCCCACAAATAGAGCTTTCTTTTGGTGGTATTTGATCACCCCTGCGGTTTTTATTTTTTGCGCTATAAACAAAAATAGAGTGACAATTTTGAAAAAAGCACATTATTTTTTACTT
This sequence comes from Lithobates pipiens, assembly GCF_037356315.1. Lineage (NCBI taxonomy): Eukaryota > Metazoa > Chordata > Amphibia > Anura > Ranidae > Lithobates > Lithobates pipiens. The sequence goes on along the minus strand of NW_027507790.1, from coordinate 87,537,103 downwards.
TTTGTTATAATAAATATCCCCCAAAAATATATAAAAAAAACATTTTTTTCCCTCAGTTTAGGCCGATACGTATTCTTCTAAATATTCTTGGTAAAAAAAATCGCAATAAGCGATTATTGTAAGTACTAATATCACTGGAAAACACACTAAACGTAAAATATTGAGAATATTCCCCACTGATCCCAGCGCCCACAGAGTCAAAGATGATATAATTTGCAAGCTGCTATCATACAAAAAATCAATCAATCATAAAAATTATATAGTATATAGCTCTCGTTAACCTATTGTCCCATATATACCATATTGACAGCGCTAAAACAGCAAAACAATAATTTTTAAGAGGGTAATAATCCCATGGTTACAAGTAGAACCACAGCAATGTCCTTGAAAAGTCCCATGCATATAAGGATTTCAGTTGAAACATTCAAACGATGAGAAAACAGAAAGGAAAGTCCATCGCCAAGATAAACCAACCAGTGCATAAAAAGTTTGACAGCCGGTGACACCCCTTATGGTAACACACTCACCAGACCCAGGGGGTTAACAGGCACTTCGTTATGAGTAATAATTCACTGGTGTTCCTCTGTAGAAACTTCCACGGCGGGTCCCGGGCGAACAAACAAATCGACCGTTCTGTAGTTACGAATAGCTACTTGGTCACGCTCATACGCGTTTCGTCACTACGTCTTCGTCTGTGGGCGTGGCCAAGCAGCGCAGCTAATCCGTTTAAATATGTATAGGGGCGGAGAGCCAGCTCATGGACATTCCTCCGTCCGGCCCCCTCAACTCCCTCACTCGTACTTAATGCGGAAATGATAAGGCCACGTCGTGCAAGCCGTCGCCATGTCAACGAGCCTAAATAAACAGTGTTCACAAAAAAACATTTGTTTCTCACGAAATATTATCTCGTTGGATCACCGAATAACATATATTCAATGGGCAGGTCATCTCATTATTCCAGGGAATACCCATCATCATACCAAACACATAAGTACTGTCAATATTGCAGGTATTCATCTTAGGTAAATGCAAAATAAAATGTATTAAAAGCACATACATTTCAAATGTGTATACCCCACCACTATGTATACCCACAGAAAATGCATTCATACAATAAAATATTATTAAATTATTCTCCACGTTATCGTAATCAATAATCTTATCTCACAGATCTACCCTGTCCTATCAAATAAATCTATATAAAAAATGAAGAAAATATAGAATAAAGAAAAATAAAAAGAAATATTAATAAAAATAAATAGAAATACAAATCCAAATAAAAATAAAAATAAAAATAAAATAGAAAAAATAAAAAATAAAAATGAATAAAATAAAAATAAATATAAATATAAATATAAAAATAAAAAATAAAAAATAAAAAATAAAATAAAAAAATAAAAAACATCCCCTTAGGTTAAAATATACAGACCTACTGATCTACTCAACTAAAAAAATTATCCACGGAATAAGTGTCCTAAAAGTAGAACCAAACCAATACTCATGTGCATACATATATGCTGTATTCACGCAACATATACTCATAAAAAGAGATAGATATGCTGTACCGAAAATGTTCTAAAATATGTTAAACTCAAAACCTCCTCAACCCTTCTCCCGTGTATTACAATCAGACCTCAGTAGTCACTGATGAAACAGTTAACATCCACCTCTATGTTTAAGCCGTGGGGACTCAAAGTGTTAGTACGGAAAAGCCACTCAGTTTCACGTTTAGATATTTCCCGAACTAAATTACTGCCCCTCCAATCAGGAAAAACCCTATCTACACCCCAGAATTTAAGACCTGTTGGGTCCCTGTCATGTTTAAGTCTGAAATGTAGGGAGAAACTATGGTCTTTATAGCCAATGGAGATATTATAAATATGTTCTGCCACCCTAGTACATAGTTTCCTTTTTGTTCGTCCTACATACATCAGCCCACATGGGCACTGAAGAACATATACGACATGTGTAGTCACACATGTGATAAATTTATCAATTTTAAAATTTTGTCCATTACCCGTAGAGGTGAATTGATCAATCCCACGCATATGGTTATGTACCGATTTGCAGGCTTTGCACCTTCGACAGGAAAAAAAGCCAGCTCGGTCCCAAAACATAAGAGGCCTAGAGGGAGGATCTAAAATCTTTTTAACAATTTTATCCCCAAAAGAAGAATTGCGCCTATAAATAAATCTAGGATTCTCAGGAATTACCTCCTTGAGCGTCCTATCTAATTTAAGGATGTTCCAGTGTTTCTGGATAATCCCCTCTACCTCCTTGTATTGGCCATGTAGGGTGCTGATAAAACCCCATTTATGAGTGCTCCCCATTATCCTTTCTTTCGGTTGTAAACATTGCTCCTGAGGTACCCGAAGCACCTGTTGTAATTCCTGATCCAGCGTCTCAAAAGAGTATCCTTTTTCCACAAATTTATCCCTAACCAAAGATGCTTGTGTCAAATAATCATCATCAGAGGTACAGTTTCTTCTAACGCGGAGAAACTGTCCCTTCGGTATCCCACGTAGCCAAAGAGGATGATGTCCACTGTGAATAGGAATAAAACTATTTCTATCCGTTGGCTTGAAGAACACTTTTGTGGACAGATTAGTCGTTTCTCTCATTACTGTTACATCCAAAAAGTGGATTGACTTTTTGTTCCAACTGAAATCTAATTTTATGTTGTTATTATTGTTGTTCAAACCATCAGAAAAGCCCTTCAGAGATTCCTCTGTGCCTTGCCAGATAAAAAACATATCGTCTATATACCTCTGGTAAAAAAGTAATTCACTTCTCCGGTTCGCAAAAATCCGTATATCCTCCCATTGACTCATAAATAGATTAGCCAAACTTGGCGCAAATTTTGAACCCATCGCTACCCCTTTCTTTTGATTATAGAATTTACCATCATACCAAAAGTAGTTGTGCGACAGGCAAAATTCCAAAGCCATTCGCAAAAACTTCTTTTGGATGTAAGGTAGGTCTTCCCTCTGGGAGAATGCCCAGTTGAGAGCCAACAGGGCATCCTCGTGTTGTATAATCGTATAGAGAGACGACACGTCTGCTGTCACTAAAAAGATTTCAGCGTCTCCAGGAAACTCCACCTTACGCAACAAACTTAGAAAGCTCGTGGTGTCCTTTAAATAGGCACGTGTAGTGACCACACTCATCTGTAAGAAGTGGTCTAGATATTGTCCAATCCTCGCAGTCACTGAATTTATTCCATTAACGATTGGCCTGGCCGGGGGTTCCGTCTGACTCTTATGGATCTTAGGTAACGTATAGATATTGGGAATTCTATTGTAACTAGGTACCAAAAACAACTGTTCCTTTTTTGTTAAGACCCGCATGTAATATCCAAAGTCCACCAGATTAGCCAGGTCATCACAATATGATTTTGTGGGGTCTTTATCTAATAGAGTATATGTTGTTTGATCTGACAGCATACCACACAGCCCTAGAGGAAAGAAAGGATATAATTGTCCGACCAGCAGACAAAGGGGGGGGGGGGTGTGGTGCTGCTTGATAAGCAGTATTACCACACTCAGCTGTGTGGTATGCTGTCAAGGAGGTAATTCCTGAGAATCCTAGATTTATTTATAGGCGCAATTCTTCTTTTGGGGATAAAATTGTTAAAAAGGTTTTAGATCCTCCCTCTAGGCCTCTTATGTTTTGGGACCGAGCTGGCTTTTTTTCCTGTCGAAGGTGCAAAGCCTGCAAATCGGTACATAACCATATGCGTGGGATTGATCAATTCACCTCTACGGGTAATGGACAAAATTTTAAAATTGATCAATTTATCACATGTGTGACTACACATGTCGTATATGTTCTTCAGTGCCCATGTGGGCTGATGTATGTAGGACGAACAAAAAGGAAACTATGTACTAGGGTGGCAGAACATATTTATAATATCTCCATTGGCTATAAAGACCATAGTGTCTCCCTACATTTCAGACTTAAACACGACAGGGACCCAACAGGTCTTAAATTCTGGGGTGTAGATAGGGTTTTTCCTGATTGGAGGGGCAGTAATTTAGTTCGGGAAATATCTAAACGTGAAACTGAGTGGCTTTTCCGTACTAACACTTTGAGTCCCCACGGCTTAAACATAGAGGTGGATGTTAACTGTTTCATCAGTGACTACTGAGGTCTGATTGTAATACACGGGAGAAGGGTTGAGGAGGTTTTGAGTTTAACATATTTTAGAACATTTTCGGTACAGCATATCTATCTCTTTTTATGAGTATATGTTGCGTGAATACAGCATATATGTATGCACATGAGTATTGGTTTGGTTCTACTTTTAGGACACTTATTCCGTGGATAATTTTTTTAGTTGAATAGATCAGTAGGTCTGTATATTTTAACCTAAGGGGATGTTTTTTATTTTTTTATTTTATTTTATTTTATTTTTATTTTTATTTTTTATTTTTTATTTTTATATTTATATTTATTTCTATTTTTATTTTATTCATTTTTATTTTTTATTTTTTCTATTTTATTTTTATTTTTATTTTTATTTGGATTTGTATTTCTATTTATTTTTATTAATATTTCTTTTTATTTTTCTTTATTCTATATTTTCTTCATTTTTTATATAGATTTATTTGATAGGACTGGGTAGATCTGTGAGATAAGATTATTGATTACGATAACGTGGAGAATAATTTCATAATATTTTATTGTATGAATGCATTTTCTGTGGGTATACATAGTGGTGGGGTATACACATTTGAAATGTATGTGCTTTTAATACATTTTATTTTGCATTTACCGTATATACTCGAGTATAGGCCGACCCGAATATAAGCCGAGGCCCCCAATTTACCCCCAAAAAAACTGGCAAACTTATTGACTCGTGTATAAGCCGAGGGTGAGACATGCCTGTCCATCCCTGTGTGTGTGTCCGTCCATCCCTGTGTGTCCGTCCATCCCTGTGTGTCCGTCCATCCCTGTGTGTCCGTCCATCCCTGTGTGTCCGTCCATCCATCCCTGTGTGTGTGTGTGTGTCCATCCATCCATCCATCCCTGTGTGTGTGTGTCTCCATCCATCCATCCATCCCTGTGTGTGTGTGTATCCATCCATCCCTGTGTGTGTGTGTGTCTCCATCCATCCATCCGTGTGTGTGTGTGTGTGTGTGTGTGTGTGTGTGTGTGTGTGTGTGTGTGTGTGTGTGTGTGTGTGTGTCCAGCCTACCTGTGTCCCGAGCCTTTGTCCCGAGCCTCCGTCCCGTGCCTTGCCTCCTTGCCTCCGTCCCGTGCCGTGCCTTGCCTCCGTCCCGTGTCGTGCCTTGCCTTGCCTCCGTCCCGTCCCGTCCCGTCCCGTGCCGTGCCTTGCCTTGCCTCCGTCCCGTGCCCTCTTCGTCGGCGCCTCGGCGGCCATTGTAAAATTCAAAAGCCGCGCCTCCGCCTTCGCCTGTGATAGGCGGAACACTGAATTTCCCAGCAGCCTGTGTTCCGCCTATCACGGACATCGTATCATCCTCGTCCGTAGTACGAGGATGATACGATGTCCGTGATAGGCGGAACACAGGCTGCTGGGAAATTCAGTGTTCCGCCTATTACAGGCGAAGGCGGAGCCGGAGGCGCGGCTTTTGAATTATAGAATGGCCGCTGTCTGTCTGCTCGACACGCTGATCGAGCGGGCAGACAGCGATGACTCGAGTATAAGCCGAGGGGGGCACTTTCAGTCTCAAAAAAGAGGCTGAAAATCTCGGCTTATACTCGAGTATATACGGTACCTAAGATGAATACCTGCAATATTGACAGTACTTATGTGTTTGGTATGATGATGGGTATTCCCTGGAATAATGAGATGACCTGCCCATTGAATATATGTTATTCGGTGATCCAACGAGATAATATTTCGTGAGAAACGAATGTTTTTTTGTGAACACTGTTTATTTAGGCTCGTTGACATGGCGACGGCTTGCACGACATGGCCTTATCATTTCCGCATTAAGTACGAGTGAGGGAGTTGAGGGGGCCGGACGGAGGAATGTCCATGAGCTGGCTCTCCGCCCCTATACATATTTAAACGGATTAGCTGCGCTGCTTGGCCACGCCCACAGATGAAGACGTAGTGACGAAACGCGTATGGGCGTGACCAAGTAGCTATTCGTAACTACAGAACGGTCGATTTGTTTGTTCGCCCGGGACCCGCCGTGGAAGCTGAGCCTGTACTCGATCTAAGACGCTCGGAGCTGCGGTGAGGCAAATCCGGTCGTTCTAGTAGTGACATCTCTGCGAATGAATTTTAAATGATTATGTACGTATGGTGTATATGCGCACAAGCATTTTAATTAATAAAGCAGTTTGCACTATGGAACCTCTTTTTTTGTTGTTTCCTATATGTGAACCTGCTGCTGTGAGTGAAGTATAAAAAATCAGAGAAATCTGGTATCGTTGGGATATTAAGGAATCTGAGATTAAGAGCCTTTTTGATCGTTGATGACACAAGAAGTTTCTACAGAGGAACACCAGTGAATTATTACTCATAACGAAGTGCCTGTTAACCCCCTGGGTCTGGTGAGTGTGTTACCATAAGGGGTGTCACCGGCTGTCAAACTTTTTATGCACTGGTTGGTTTATCTTAACGATGGACTTTCCTTTCTGTTTTCTCATCGTTTGAATGTTTCAACTGAAATCCTTATATGCATGGGACTTTTCAAGGACATTGTTGTGGTTCTACTTGTAACCATGGGATTATTACCCTCTTAAAAATTATTGTTTTGCTGTTTTAGCGCTGTCAATATGGTATATATGGGACAATAGGTTAACGAGAGCTATATACTATATAATTTTTCTGATTGATTTTTTGTATGATAGCAGCTTGCAAATTATATCATCTTTGACTCTGTGGGCGCTGGGATCAGTGGGGAATATTCTCAATATTTTATGTTTAGTGTGTTTTCCAGTGATATTAGTACTTGCTACATTGTTATATTTACCCTTAGCGAACATGGATGCAGTCAATTTTTTGAGGGATCGACAGATTGATTTAGAAGCAGTTTTTTCCTGTGAAGGGGGAATACTTGAGGATAATGATTATACGGAAACTTTAACAGCATTAGCCAACACCCTTGAGAAACAAGTACGTACCTGGTGGGACATCTGTACGTTTGAACAGTACCTCAAGGACAAATTAATAATGAGGAGCCTGAGGTGGGATGTGGCACCTCAGGACGGACTTGATGATATAGGTTCAATGTCAGAGTGGCTTGATTTCTTTAATGGAGTTGGCTACAAATTGCAGCAATTGGTATTAGCACGTAAAAAGAAAAAAATGGTGATTTTGGAAAAAAGAATCACAGATCTACAATTATTATTAGAACCAATAAGAGGTACTCCACAATTAGCTTCTTTTAATAGTGATATTCAGACAAAATTAGAAAAGGTGGATAGGGAAACACAAAAAAAGAAAATAAAGAAATTTAGAAGGCATTTAAATGATTTTAGGAATCATACTATGTATAGCTGGCAGGAAGGATTTAGGCCATCAACACAAGAAGAGACCAGGGTGGGGGTTTCAGCTACTCAACCATTAGTTAATGCATCAAAAACTTTTAATAATATCCCTAAGGTGACTGAGGAGGTTTTGCCAAGAAAAATGAATTTTGTTGGTAAAAAACCCCAAAATAGCCAGGCTCGTAAACAGTCCAACTTTGTGGGGAATAATAAGGGATACAAAGAAACTCGCCCGGTATATAACCAACAAGGGACATACCAGCCGGATACACATAACCGTTTTGCTCCTTTATCTAGATCATCCTCACCCCGTAATATTCAGATGCCCCCTTTTTTAGGGAGAGGCGGGAGGGGACAGTGGAGGGGGAGACCAAGAGGGGGACGACCATGGAGAGGTCGACCCTTTTATCCCCCAACCATCCAGAACAACCAGGATTGGAGACAGCCCCAGGATTGGGGAATGCCATACAGTCCGATCAGACAACTAAAAACCATGGAAAAAGAGGCTGTAGAGCCGGTAAACGCCTCAAACAAAAAAAGACGCAGGGAGACGGAATGACAGGGATTTATAATTTGACCCAAGTAATTCTATCACAGAAAGAAAAGAACATTTTAAATGCTGGTTTGAAATGTTCTGTACGCCAACCGATGAATAAATTTAACGTCTATATCGAAGTACAAAAATACGTACGGAAGATTAATATTAAGAAATATATGCTTTCAAATAGCAGTATGATAAAGAATAATAGGAATAAGGGAACAATAGGCATTAACAGTGATCTCCGGAATAAGTCATTATTTAATCCACCATTACCTTCTAATCATCAAGTGGAGGTTTTTAAACAATCAGGGCTTAGGGACTTGGATGCCCTCCCACTAAAGAAAAATCCTTGTCCTAAATATATTAAAGAGGGGATTAAAGCCCTAGAGGAAAGAAAGGATATACTTGTCCGACCAGCAGACAAAGGGGGGTGTGTGGTGCTGCTTGATAAGCAGTATTACCACACTCAGCTGTGTGGTATGCTGTCAGATCAAACAACATATACTCTATTAGATAAAGACCCCACGAAATCATATGGTGATGACCTGGCTAATCTGGTGGACTTTGGATATTACATGCGGGTCTTAACAAAAAAGGAACAGTTGTTTTTGGTACCTAGTTACAATAGAATTCCCAATATCTATACGTTACCTAAGATCCATAAGAGTCAGACGGAACCCCCGGCCAGGCCAATCGTTAATGGAATAAATTCAGTGACTGCGAGGATTGGACAATATCTAGACCACTTCTTACAGATGAGTGTGGTCACTACACGTGCCTATTTAAAGGACACCACGAGCTTTCTAAGTTTGTTGCGTAAGGTGGAGTTTCCTGGAGACGCTGAAATCTTTTTAGTGACAGCAGACGTGTCGTCTCTCTATACGATTATACAACACGAGGATGCCCTGTTGGCTCTCAACTGGGCATTCTCCCAGAGGGAAGACCTACCTTACATCCAAAAGAAGTTTTTGCGAATGGCTTTGGAATTTTGCCTGTCGCACAACTACTTTTGGTATGATGGTAAATTCTATAATCAAAAGAAAGGGGTAGCGATGGGTTCAAAATTTGCGCCGAGTTTGGCTAATCTATTTATGAGTCAATGGGAGGATATACGGATTTTCACCGGAGAAGTGAATTACTTTTTTACCAGAGGTATATAGACGATATGTTTTTTATCTGGCAAGGCACAGAGGAATCTCTGAAGGGCTTTTCTGATGGTTTGAACAACAATAATAACAACATAAAATTAGATTTCAGTTGGAACAAAAAGTCAATCCACTTTTTGGATGTAACAGTAATGAGAGAAACGACTAATCTGTCCACAAAAGTGTTCTTCAAGCCAACGGATAGAAATAGTTTTATTCCTATTCACAGTGGACATCATCCTCTTTGGCTACGTGGGATACCGAAGGGACAGTTTCTCCGCGTTAGAAGAAACTGTACCTCTGATGATGATTATTTGACACAAGCATCTTTGGTTAGGGATAAATTTGTGGAAAAAGGATACTCTTTTGAGACGCTGGATCAGGAATTACAACAGGTGCTTCGGGTACCTCAGGAGCAATGTTTACAACCGAAAGAAAGGATAATGGGGAGCACTCATGAATGGGGTTTTATCAGCACCCTACATGGCCAATACAAGGAGGTAGAGGGGATTATCCAGAAACACTGGAACATCCTTAAATTAGATAGGACGCTCAAGGAGGTAATTCCTGAGAATCCTAGATTTATTTATAGGCGCAATTCTTCTTTTGGGGATAAAATTGTTAAAAAGGTTTTAGATCCTCCCTCTAGGCCTCTTATGTTTTGGGACCGAGCTGGCTTTTTTTCCTGTCGAAGGTGCAAAGCCTGCAAATCGGTACATAACCATATGCGTGGGATTGATCAATTCACCTCTACGGGTAATGGACAAAATTTTTAAATTGATCAATTTATCACATGTGTGACTACACATGTCGTATATGTTCTTCAGTGCCCATGTGGGCTGATGTATGTAGGACGAACAAAAAGGAAACTATGTACTAGGGTGGCAGAACATATTTATAATATCTCCATTGGCTATAAAGACCATAGTGTCTCCCTACATTTCAGACTTAAACACGACAGGGACCCAACAGGTCTTAAATTCTGGGGTGTAGATAGGGTTTTTCCTGATTGGAGGGGCAGTAATTTAGTTCGGGAAATATCTAAACGTGAAACTGAGTGGCTTTTCCGTACTAACACTTTGAGTCCCCACGGCTTAAACATAGAGGTGGATGTTAACTGTTTCATCAGTGACTACTGAGGTCTGATTGTAATACACGGGAGAAGGGTTAAGGAGGTTTTCGAGTTTAACCTATTTTAGAACATTTTCGGTACAGCATATCTATCTCTTTTTATGAGTATATGTTGCGTGAATACAGCATATATGTATGCACATGAGTATTGGTTTGGTTCTACTTTTAGGACACTTATTCCGTGGATAATTTTTTTAGTTGAGTAGATCAGTAGGTCTGTATATTTTAACCTAAGGGGATGTTTTTTTTTATTTTTATTTTTATTTTTTATTTTTTATTTTTATATTTATATTTATTTCTATTTTTATTTTATTCATTTTTATTTTTTATTTTTTCTATTTTATTTTTATTTGGATTTGTATTTCTATTTATTTTTATTAATATTTCTTTTTATTTTTCTTTATTCTATATTTTCTTCATTTTTTATATAGATTTATTTGATAGGACAGGGTAGATCTGTGAGATAAGATTATTGATTACGATAACGTGGAGAATAATTTTAATAATATTTTATTGTATGAATGCACTTTCTGTGGGTATACATAGTGGTGGGGTATACACATTTGAAATGTATGTGCTTTTAATACATTTTATTTTGCATTTACCTAAGATGAATACCTGCAATATTGACTGTACTTATGTGTTTGGTATGATGATGGGTATTCCCTGGAATAATGAGATGACCTGCCCATTGAATATCAGTTATTTGGTGATCCAACGAGATAATATTTCGTGAGAAACGAATGTTTTTTGTGAACACTGTTTATTTAGGCTCATTGACATGGTGACGGCTTGCACGACGTGGCCTTATCATTTCCGCATTAAGTACGAGTGAGGGAGTTGAGGGGGCCGGACGGAGGAATGTCCATGAGCTGGCTCTCCGCCCCTATACATATTTAAACGGATTAGCTGCGCTGCTTGGCCACGCCCACAGACGAAGACGTAGTGACGAAACGCGTATGGGCGTGACCAAGTAGCTATTCGTAACTACAGAACGGTCGATTTGTTTGTTCGCCCGGGACCCGCCGTGGAAGCTGAGCCTGTACTCGATCTAAGACGCTTGGAGCTGCGGTGAGGCAAATCCGGTCGTTCTAGTAGTGACATCTCTGTGAATGAATTTTAAATGATTATGTACGTATGGTGTATATGCGCACGAGCATTTTAATTAATAAAGCAGTTTGCACTATGGAACCTCTTTTTTTGTTGTTTCCTATATGTGAACCTGCTGCTGTGAGTGAAGTATAAAAAATCCGAGAAATCTGGTATCGTTGGGATATTAAGGAATCTGAGATTAAGAGCCTTTTTGATCGTTGATGACACAAGAAGTTTCTACAGAGGAACACCAGTGAATTATTACTCATAACGAAGTGCCTGTTAACCCCCTGGGTCTGGTGAGTGTGTTACCATAAGGCAGTGATGGCGAACCTTGGCACCCCAGATGTTTTGGAACTACATTTCCCATGATGCTCTGGCACTATGCACTGTAGTGGAGCATCATGGGAAATGTAGTTCCAAAACATCTGGGGTGCCAAGGTTCGCCATCACTGCCATAAGGGGTGTCACCGGCTGTCAAACTTTTTATGCACTGGTTGGTTTATCTTGGCGATGGACTTTCCTTTCTGTTTTCTCATCGTTTGAATGTTTCAACTGAAATCCTTATATGCATGGGACTTTTCAAGGACATTGCTGTGGTTCTACTTGTAACCATGGGATTATTACCCTCTTAAAAATTATTGTTTTGCTGTTTAACGCTGTCAATATGGTATATATGGGACAATAGGTTAACGAGAGCTATATACTATATAATTTTTATGAATAAGCGATTATTGATTGGTTTGTGCAAAAGTTATAGCGTTTACAAAATAGGGATAGTTTTATAGCATTTTTATTAATAATTTTTTATTATTTTTTTTTTTACTAGTAATGGTGGCGATCAGCGATTTTTATTGTGACTGCGACATTATGGCGGACACATCGGACATTTTTGACACATTTTTGGGACCATTGTCATTTATACAGTAATCACTGCTATATAAATGCAGTGATTCCTGTGTAAATGACACTGGCAGTGAAAGGGTTAACCAGTGGGGGGCAGTGTAGGGGTTAAGTGTTCCTAGGGGTGTGTTACTAACTGTGGGGGGGTTGGGCTTTCATTTAGTGAACACTGATCTCTGCTCCAATCACATGGAGCAGAGATCAGCGTCACTAGTTGCTAGGCAGAATGGAGAAATGCTGTTTACACGGCATTTCCTCCATTCAGCCGTCCCGTGAGACGATCGCGGGTATGCCCGCGGCGATCGAGTCCGCGGGTCCCGCAACCGGACTCACGGGGGTCCCGACCAGCGCGGGAGCGCGCCGGCGGCGGCGCGCTCCCGATGGCAGGGCGGCATTGAAGATTGGACGTACATGTACGCCAATATGCCTGCCCGTGCCATTCTGTCGACGTACATCGTCGTGCGCTGGTTGGGAAGTGGTTAAGTGCACTGTGTTCGGGCCCCAGACACAGTACACTAAGGAAGCGTGACACCAATGCAATCCCGCGATTGCAGGCGAGGCGCTTCATTTGCAGGTCTTTTGATGCTTTGTGGTGCACTGCAGGGCGCCACTACACTCTCATTGGTTCATTCATCTTCATGTCTGCACCGCTGTAGAAAGTGCTTTCCCTGGGCGGCGGCATCGCTTTCGGTTTTTGCTCTGTGGATATGTGTTCCAACACCCTGGCCTGTAATTGTCTGTCCACCCTGCCTCCCCTCTGCCCCTGGAACAGGCATGGACTGGCCATCGGGACTACCGGGAGATTCCCGGTGGGCCGATGGCTCAGTGGGCCGGTCTGGTGCAGTCCTGGAGCCGCTCCTCTCTGACAGTGAGTGATCGCAATCTCACTCCTGTCAGGAGGAGCAGATCCGTCACTTGATGGAGAGAGCATTAGACGTTATGCTCCCTCCAGCCTGCAGGGGGAGATAGAGAGCGGCAGACTTTCCTTCCTCTCTCCCCTATCACTTGTTATCACATGACTGGAGAGAGGATGAAAAGCTGCCTTCAAAACTGTGAGTACATGTGGGAGGGGGAGGAGAGGGAGGACACTCTGATGTGAAGGGGGCTTCTGATTGGGACTCTGAAGTGAAGGGGACTCTGAAGTGAAGGGGGCTTCTGATGGGAACTGATGTGAAGGGGGCTTCTGATGGGGACTGATGTTAAGGGGGCTTCTGATGGGCACTCTGATGTGAATGGGGGCAGCTGGGGAGGACTCTGATGTGAAAGGGGCTTCTGTAGGGGACTCTGATGTGAAGGGGGCCTCTGGGGGGGACTCTGATGTGAAGGGGCTTCTGATGGGAACTCTGATGTGAAGGGGGCTTCTGATGGGAACTCTGATGTGAAGGGGGCTTCTGGAGGGGACTCTGATGTGAAGGGGGCTTCTGATGGGGACTCTGATATGAAGAGGGCTTCTGTAGGGGACTCTGATGTGAAGGGGGCCTCTGGGGGGACTCTGATGTGAAGGGGGCCTCTGGAGGGGACTCTGATGTGAAGGGGGCCTCTGGAGGGGACTCTGACGTGAAGGGGGCTTGCTGGTGGGGACTGATTTGAAGGGGGGCTTCTGTAGGAGACTCTGATGTGAAGGGGGCTGCTGGGGAGGACTCTGATATGAAAGGGGCTTCTGTAGGGGACTCTGATCTGAAGGGGGCCTCTGGGGGGGGACTCTGATGTGAAGGAGGCTGCTGGTGGGGACTCTGATGTGAAGGGGGCTTCTGGTGGGAACTCATGTGAAGGGGGCCTCTGGAGGGGACTCTGATGTGAAGGGGGCTGCTGGTGGGGACTCTGATGTGAAGGGGGCTGCTGATGGGGACTCTGATGTGAAGGGGGCTGCTGATGGGGACTCTGATGTGAAGGGGGCTGCTGGTGGGGACTGATGTGAAGGGGGCTTCTGATGGGGAATCTGATGTGAAGGGGGCTTCTGATGGGGACTCTGATGTGAAGGGGGCTTCTGGAGGGGACTCTGATGTGAAGGGGGCTGCTGGTGGGGACTCTGATGTGAAGGGGGCTGCTGATGGGGACTCTGATGTGAAGGGGGCTGCTGATGGGGACTCTGATGTGAAGGGGGCTGCTGGTGGGGACTGATGTGAAGGGGGCTTCTGATGGGGAATCTGATGTGAAGGGGGCTTCTGATGGGGACTCTGATGTGAAGGGGGCTTCTGGAGGGGACTCTGATGTGAAGGAGGCTTCTGGAGGGGACTCTGATGTGAAGGAGGCTTCTGGAGGGGACTCTGATGTGAAGGGGGCTTCTGATGGGAACTCTGATGTGAAGGGGGCTTCTGATGGGAACTCTGATGTGAAGGGGGCTTCTGATGCGAACTCTGATGTGAAGGGGGCTTCTGGAGGGGACTCTGATGTAAAGGGGGCTTCTGATGGGGACTGTGATGTGAAAAGGGCTTCTGGAGGGGACTCTGATGTGAAGCGGGCTGCTGGTGGGCACACTCATAGTTAAAGTGTGCCGGTCATGATGAAGTCCAGGGCCAAATTTTTGTCCCAGTCCAGCCCTGCCCTGGAATCATCCTCCGCTCCAGCCCTTCACCCAACAATCTGCGTCCACTGTGTCCTAGAGCCATACTTTACAGGTCTCTGTTCTCTCATCTCTATCTATCTGTATAGCTGTATATCTATCTGTATATATGTATTTATATATATATATATATATATATATATATATATATATATATATATATATATATATAATATATATGTATATCTATCTGTATCTGTCCTGTCTCTCTCTATCTCTCTATCTATCTGTCTATTTATCTATCTGTATATCTATCTGTATATCTGTCTGTCTGTATGTAGGCCCATCACAGGCAAGTGATGGGGTGGGGGGGTTGGGGCTTTGTTTGCGCCCCCCCAAAAATGGAGCACCAGCCGCCACTGGTTGGGATAAGTATTTGTATGACACAGCACCACAGCACTGATTGTTAATTCATAAAAGTGAAAGATCATTCAGCACTACAGAGTTGTGTGGGATCCAGTGGCCAGGGCTACATATGTTTACAAGCAGCCACAGATAAATTGCAGGCTGTGTGTTCTTTTGTGAATAGCCTCACTAGTGTCACAATCCACAACCTACCTGTAGCAACCGCTTGTTGGTGGCCTGTGTCCTGTGGCACACTGTGTAAGGATGGTGAGGTCTGTTGGCATCCTCATATCAAAATGGCAGCACTGAATAGCTTCCTGTTAAAGACAGTAATTGCATCACTTCCACCACACCTCCTGAGATCATTTCCAGTTGGATCACTATAAAGCTGAAAGGTTCCAGAGAAAGAGAGAGCGCTCAGTTGTTTTAGAGCTGTCCACAATGTGTACCTGTTGCTTGCTGTGTGTGTAGCTTACCTGACCTTTGCTGCCTGTCCTGACCCTTTTCTACATTTGACTTTGATAATGGACTTTCCGTTTTTGTACCACGTTTTTGTATACTGTGTCAGATTACCCTTCTGAGTATCCTTATCCAAGGTGGGCTCCCCATGTCTAAACACTGACACTAGTCTCCAGAGAGGCCTCTTCTACAAGTGATCAGAGCCAGAGCTGGGACAAGGTGTGGGCAGCTGCCATAAGTGCAATGGTGAGGAGGGGCACTCCCTTACCACGTGCTCCAGATCAGCGGCTGACAACCAGCAGGCCATGGCTTCATGTCTGCTCTTACAGCTACTGCCGTCACGCCATGCTCCAACATGCCAACCACTGGCAGCAGGAGCAAGTGGAGCAGAGAATGGGCACAAGGCAGGACAACTATGTCATACATTGTGCATCTGTATAATACATTAGCAGCAGAGAAGAAGGCACATTTCCACATCCTTGCCCCGGGTGCTGGACAAACCAGTCCTAGTACTGACCAGAGATGCCACTCACAAATCCATCTCCTTTCCAGCAGTGCGGTCAGATGGGGTGGTGTCTGTCCTAGCACACTACTTAGCAATGAAAAGACGGTTGTCAAACAAAACTAAGTGCTACGTGCACTTGGTCCTCCAAAGGGTTGAATACAAGTTCAAAAAGCTTCTTTAGGTTGGCCACACAATGTAAGTTTTCTCTCATTTGGCCCCACAGGGTTACACCTTGATTCCCTCAGCCACTCTAAATCTTTCCTGCCAGCTATTGGATTTTAATAACCGACACTGGTGACAGTCAGACTACACAAACAGTAGCTGCATCTAATTGGGTGCAGCTGCTGTTCACCTGCCAATTTTACAATTGACTCCTTCGATTCTCAGAACAAAGGATGTCAGGTGAGAGATTACTGATAGGCCTGACAATGGCTTGACTTTTGGCCAATTTATCAGCAACTGGCAGAAATTTGCTCGATGAATGACCAGTGTGGAGAGGTGACCCTCGCACGCAGATGAGAGGGTAAGCTCCAGGAGCGAGTTTGACTAAGTAAGAGTGAGTTAGCCAGGAGGCTGAAGTTTTCTGTTATACAATGATGATGAAACCTCCTGCGAGCGAAGACTTTCTGTGAAGTTTGTTTCATTTTAATAAAATTGGGCTGCCACTCCCTTGAAAATACAGTCTGGACTGACCGGTGTTCCTGAAAACGCATAAACCACTTGAGCATAATCACCCCAGATCGTTACACCAGCTATACACATTACTTAGCACACATGCACTTACTATGAAAAAATATATCTGATGCCAGGTCTCCTTAGTGTTCAATAAGTGTACTACCAAGATAAATTATTTTGGAACACCGTAGTTTAACCAGTTCCCGACCAGCGCACACCAATGTACGTCGGCAGAATGGCACGGGCAGGCATATTGGCGTACAGGTACGTCCAATCTTTAATGCCCGGCGGCACGCTCGCGTGCTGATCGGGACCCCCATGAGTCCGGTCGCGGGTCCCGCGGACTCGATCGCCGCGGGCATACCCGCAATTGTTTCACGGGGCGGCTGAACGGAGAGATGCCATTGTAAACAGCATCTCCCCGTTCTGCCTAGCAACTAGTGACGCTGATCTCTGCTCCATGTGATTGGAGCAGAGATCAGTGTTCACTAAATGAAAGCCCAGCCCCCAACATTTAGTAACACACCCATAGGAACACTTAACCCCTACACTGCCACCCACTGGTTAACCCCTTCACTGCCAGTGTCATTTACACAGGAATCACTGCATTTATATAGAAGTGATTGCTGTATAAATGACAATGGTCCCAAAAATGTGTAAAAAATGTCTGATGTGTCCGCCATAATGTCGCAGTCACAATAAAAATCGCTGATCGCTGCCATTACTAGTAAAATAAAAATTATTAATAAAAATGCCATAAAACGATCCCCTATTTTGTAAACGCTATAACTTTTGCGCAAACCAATCAATAATCACTTATTGCGTTTTTTTTTTTTACCAAAAATATGTAGAAGAATACGTTTCGGCCTAAACTGAGGGAAATTTTTTTTTATATATATATATTTCGGGGATATTTATTATAACAAAAAGTAAAAAAATAATGCGTTTTTTTTCAAAATTGTTGCTCTATTTTTGTTTATAGCACAAAAAATAAAAAGCGCAGGGGTGATCAAATAACACCAAAAGAAAGCTCTATTTGTGGGAAAAAAGGACGTCAATTTTGTTTGGGAGCCACGTCGCATGACTGTGCAATTGTCAGTTAAAGCGACTCAATGCTGAATCGCAAAAAGTGGTCTGGTCTTTGGCCAGCAAAATGGTCCAGGGCTGAAGTGGTTAAAGAGGAAGTAAACCCTGTTGGGTTTACTTCCTCTTTCATTCCCTGCAAAGGCAAAGCATAATGGACTACTATGCATTGCATAGTAGCCCATTATGTGTCACTTACCTGACACAGGAGCCAGTGAAGTCATTGACGATGCCACGCTCAGTGCGCCTGCGCGCCGCTGTCTATGGCGCATGCGCCGTAGACAGCGGTGCCTGTCTTCGGGCAAATATCTCCTAAACTGTATAGGTTTAGGAGATATTTCTTGGACCTACAGGTAAGCCTTAATCTTACCTGTAGGTCAAAGTGATTTGTAAGGGTTTACAACCACTTTAATATACTAATACACAATTAGTAAACTACTTACCTCTAACCCCTAAATGGACACTTTTTGGTCAGCATCCCAGGTTTTAAAATCTCAAGAGGCTGTAAACGGCAACTCATTGTCATATCCCTTGTAGTTGAAAGCCATCCTACATATACGTGGATCTAACCAGAACCCCACCATTTCTTTGTTTATAAATAAACTATCCTATGTTTTCTGCATGGAATGCGTGGAGGCCTCCTTACACAAGGAATCATGGGTCCAAAACGTATTTGTCTAGTAAACTTTAATTCAAACCTTGCCTATAGATACCCAACAATCGATAATACAATATTTTTATTATAACCAATGGTATTAAAACAAACTGTTAACCAATTACTCTCTGATATCTTACCCTTTGCATTATTCAAAATGTATTTTATGTTTTATTAACTGAGGACTCCCCTCTTTCTTCCATCTGCTAGTTTTTAGACCGACCACCATCCATCTTGTCTATTAATATCCATCCTTAGACCCAGCACTACTACTTTTCTCCTACTATACTGACAAACTGTATGCTGTCATTTTTCTTTTGTCTGATTGGTGAAATGTTGCTGCCATTTTCATTGCTGAACGTATTCTTGGATCAAAAAATAAAATTAATAACAATGTAAATGCACTAAAGGCTATTCACAATGATGACAAATATAAATATCCAAAGAAATGTTAAATTTTTTATGCATTTTTTTTTTTTTCAAGCAACAAGACAAATATAAACAGATCCATATACATGAGAAATTGAACCATTGTGGAGGCAGCGTGGACTCTCGTGGTACGATATGAACTTACACAAGTCAGTTTACAAAAAAATATAAGTTTATTATACAAATATATATACATAATAAAAAGTCTTGAATAAGTAGATACTAGACATTGGATGCTACTGTTAGTGGAGCATCCATTTATCTGACACAAATTGGAAAAAATTTGATGTATATAATGGTTCCGCACTGTTATACACAGAAACTATTCTTCCAGTTGCACACTATATATGTTTCGGGGTTACCCCCTTCTTCCAGAATATATTAGGTCAGAGAGTGATCTACAAAAAAGCATATAAATCAGATATACAGTATTAACATCAGAATACATACATAACTGATAACCAACCTTCGTGATATACTGTCATGTAATCATTTAAGTAAAGATAGAATTTGATATAACCCCTTGGTACATCCCTCAACATTTATGGATTAAACCCAAGTGGAATGGTAACTTAGGAGCAGGAAAAAACTCACCCACATAGCCGGTACCAGAAATCTGGGTGTCTCAATGCCAAAATAGGCAATCTCCTGGGCGAGTGCGGGAACCATGAAGTAAAGCCCCATACACACTATCAGATTTTCTGCAGATTTTTGTATTCAGATTTACCAAAACCATGTAGTGCAAGGGCCTGCCTGATTGCATACACATTGAAACTCCTAAGGTTTGACTTCATATTATATGGTTTTGGTAAATCTGAAGACAAAAATCAGCAGAAAATCTGATAGTGTATATAGGGCTTAACATAGAAAAACTGTTTCATAAAGAAAAAAAACATATGTTTAAGTACAGATTGGTATTTGAAGAATTCCTAGGGTGGAGATAACTATCTCACAACCATTATTATTCAGATGATTCATTTCAGAGAAGATAGAAAATGTTAATTCCCAGATTTTCAATTAGCGATACACACCTATGTAATCTGACACATACCGATCAGTCCACTCCACAAAATGTCTCCACCGCCATGCACGCTGCCACAGGGAATGTCTAAAAGATTAGTTCCCATTATATACCATAGGGTACACCTGATTCCTATCCGTTTGGACGTCAGCAGCTTGTGCAGAGGCTCCGCAAAATTACGTCAATGGATACAATTCCGAAGCATGCATCTGCGCACATGTGAATGACTGCACATACACATAACGTGGACATGCATGGTACTGCACAACGGTCTGTCAGTGTGAGACATAGAGAGACATCAGCCCTTCCTAACAGAGTCTAACATCTGCGTGCGCCATCTAGTGGGTATAACACAAACATCAGAAGGATGGGGAATCACACACTCACCCAAGAGATATAGACCCCCAAAATCACTGGGAAATCGGCCATGGGAACGTGAAAACTCCTATTCACGAGGATCCAATCCAATGATGGAGGGTGCCATTGAAGGAAAAAAGGAGGGGGTGAAAACAATATTATTAATCTAAAAATACAAAAGATTTTTAATTTGTTGGATAGTATTACCATATGAGTTCAATATCAAAGTGTCCAAGTAACCTTCATTTAAAAAAATTCTAACTCTCCAATATCGCAGTGTCCACAAATTGGGTACCATAAAACTGGACCAGCTGAAGGATGTGTATAATGTGTATAACAGTGCGGGACCATTATATACATCAAATTTTTTCCAATTTGTGTCAGATAAGTGAATGATCCACTAACAGTAGCATCCAGTGTCTAGTATCTACTTATTCAAGACTTTTTATTATGTATATTTTTGTATAATAAATTTAGATTTTTTTGTAAACTGACTTTTAGCTCATATTAGTTCATATCATAGCACGAGAGTCCATGCTGTCTGCACAATAGTTAATTTTCTCATCTAGTAATAGGGCAAAGGTACATTAACTTTCTCATAACAAATAGTTTTTCCATATATTTCCATTAGGGTGGATAACACACCTGGAGACCCCTTTCTAATTATGCTACTATACAATTTTGTAAGAATTAGTATAATAATTTGTATGTCTACATTTCCCCTTTTAGGGGCAGTGTAAATCCTAATGTCCCCCCTCCTTTAAAATATTGTCTTTTTTGAAGATATTGTATTTTAATTTTCTCCCTTGGTACAGCATGGACAGGATTTATGTCCACTATTCAAACTAGTGTTGAATCATGTAAAAAAGATGATGGTGACCTTATTCTTTATTTGGGGGGGAATCCAGGGTTAACTTAAATGTGAATCTCATCTCTACTGGCATATTGAGTATTTCCAACAATATATCAGGGAGAATATCAATCCTCAAGGACTTCATCTCCAGACCTTTCCTACTATTAAAAATCCTTCTGAAAATTAAAAAAATCCTGGGAACAGGTCCTTACTACGAGCCATACAATTGATATGGACCTTTTGGATAAGGAGATTGACTCCCTGAATGCTCAATATTTACATATATTTGAATGATTAAATTTCAATACTAAATGAAAGGAGATCAGAGTGCGACTAGAGACTATGTGTAGCGGCCATAAGCCTTGCAGGGCAGCCTTGACTTATTGGGCTTACCAGTTACCTCCTCTTGGCCTGCTCTTCCACATCTAGGGGTTCCCAGGGTTGATACCCAACGACTTGAACGCTGACACAGATAAAGTCCTTTTTAAAAGGTTTTATTTTGCAGTAGTAACATCCAATAACACAGTCTCTCATGGGAACAGAGGGCACGGGTGAAGAACTCAGGCACCTTGAACTGTGACTGTTCCTCCCACTCTATTTCTGGAAACTTTTTCCAGAGGCAGACAGGAGCAATCAACCACCAAACTTAGGAAAACCTGGCCAGACCTAGGAAGTAGATTGCTGCTTCACTAAGTAAAGCAGAGACCTCTATAACCATATTAAAAAATAGGCATTGTGAACTATGTGAATATTTGAACTCTCTGGCAGAGGGAGAGACTTTGCGGGAGGAATCATTATTGGCTTATATAACTCTCATCCCAAAAGAAGGGAAGGATCCACCAGCTCCAGCGAGTTATAGGCCAATATCTGTGTTAAATATGGATCCATAAAGTACAAAGGTGGGAGACCCCAGTTGCTTTTCTGTCGATAGATGTTGAAAAAGCATTTAACAGGGTGGGCTGAGGGTTTCAAGCTCGGAACATTAAGAGACCTGGGGACTAAGATGAAATGGATATCTGCATTTTATTATAACAGCGAAAATCTGAATAAATGGGAAATTATCCTCATCCCTTGAATTATTCAACGGGACAAGGCAGGGGTGCCCCCTCTCCCCAATTCTGTTTATAATTGTTTATAATTGCATTGGAACCATTGTTAGCAGCAATCCATAAGAATTCGGATATCAGAGGGGTGAGAGTGGGGGAAGAGGCTACAGGGTAGATGCTTATGTGGATGAGCTGCTATTTTATATGTCCAACCCTAGGATAACAATCCCGAGTATACTGAGGGAGCTGAGTAGATATGGAAAACTATCTAATTTTAAAATAAATATGTCTAAATCTGAGATTCTTAACATTAATATTTCAAGGGAAGAACAACTGGCAATTCAACTGAAATTCCCCTTCGTATGGTGTAAGGAGGGATTGGGGTATCTGGGCATAAAGTTGACGGCATCCCTGGGGACTATGTTTGAGGCTAATTATATACCAGTGCTTAATAAGTTTAACCACTTCAGCCCCGGACCATTTTGCTGGTCAAAGACCAGATCACTTTTTGCGATTCGGCACTGCGTCGCTTTAACTGACAATTGCACGGTCATGCGACGTGGCTCCCAAACAAAATTAACGTCCTTTTTCCCACAAATAGACCTTTCTTTGGTGTTATTTGATCACCCCTGCGGTTTTTATTTTTTGTGCTATAAACAAAAATAGAGCGTCAATTTTGAAAAAAACGCATTATTTTTTACTTTTTGTTATAATAAATATCCCCCAGAAATATATAAAAAACATTTTTTTCCCTCAGTTTAGGCCGATACGTATTCTTCTACATATTTTTGGTAAAAAAAAGAGCAATAAGCGATTATTGATTGGTTTGCGCAAAAGTTATAGCGTTCACAAAATAGGGGATAGTTTTATGGCATTTTTATTAATATTTTTTTTTTTTACTAGTAATGGAGATTTTTTATTGTGACTGCGACATTATGGCGGACACATCGCGGACATATAAATGCAGTGATTCCTGTGTAAATGACACTGGCAGTGAAGGGGTTAACCAGTGGGTGGCAGTGTAGGGGTTACGTGTTCCTAGGGGTGTGTTACTAACTGTTGGGGGCTGGGCTTTCATTTAGTGAACACTGATCTCTGCTCCAATCACATGGAGCAGAGATCAGCGTCACTAGTTGCTAGGCAGAACGGGGAGATGCTGTTTACAACGGCATCTCTCCATTCAGCCGCCCCGTGAGACGATCGCGGGTATGCCCGCGGCGATCGAGTCCACGGGACCCACGACCGGACTCACGGGGGTCCTGACCGGCATGCGAGCGCGCCGCCGGCAGCGTGCTTGCGATGGCAGGGTGGCAAATTTAAAGGGACATACAGGTACGGCCATTTGCTTGCCCGTGCTATTCTGCCGACGTACATCGGTATGCGCTGGTCGGGAACCGGTTAAGGAACATTTAAAAAAATTTGAGACATATACCTCTCTCATGGATAGGTAGAATTAACGCAGTGCCAATGAATATTCTACCTAGAATGATCTATATCTTCCAAATGATCCCAATAGCAATGCCTCAGAAATATTTTAGGAAATTAAGATCAATGGTACTAAAATGTATATGGTCACATAAACGGCCCAGGATTGCCTACGCGATACTGGTGATGGAGAAAAGGGAAGGGGGATTAGCAGCACCGGACTTAGGGAAATATTATCAGGCAATCTCTATCTCCCGAATCACAGAATTGACGCATAATAAAGAGGGGAAAAGTTCGGTAAATATAGAGATAACACAAAGTAGGACAGACTTGCGAAAGATGGTTTGGATTCCACTGCAATATCGGGACTTAGCAACTAATACAAATCCACTAACTAGAAGCACTTTTAAGATATTAGATGGATTAGGGAGATTGCATCACTGGGAATATAATTCACCACTTATGTCTATATTGGGCACAAACGACTTTAAACCTGGGAAAGAGGAACACATATTTCACTAGATGGGCAAAAGAAGAGGAAATATTATTGCAAAATGGGGAAAAGGATATATACATATACTGAAATTACACACAAATGGGCAAACAAGCCACTAGATAAATGGAGGTATGCACAATTAAAGCACTTTACACAATCACTGCCACAACCATTGCGGGGAAAAGGGCACATGAGGTGAATAGAGAAACTACTTTGTTCCCCTTGAGCTTAAATCGAAGTATATCTAAAATTTATAAAATCCTGATTAAAGAAGAAGAATCTGAATTCCAGCCCTATTTGGGAAAATAGGAAGAAGAGATAGACTTTCTTAGGGATGAAGAATATATAAAGAAAAATCTTGGGACTGCGTATTCCTTGTCAAGTGATATAAGGACAGTGGAAATGGGCTATAAACTGCTGGTGAGATGGTATGTGACACCGCAGAGGGCACATAGGTTCAGGGCAGAAGGCCCCCCCAACTTGTTGGAGGTGTTGTAACACCCCGGGGACTTTTGCACACCTGTAGTGGGACTGTACAAAGATACAACCCTACTGGGGTAGAATTATAGCAGCAATTTACCAAATAACGGGAGAACGGATCCAAAAAGGCCCCTGGGAATGTTTGTTTCACGATACAAGAAACACGGTGGCTCAATACAAGAATACTTTTGTCCCATATCTTTTAAATGCAGGGAACGGGCTGATCCTGAGCTTGTGGAGATCCCAAAAAGCTCTGAATATAAAGGAGTGGGTAGTAAGAGTGGAACGTGCGAGCCATAGAGGAAACAATCCATACAACTGAGGACTCATTGGAGATATATTGGAATATATGGGGAAAGTGGATATATTATAAAAAAGGTGAAGAGTGGATGAATGAGACAGAGGTTTAAGTAAGGGGGGGGGGGGTTGGGTGGGGGGAGAAGGGAGAACAAATGTACATTGTAATGACGATATGGAAATGAGAAGGTTTATTTTATATGTATCGATGTATGTCTAATTACGTAATAAAAGAGAATACATTTAAAAAACTCTCTTCACCTGCAAGGAAAAAGAAAAAAGGGAGAGGAAAAAAAATAAAAAAAATAGGCATTATCTTTCTGCTTTACCTTACAATTTACAAAAAAAAAAATCACATATATTTTAAATATTTTTACTGCTGTGACTGTGAGCAAGGGAGGTAATTAATAATACACATCCTGCTCTGTTGGTACTTATGAGCTATGTAACCAATAGGAAGCTGTTGGATAAAGGCCTCTGTAGAGCACATGGACTACCCAGGAGGCACTTGGTAAAGATCTGAACTACCTGTTATTTTTGCCATCTGTTACCATAGCTAGCAGCACTATCACTGTCACTAGCTGCCTGTTTACTCTCCCTCAGCAGGGGTTATAGCAACAGTAATACTCCATATGAAAGTACCACAGTTGCAATTCTTGACTTCACTTTCAGCTCTAACAGAGGGCTACCTGTGGACCTAAGGCTCCCAGTTGGGCACCATTGCTCTAAAAACTGCCAGGGTTAAAGTGGCAGAAAATACTTATCATGATGCCCAGATTGAGCGTCTTTTTTTTTAGCTTTTTGGGGATTTGGGAGAATTATTAAGTAAAATAAAAACTTTCACAAAATACAGTACATATTCACTGCAGAAATTACACTTCAGTTTTTTCCATGCTAATAGTGTGATGATGTGGGTTCTGTGGGTTGTGTACTACATTCTACATTCTGGTCAGAAAATAGGCCCGTGCTGCAGTTTTCATATACTGCAATATTCTATTCTTACCTTCAGACAAGTAGACCAAAACCACTTCATGTGTATATTATATAATTTGTATTGCTGCCTGAGGGCATCCAATGTCTCTGCAGAGATAGTAAGCTCATTTTAATCACAAATTACCCCTTTCTTTATATAACTTACTTTGATAATTGTAATAGTGTTGATGTGTAGACTGTTGTAGGGTATTAACTCTGTATTGGTTTTCTTTTTATAGTCAGCCATTGAAATATTGCTTATGGAAATTTGAAAGTAGGTTGCGGATAAACCTGCATTATATTATGTTGTGCATATTTTGTATGTTTTCAGGTCTTTCTAGGTCTTGCCAGTTTCATGTGTGTATTTGAAATGTGCATGTATGCTGTTTACTGTTTTCATGTACCATATTCTGTGGTGGCTTGCAATATCTGCAGTGCTCAGACATGTTTATTCTCACAAAAAATGTTCACAGCAATTCCAATTTAAATATAAATTAATAAATATAATTAATAGGTACAGGAAACAATTGCCCATATAGCTTTTATATTACTACTTAAAGTACACCTGTCATAAGAAATTGATGTAAGATGCCATTGTCAACCTCTCTGATTGAGAATGTTAGTTCTCTGTCTGTTTTTTTGATGCTTTGACTAAGAACAAGAAATTATGTGACAGACCCAACCAAGATGGGGGCTTTTGGAGTGGACTGCGGCTGTTAAGGTTTTCAGATGGTGAGTCTGACTTAGTGGAAGGGGACCTCTCTTACGGCTCTGGTTCTGGTCTCACTGGAATGGGGACAGGGAGACCGGAGCGCAGCGGGGTAGGAGAGTCCAGCCAGGTGCAGCAGCAGGTACTGAGTAGATGAGGATCCTCTGGAGCAGGAACTCTCTGTAGCAGGGGAGCAGCTAGGAGAAGACTGCAGACCGTGGAACCAGGATGGATGGCTCTTCAGGATGCGAAGGTAGCAGATGCAGAAGTAAGCAGGAGTCGGCAGAGGTGTCAGGTACAAGCAGAGGTTTGGCAACAGGAAAACAGTCCAAGAAGAGTCAAACAAGCCGGGGTCGGAGCAGGAGAGGTCAACAAGGTCAGACGGAGCCGGGTCAGGTATCAGATAGGTAGCAGGCAGATAAGCAGGTTACTTCAGGCACAAGCTGCAGACGAACAGCACAGAACATCTGCAGCTGTTCCTTTAAAAAGGGCCACTGGCGCCAATAGCGCTAACGCGCACACGTGCGTGCGTGTGCCGCGCGCACATCCGAACGACGTGCACCCGCTCGCGTTCGGAGACGCGCGTGCCCACGACGACCCGCGGCACGAATGCGCGTGCGCGAACGGAGACCCGATCGTGCAGAACGGACGGATTCCTGACATTGCCCCCCCCACAAGGGGCAACCTCCGGGTGCCCCTAACGACTCTCTTTTCAGGGTGTGCAGCAAAAAAGGCCTGAATTAATCTATCTGCATGTAGGTTAGCAGCAGGTTCCCATGAATTATTTTCCGGACCATAGCCCTTCCATTTAATTAAAAACTGACCTTGTCCACGACGTCTTCTGAAATCCAGAATGGCCTCCACTTCATATTCCTCATTGCCATCAATCAACACAGGGTCAGGTGGACTTGTTCCTCTACCGGGAAAAGGATCAGGTACGGCAGGCTTAAGCAGAGCTACATGAAAGACTGGGTGTATTTTCATGGAAACAGGTAAGGACAGTTCATATGATACTTCATTAATCCTCCTCTTAACTGGAAATGGACCCAGAAATTTGGGTGCCAACTTCTTAGAGGGGCAAGCTAATTTCAAGTTAGAAGTGGAAAGCCATACCTGATCCCCGACTTGAAGAATCAATTCTCCCCTTCTTCCCCGATCGAAGTTTCTCTTGCTATCAGCCTGAGCCTTGGTTATGGTCTCTTGTAGGATTTGGTTATTCCGCTGAAGAAAAGATACTGTGTCCTGTACCGCTGGAACGTGGGATTCTGAAAGAATATCAGGAAGAAAGGACAGATTAAAACCAAAATTAGCAAAAAATGGGGATTGGCCAGTGGTAGCATGGCTGGCATTGTTGTAGGCGAATTCCGCCAAAGGTAAGAGGGAAACCCAATCGTCCTGAACAAAGGATGAAAAGCATCTAATGTATTGCTCGAGGGTTTGGTTGGTGCGTTCCGATTGTCCGTTGGTCTGCGGGTGGTAGGCGGAGGACAAGGCCAATTCTATTTTCAGGGCCTCACATAAGGCTCTCCAAAAACGAGAGGTGAATTGCACCCCCCTATCGGAAACAATATTGGAGGGTACCCCGTGAAGCCTGACTATCTCCTTGATGAAGATGTGAGCCGTCTCAGATGCGGTGGGAGTTCCCTTCAAGGGTAAGAAATGGGCCATTTTAGACAAACGGTCACAGATCACAAAGATGGCTGTACAGTTCTCAGAAGGAGGGAGTTCCACAATAAAGTCCATAGTAATCATCCGCCAGGGGCGGTCGGGTACGGGAAGTGGTTTAAGCAGAACCCAGGCCGGGTTTCTGGGGACCTTATTCCGACTACACACGGGGCAGGAATTCACATATTTCTTGCAGTACTCCCTCATGCCTGGCCACCAGAAGGAGCGCTGTACAAGCTCCAAAGTCTTGCGGACACCAAAGTGCCCGGTGAGAGGATGATCGTGGAGGAGACCCAAGACCTTTATTCGGACGTCTTCCGGAACAAAGATTAGATTGTCCTTCCAAAGCAGCCCTTCTCTGGAAATGAGCGAAACTCCTGGAGGGCAGGAGGATACGAGGGAAGCTCTCTTTAACAGGGACAAAAGGTCAGGCTGGACAAGCAAAAAAGTGTTAGCAGGGAGGATGGTATCAGGGGGTGCGATGTCCTTGGAGCTATCAAACATGCGGGAAAGCGCATCCGGCTTTACGTTTCTTGACCCGGGGCGGTAGGTAATATGAAAGCAGAACCGAGAGAAAAAGAGGGCCCAGCGGGCCTGCCGAGGTTTCAGACGTTTAGCGGTACGGAGGTACTCGAGGTTCTTGTGGTCTGTGTAGATAAGTACGGGGTGTACCGCCCCCTCCAGTAAATATCTCCACTCCTCCAAAGCAGACTTGATGGCGAGTAACTCTCGGTCCCCCACATCATAATTTCTCTCTGCCGGAGAAAGTTTGCAAGAAAAGAACCCCACGGGGTGCATCAGGTCATCTTTACCTTGACGTTGGGAGACCACCGCCCCTACTGCTACCTCAGAAGCATCTACCTCCAGGATAAAGGGTCTTGACGGATCCGGGTGGCTGAGAACGGGAGCAGAGGTGAACAGGTTCTTGAGTTTCTTGAAGGCGGCCTGCGCTTCAGGTCCCCAATGAAAACGTACATTTTGTTTGGTGAGCTGGGTGATGGGGGCGATAATGGCCGAGAACCCTTTAATGAATCTTCTATAAAAATTGGCGAAGCCCACAAAGCGCTGGATCCCCTTTTTATCAGTGGGGGCTGGCCATTCGAGAACAGCAGAAACCTTTTGCGGGTCCATCTTGATGCCTGCTGGAGAGATTTCAAGGCCAAGAAATTGGATATCCTGCTGCTCAAATTTACATTTCTCGGCTTTAGCATAAAGTCCGTGTTGCCGGAGCCGGAGCAGCACTCTGCTGATGTGCCCACGATGCTGTTCCAGGGACCCGGAAAAGATTAGAATGTCGTCTAGGTATACAATGACGAAAATGTCCAGAAAGTCTCGGAAAACATCATTTATCAGGTGCTGGAAAGTGGCCGGGGCATTACAAAGTCCGAAGGGCATTACTAAGTACTCGTAGTGCCCAAAACGAGTTCGAAACGCAGTCTTCCACTCGTCGCCTGCTCGTATTCTGACCAGATTGTAAGCTCCCCTCAAGTCCAACTTAGTGAAAATAGTAGCTGACCTTAGTTTCTGAAAAAGCTCCGGAATCAGTGGTAGGGGATAACGGTTCTTAATCGTGATTCTATTTAACTCCCGGTAATCCACACAGGGTCGAAGGGTCTGATCTTTCTTTGTAACGAAGAATATTCCGGCACCGGCAGGAGATGTGGAATGGCGGATGAACCCCTTCTTAAGGTTCTCGGTGATATAGACCTTTAGGGCTTCCTGCTCTTTCTCAGACAAAGGGAAGACACACCCGAACGGGATTTCTGCCCCAGGAAGGAGCTCGATGGGGCAATCGTAGGGGCGATGTGGGGGAAGAGAATCAGCCCCCCGTTTACTGAAAACATCCAGAAACTCTTGGTAAGGCTCAGGAACTAACTGACATAAGTCCTGGTCTGGGTCCAGACAGAGGAGCGTTCTGGGCTGTACAGAAGCTCCAGGAAGACAGTGATCCTGGCAGTAAGGGGAGAGGAATCTCACCTCCCCGGAAGACCAGTCGACGGAGGGATTATGTGCCTGCAGCCACGGAATACCTAGGATCACAGGGAAAAGTGGTGATGAGATGACGTCTAGGGTTAGCAGTTCCGTATGTTGGCAGGAGGTGGTAGCTGGTAGTGGAAAAGTCTCCTGGGTGACTCGGCCAGATTTAATTTGTGAACCATCAGCCAGGAAGATGGAAAGTTCATGGGGCTTTTTCCGAAGAGGGATGGAGTGCAGGTTGGTGAAGGCAGCGTCGATGAAACAGCCGCAGGCCCCTAAATCAAGGATAGCGTTGACGTGAATCGTTCTTCCCTGCAGCTGAAATGAGAGCAGAAGGGCAACATGGAAAGTGTTGGAAGGCAGAGTTACAGGGTTGTGAGACACAGAAGAAAGGCACTTACGTGTCTTAACAGGGCAGTTGGTCACGTAATGTCCGGGGCCGCCACAGTATAGGCACAAGTTCATCTGCCGACGGCGGGCTCGCTCTTCAGGTGACAGGGTAGGCCAGAGTAATCTGAGCTGCATGGGTTCTTCAGTAGCTTGGGCAACACTGGCAGGCTTCCCTTGAGGGGATGGAGTGAAGAAGGGTGCTGAAGAAGGGGTCCTGGCGGTCATCCAGACTGGTCTTTGGGGTTGGGTGGAGCGTTCCGCCCTACGCTCACGAAGTCTCCTATCAATCCGAATGGCCAAAGCGATTAAGTCCTCCAAAGAATCTGGGATTCCAACACGGGCCAACTCATCCTTAAGGCCCTCTGACAGGCCCATGCGGAATTGATGTCTTAGGGCCGACTCGTTCCACTGGGTATCTGCGCTCCAGCGTCTAAAGTCCGAGACATAGTCTTCTGCCGACCTTCGGCCTTGCTGGAGCGCAGTTAATGCAGATTCCGCGGTGGCGGACCGCTGGGGATCATCGTAGAGCTGGGCCATCCCCTCGAAGAAGGTAGAAAGGGTCTGGGTGAGAGGACTGTCATTTTCCAGAAGGTGATGGGCCCAGGACTGGGGCTCTCCTTGCAGAAGGGAGATAACGAAGCCCACTTTAGTGGCCTCCAGAGAAAAAGTCCTAGGCTGCAGAGCAAAGTATAGTTGGCAGGCGTTACGAAAGGCCCGGAACTTGGAGCGGTCCCCGGAAAATCTCTCTGGAGTGGGAACCCTAGGTTCAGGTGGAAGCATCATCACGGCCGATTGAATGGCTGGCTGAACAGGAGGAGGCTGAGGAGCGGTGACTGGAGGGCCGGAAGTAGACAGATGCTGAACACGTTCCTCCAGCCTGGTGTAACCATCCTGAAGGGACTTCACGGCTTGAGTCAGGGCCGCAAGGTGCGAGCAGATCTCCTTCATGGCGGAGGCCCCTTCCGCAGACTCAGACATGGCTGTTCGTACTGTTAAGGTTTTCAGATGGTGAGTCTGACTTAGTGGAAGGGGACCTCTCTTACGGCTCTGGTTCTGGTCTCACTGGAATGGGGACAGGGAGACCGGAGCGCAGCGGGGTAGGAGAGTCCAGCCAGGTGCAGCAGCAGGTACTGAGTAGATGAGGATCCTCTGGAGCAGGAACTCTCTGTAGCAGGGGAGCAGCTAGGAGAAGACTGCAGACCGTGGAGCCAGGATGGATGGCTCTTCAGGATGCGAAGGTAGCAGATGCAGAAGTAAGCAGGAGTCGGCAGAGGTGTCAGGTACAAGCAGAGGTTCGGCAACAGGAAAACAGTCCAAGAAGAGTCAAACAAGCCGGGGTCGGAGCAGGAGAGGTCAACAAGGTCAGACGGAGCCGGGTCAGGTATCAGATAGGTAGCAGGCAGATAAGCAGGTTACTTCAGGCACAAGCTGCAGACGAACAGCACAGAACATCTGCAGCTGTTCCTTTAAAAAGGGCCACTGGCGCCAATAGCGCTAACGCGCACACGTGCGTGCGTGTGCCGCGCGCACATCCGAACAACGTGCACCCGCTCGCGTTCGGAGACGCGCGTGCCCACGACGACCCGCGGCACGAATGCGCGTGCGCGAACGGAGACCCGATCGTGCAGAACGGACGGATTCCTGACAGCGGCCTCTTGCCTACTGACTATGGGCCCTGGCCTTTGAGGGGGCTCTATTCTTTGAAAGGTATGTGCCTGGGGGACGTTTGGAGTAGTTTTGCTTCAGATTCAAGTCCATGTTTCCCTGAAATACACACTGAGAACTGGAGGATCTGGATACAGATTTGGAGCATTTTTGTTTTTTAAGGGTATAGAATCAACAGCCCAAACCAGCACTGACTTCCTCAACTCCTTCTAGACTCAGAGACGCAAAGCAGAAGATTATAATCATCTCAAAACAACCTGATGCTGGGGTCTCCTGCTGTTATGTGTAATCTATTTATTCAGATGTTATGTGTTTACAATTATAATGTACAGTATACCTGTGTTTGCCTATCCTGTTTAGGTGTGCATTGTCTTTCTACCATTGTATAATTTCCGCATTGTATGCATCCTAGGTATGCATTCTCGCTGTTAATTGAGTAACCTATTGTTTGTCTGTTTATTAATCCTCCTGGAGATTTCTACAAAATGTGATTAATCTTGTATTAACTTTACCTCGTTACCTAACCATTGTGGGATGTTTACCCCAATATGTAATATTTGTTTTTATTGTTCCTATAGTGACTGCCCCTATTTTGTAAAAGTATAAAAACCTGTATTTCTGTTTAATAAAGTTATTCCTTTGGCTTTATCTCAACATCTTTGTCTGCGTATGATGCTTGGGGTAAAGGGCTGGTATTAGCTATCGGTCTGCTGGAAGGGTTTGGAGGGCACAAGGCACCAGTCAGGGTGCCAGGTGGTCCATCAAAGTATAAATATTGTTGTGAATTCATGAAGAAATACATTTAATATTCACTGGCAGAGATGAGAGATTTCAGTAGGCCACAAAAAGTGGATGAACTATAATTTTGATATTATTGAACTGTTAACCTTTTGGAGACCTGTAAAACAAAATACATGATCTCACACTTTTTCTTTTTCCAAATGTGCAGGGGATTAGTTATCTGTAACTTTTACAAACCCTGTGTTGAAACAAGAGACTGGAACAATGGTAGTTTTTGTCACCAAACAAAAAGATGTTTACTTATTTTGTTGGTTAGATTGAGAAGACCAAACTTGCATAAGTAGTTATCACATGGAAATAATCCTTAACTAGAAAACCCCATTGTGAAGACTGTTTGGACAATATACAACCATGAAGACAAAATTCAATAGCTGACACCTTGTCCAACAAAACCTATTGTGTGAATTGTAGAGACTTGAAGGGCACAGCTAAGCCATCTAAACATTTATTGGACTGCTCAAAGTTCATCTCAAAACATGGTGTGAGAGGGATATGCAAGTCAGACATATTTCAAAAGTACTTCAAGTAATTCAAACTATATGTGATATTTTAAAAACCTGGATACACACTTTACAAAACCGCCCCCTCAGTGTATCATCACAGTGCTCAACAAACCCTCCCTCCAGCTGCTACTTAAAAGTGTAAATATATAAATCAGAAGGTGAATACAAAAATACAATGAATAATCAAAGAAAACGAGGGGGGTCACGAACACCAAGGGTGTGGTGAAGGCTTTTTGATATATGGACACTTTATTTTTCACATAAAAGAGAGTTTTCCGTATTCTGGACTTTTTTTGGACTATATATATATTCTTTTCTTTTTATTTAGTTCACTATTTTTTCACATTTGCATTGTATTACAGTATAACTTAATACTATTGAATCATTGATTATGCACATGTGAAGGTACATAATTTTGGGGTTGATATAGTTTTGCAATTAATGTGCACAACTCTTGTCTATTCTAGTAGTAGTTAAGCGCTACAAGGTGATTATTTTTGATTTCTCTGATTATTCATTGTATTTTTGTATTCACCTTCTGATTTATATATATGTGATATTTGTAGGTCACAAAAGAGATATTATAATGTTAGTATCTAATGATCTAAAGAACTTTGTCATAAAGAAATTATATATGAAAGTGTGATTATAAATAGAAGTGTTTTAGCAACGAATTAGCATTATGAAAAACATATAATCGTGATTATAACTGTATAAGAATTTAACCTATGTTTAGATAAACAAATATTGATTGGATACCCGAATTATACATATATCCATATAGATAATAATTGTATGTGATATTGTTTGATATATATCTAACCTGTGTCCTTTCTAAATGGACTAAAGATTTAATAGATATACATTGATATACATGTATAACCATTTTATACAATGGGGATTATTCAAAATTATGTTAAGCATATTTTATATTCTATCATTTGCTATGATTCCTGAACACTAGAGATATATTCGTAAGAACATATGTAAAAACTAATGCATATTATAAAAATAAAAATATTAACTAAAAGAGATAAAACACCAAACACATGTGAGACACCTGGTGGTTGAAGGTGCTATTGCCTTAAAATCATTAGACTCCTGGGAAAGCTAACCATTACATGTTGCCTGCCAATGAGGAGGGAACACATACCTTCTGGGCAGAACTTAGTATAATTTTATGATCTTTTTGTTTAAGAGGATATTTAAGAAACTAGAAAGAGGCCATGGGGGGAGCTCAGGGACGTACCCTGGGGGGGACCCCCCCTGAGAAGGGACACTGGAAGACTCCCAGACAAACTGATACTCATGCACCATGCATGAATACACATTTTTACATTCATGAAGATCCCTGCTCCTTGGAACTCGGAGGTCACACAAAGTAATTCCTCTGTAAGAAAATCCATGTTGAATGCCCTGGCAGCCATCTTAAAAATCCTGGTAACCAACAATCCACACTAATAGCCATATTTGGAATGGGTGAATATTTGTTTATTATATCTTCTATGTTCTCTTAAATATTGATTTTTTTGAATATTCTATTATTGAAAATCTTTCTCCCGAATCAATAACCGCCTTTTAGATTCTTCTCTAAATTCTAATTTTCATTATAAATTTCTTTTTTTTGCATAGTTGCCAATTTTATTGACAAACAAACGTCTAATTTATTTCACATTGTTAACCACTTACTTACCTGCAGTATAGTAGCGGTTGGACGTGTGAAATACAGACGTTCTGTTTAATTGTCAATTATCAAAAGGTTATTGATTCTACCGAGAAGTGATAATGGTGATAAGTCCAAAGTACGACACTCCCATTTTGTGGGTGTTTCCATTAATTGTCAAGGTGTTCATGTGACGCAATTGATATTTTAATTTCATGTAAATATTTGTCTTTTGTCAACCAATAAATGTAACTATTTTTTATGATCACTTGTCTCCGTAAATAAGTTTCACATGTATAGACTGTGTCATATAGATTGATTTTGTATCTTAAAAATATCTTCGTTAAAATTACTTAAATACTGTGTGGGAAACTGTCCTTAAAAAGCACAACAATATGAATACTAATATACTGGTATGGGGGACAGTTCTTCATGGGAGCAAAATTTGCTCCTAGTTTAGAAAACCTATTTAAAGAAGGGGAATGGGGAAACAGACCTGTTAACCACCTCATTACAGTGCACTTACACCCCCTTCCTGCCCAGACCAATTTTCAGCTTTCAGCACTCTCACAGTTTGAATGACAATTAATCATGCAACACTGTACTTATATGAAACTTGCTTCCTTTTTTTTCACACAAATAGAGTTTTCTTTTGGTGGTATTTACTCACTGGTGGGTTTTTTATTTTTTTCTGCTACAAATAATAAAAGACTGCAAATTTTTCTTTGTGTCTGTCATAAAATTTTGCTAATTAGTAATTTTTCTTCATAAATTTTGGCCAAAATTGCTACATATACTGCTACATACTGCTACTTATCTTTGGTAAAAAAAATAACCCAAATTAGTGTATATTATTTGGTCTTTGTGAAAGTTATAGAGTCTACAAACTATGGTGCTAATCACTGAAAATTGATTACCGTATTTATCAGCGTATAACACTCACCCCAAGTTTAGGAGGGAATTTTAATAGAAAAACCTTTTAGGAGGGAAGTTTAAGGAAAAAAAACTTACATTTAAATGCACATCAATGCAGTCTTATCAGTGTCCATTTGCAGCCTTGTCCATCATTGCAGCCTTCCCAGTGTCCCTATACAGTCTTCCCAGTGTCCCTATGCAGTCTTCCCAGTGTCCCTATGCAGCCTTCCCAGTGTCCATATGCAGCCTTCCCAGTGTCCATATGCAGCCTTGTGTCATTGCAGCCTTCCCAGTGTCCATATGCAGCCTTGTGTCATTGCAGCCTTCCCAGTGTCCATATGCAGCCTTGAGTCATTGCAGCCTCCCCAGTGTCCTTGCAGCCTTGTTTAAAATTTGGCTAGACTCGGCTCTGCTCACAGTCAGGGGTGGGACTGCGAGAGGAACCGAGTCAAGCCAAAGTACACTCGGCTTTGTGTATCTCGGCTCCGCTTGCTCCTCTCCTCTCCTCTCGCAATCAGTGGAGATGGGCGGGACTGCGAGAGGAGCCGAGTCTAGCCAAAGTACACTCGGCTTTATGTATATCGGCTCCCCTTGCTCCTCTCATCACAATAGGCGGTGGATCGGCGGGTATAACACGCACCCACGGGGAAAAAGTGTGTGTTATACGCAGATAAATATGGTACATCTGATCAGGCCTTCAGTACATCAGATGAATCTAATTTCTTGAGACACTAACAAGTTAGGAAAGTACAAATACCCCCCAAATTAACCCTTTTTAGAAAGAAGACATTCCAAGGTATTAAGTAAGTAGCATGGTGAGTTTTTTTAAGTTGTAATTTTTTCCCCACAATTCTTTATAATATGAAGATTATTTTTTTGCAAAATTGTCATATTATCAGGTTATTTCTCACACAGAGCATATGCATACAACAAATTACACCCCAAAATACATTCTGCAGCTCTTCCCGAGTATGGCGATACCCCATGTGTGAGACTTTTACACAGCCTGGCCACATACAAAGGACCAACATTGAATTAGCACCTTCAGGCGTTCTACGAGCATGATACATCTCATTTCTCAACCACCTAAGGCCCTGGAGCACCAGGACAATGGAATTGCCCACAAAATGACCCCATTTTGGAAAATACCCCAATATATAATCTACGAGGCATAATGAGTCTTTTGAACAGTTCATTTTTTTCCAGAAGCTGTTGGAAAATGTGGAAAAAAAGAAAATGCATTTTTTTTACACAAAGTTGTCAATTTATAAGATATTTCTAGTGCATAGCATGTATATAGCAAAAATTACACCCCAAAACACATTCTGCTAGTCTTCCCGAGTATGGTGATACCACATGTGTGAGACTTTTACACAGCATGGCCAATACAGAGGCTTAACATTGAAGTAGTACCTTCAGGCGTTCTAGGAGCATAAATTACACATCTCATTTCATTCCTACCTATCACACTTTTGAAAGTCCTTGGGCACCAGCCCAGTGGAATTACCCACAAAATGACCCCTTTTTGTAAAGCAAACACTGCATATTCTATGAGGCATGGGCTGCAAATGGGTACTCGGGTACTCTGATGGGCTGCTGATAGGTACTCGGGTACTCTGATGTGCTGGAGACAGGTACTTGGGTAATCTGATGGGCTAGTGACAGGTACTCGGTTACTCTGACGGGCTGGGGATAGGTACTTGGTCACTTTAATGGGCTGGTGACAGGTACTCGGGTACTCTGATGGGCTACAGATAGGTACTCGGGTACTCTGATGGGCTGGTGACTGGTATTCGGGTACTCTGAAGGGCAATGAAAGGTACTCAGGCACTCGGTACTCATATGAACTGTGACAGGTACTCATATGGACTGTGACAGGTACTCAGGTACTTGGGTACTCATATGGACTGTGACAGGTACTTAGGTACTCGGGTAATCAGATGAACTGTGACAGGTACTCATATGGACTGTGACAAGTACTCAGGTACTTGGGTACTCAGATGAACTGTGACAGGTACTCGGGTACTCAGATGAACTGTGACAGGTACTCATATGGACTGTGACAGGTACTCATATTAATTGACAGGTACTCAGATGAACTGTGACAGGTACTTTGATGGGTGGCGACAGGTCCTCTTTATTGGTGGGCAATCAGTGTGATTGGTGTACACGGTAAGCGGTAATGAGATGTTACCGCAATCTCCTTCTCACACATGATCGGTGTGTGAGAAGGAGAACCCGGTAACATCTCGTTACCACGATTTGTTGACATTTAGTGATCGGCTGTGAAAGGATCACAGCGAATCACATGGTAAACAGCAGCCGGCCAATGGCTGTTTATCCGCATCGGTGAAGAGCAGTGTTCGTGGGAACATGCCACCAACGATCACGCGCATGTGCCGTGCAAAGTAGGGCAGTACCACCTGTAATCGGGCTGAGACTTCATCACGGCCGATCCTGTGGTAAACAGCCATGCCCAATGGCCGTTCACTCCCCTCGGTGGCAATCGGTGTCTCCGTGACACGCTGCCACTGAAGGTACAGGGAGGCATGCATATGATCACACCCATTCCCTGTTTAAATGGAAGGACGTCATATGACGCCCGCCCAGAATGAGAGCCACGTCATATGACAGCTGGCGGGCGGCAAGTGGATAATTTACAAGAGACTTATAGATGATCTACTGATAATCTGGAAGGGTTTAGAGGAGGGGCTCTGTAGTTTTCTTCAACAATTAAAACAGAATGATAAAAATATCCAGTTTTCTTATACCTACAGCTGGGAGTCTGTTGCTTTTCTAAAAGTTAAGATCTATAGAGAAAAGGGGAATTTTTAAGTACGAAGGTGTTTTTCAAAGTGACAGATAGGAATAGTTTGTCTATTCATTACAGACACCACTAGGTCTTGCTGAAGAATATACCAAAAGGCCAAATTATCCAGTTCCAACCTCACTATACTAATGAGTCAGATTATTTAGCCTAGGAAAATATTATAAAGGATTCATTGAAAAGGGTTAACCATGTAAGAAGTTGGACAGAATAATTGGGGAGGTTTTACAAAGCCCAAGGATAGATTTTTTTAGAATCTAAACATGGAGAAAGTCCTTGCATTTAGAGAAGCCAATAACAGAAATGCAAGCACTTTGCAATTTTGGTGGATCGAATATGTATGTGTGACCACATTGGAGGGTAATTAATAGGGAAAAAAGTTGTCAGAAATCATGAAATCAGACCGAGACAGAAGTACAGTTAAATCACACTTGTTTAATTAATAAAAATAAACATAGTAGTTAGTCAGGTTGAAAAAAGACACAAGTCCATCCAGTTCAACCTTAAAAACAAATAAATAAAATTAAAAAATAATCGTACAATCCAAATACCCAATTTTATGCCCACAATTGATCCAGAGGAAGGCGAAAAAAAACCCCAGCAGAGCATGCTCCAATTTGCTACAGCAGGGGAAAAAAATTCCTTCCTGATCCCCCAAGAGGCAATCGGATTTTCCCTGGATCAACTTTACCTATGTTAGTACCCAGTTATATTATGTACATTCAGGAAAGTATCCAGGCCTTTCTTAAAGCAATCTACTGAGCTGGCCAGAACCACCTCTGGCGGGAGTCTATTCCACATTTTCACAGCTCTAACTGTGAAGAAACCTTTCCGTACTTGAAGATGAAATCTCTTTTCCTCTAGACGTAAAGAGTGCCCCCTTGTCCTCTAGGTTGACCGTACAGAGAACAACTCAACACCAAGTTCACTATATGGACCCCTAATATATTTGAACATGTTGATCATATCCCCCCTTATTCTCCTCTTCTCAAGAGTGAATAAATTCAGTTCCTCTAATCTTTCCTCATAGCTGAGTTCCTTCATGCCTCTTATCAGTTTGGTTGCCCTTCTCTGCACTTTCTCCAGTTCCCCGATATCCTTTTTGAGAACTGGTGCCCAAAACTGAACTGCATATTCCAGGTGAGGTCTTACTAATGATTTGAACAGGGGCAAAATGATATCTCTCTCTTAATACAAGAAAGGACTTTGCTCGCTTTGGAAACAGCATCTTGGCATTGCATGCTATTATTGAGCTTATGATCTACCAAAACCCCCAGATCCTTCTCCACTATGGATCCCCCCAGTTGTACTCCCCCTAGCATGTATGATGCATGCATATTCTTAGCCCCCAAGTGCATAACTTTACATTTATCAACATTAAACCTCATCTGCCACATAGTCGCCCAATTAGACAGTGTATTGAGGTTGGCTTGTAAATTGGAGACATCCTGTAAGGACGTTATTCCACTGCATATCTTGGTGTCATCTGCAAAGACAGAAATGTTACTTTTGATCCCAGACCCAATATCATTTATAAAGATGTTAAAAAGTAAGGGTCCCAGCACTGAACCTTGGGGTACACCACTGATAACCTTAGACCATTCAGAGTAAGAATCATTAATCACTACTCTCTGAATTCTGTCTTTTAGCCAATTTTCTATCCATTTACAAACTGATATTTCCAAACCTGTAGACTTTACCTTACACATGAGCCGTATGTGGGGAACTGTATCGAACGCTTTTGCAAAATCCAAGTATACCACGTCCACCGCCACCCCTCTGTCCAAGGTTTTACTTACCTCCTCATAAAAAGAAATCAGATTTGTCTGACAACTTCTGTCTTTCATGAATCCATGTTGTCTGTTGCTTAAAGTGTTTTTGGAGTTCAGGAACCAGAACTGATAGTCAGACAAGCCAAACGTCAGGGAGCCGGAGATGAGCGTAGTAAAACAGCAAGCAGGATCTGAAGCAAGAAGGGATGTCAGCCAAGCAAGTCTTTTAACAGGAATGCAAGAGAGCGTCTCTGTGATGTTGACTAAGGCGAAGACAGAGCTCCTTTGGACTGGCTTAAGTAGGCAGGACTGACAAGCAGTATATCAGCAACAGCTGAGTAACAGTGGAGAGATAGGATATGGCAATTAGCCGACAGCTGAGCGGCCAGCTCAGAGAAGGAAGGGCTGAGCCCAGCCCTGACAGTACCCCCTCCTCCTCGGTGGACCACCAGGCTTGAGGGTAAATCATCTATGGAAATCACGGAGGAGTATAGGGGCATGTATGTCCGAGGATGAGACCCGCTTTTCACCATAAACTGTCTTGTTGGGCTCATAATATTTACAAAATATATCGCACTGTCCCTTTTAAGTTGTGTACAAGCAGCCGGCACAGCAAGGCATCAATGTTGCAAAAATTTAGTGAAAGTAAACAAGTGCAGCGCTCATATAAAATCACTTATCAATTATGACCAACATAATTACAAAATATAGTCAAAACTTATATTGTATATAATAATGTGACATATAATAATGTGACAATCAAAAATCAGAAAAAAGTGTCAAAAAGGAACTAAATTGTAAAGAGTCCCAAGTCATATAGACATATAAAGTCCAAAGTAGCTCCAAGAAGAAAACCAGTGGAGTGAATCAACCAGTGGGAAAGTGGTATGTTATTAGTCAATAAGTGACGATCCTCCACCGTGGATAAATATAGAGGCTTACCGGAACGATTGGACACAGATGGGCATGTACCCACTGGGACAATCGAGCTTTAGAAAATGACAGCGTTCCAGAAATCCAGAAACTCCAGAAATCCTTTACAGAACTCCCAATAGCATGTATTTAAGGATTTAATTGCCAAAGAGGACAGAAATAGAAGGGCACATAGCGTAATTCTATTAAAAACTCAGCTCTTTTATTAAAAAAGGAATAACACTCACATTTGTGCTGCAAATTCAAGTGCTTTACAAAGAGGCAGTAACAGTGGCATCAGCTATCCTTCCAGACGCGTTTCGTCCAATGGGACATCATCTGGGGTGTCTTGTTGGGCTCCCTAACTTTATAGAAGCCATCGTTTTCATACCCTGCACAGGAAACAAATGTCTAAAGGCAAACAGCTTCTGCAGTGTTCTCTGTTTGGAAAACACATAATGCTTACTAGTGTCAAAAGCACATTCTATATTAAATCTTTATTTGTAAGATTTTATATAAAAAAGAAAAAAATATTGTTTTCAAATGTATATAAAATGTAAACAAATTACCCCAAACTATTATATTATAATATATTAATATATTGTTTCTTTTAGATGGCGAACAGGCAAGCAGCTAAATATGTAGATTGAAAATATATATGAACTTTTTTACCTGGTGGAAAAAATGAATTCTGTTCAGTTTGTCTTGTAATCCAGGTACCTCAAACAGATAGCTTAACCAGGCGTGGACCTTACCTTCAATGCTAGTACAGTTTGGTCCAGAATATTCCCCAGCCTTCTGATTTTTCACAGATTGTCTTAAAAACATGCTTGGAATGTCAAATTATACATGCAAAAGCCAAACTGATGTACAGTGGTGTGAAAAAGTGTTTGCCCCCTTCCTCATTTCCTGTTCCTTTGCATGTTTGTCACACTTAAGTGTTTCGGAACATCAAACCAATTTAAACAATAGTCAAGGACAACACAAGTAAACACAAAATGCAATTTGTAAATGAAGGTGTTTATTATTAAAGGTGAAAAAAATCCAAATCATCATGGCCCTGTGTGAAAAAGTGATTGCCCCCTAAACCTAATAACTGGTTGGGCCACCCTTAGCAGCAACAACTGCAACCAAGCGTTTGCGATAACGTGCAATGAGGCTTTTACAGCGTCCTGGAGGAATTTTGGCCCACTCATCTTTGCAGAATTGTCCTAATTCAGTTACATTAGAGGGTTTTCGAGCATGAACGGCCTTTTTAAGGTCATACCACAACATCTCAATAGGATTCAGGTCAGGACTTTGGCTAGGCCACTCCAAAGTCTTCATTTTGTTTTTCTTCAGCCATTCGGTGGTGGACTTGCTGGTGTGTTTAGGATCATTGTCCTGCTGCAGAACCCAAGTTCGTTTCAGCTTGAGTACACGAACAGATGGTCGGACATTCTCCTTCAGGATCTCTTGGTAGACAGCAGAATTCATAGTTCCTTTTATCACGGCAAGTCTTCCAGGTCCTGAAGCAGCAAAACAGCCCCAGACCATCACACCACCACCACCATATTTTACTGTTGGTATAATGTTCTTTTTATGAAATGCAGTGTTCCTTCTACGCCAGATATACTTGGACACACACCTTCCAAAGAGTTCCACTTTTGTCTCATCGGTCCACAGAATGTTGTCCCAAAAGTCTTGGGGATCATCAAGATGTATTGTGGAGAAATTGAGACGAGCTTTGATGTTCTTTTTGCTCAGCAGTGGTTTTCTCCTTGGAACTCTGCCATGCAGGCCATTTTTGCCCAGTCTTTTCCTGATGGTGGAGGCATGAACGCTGACCTTAACTGAGGCAAGTGAGGCCTGCAGTTCCTTGGACGTTGTTGTGGGGTCTTTTGTGACCTCTTGGATGAGTCGTCGCTGCGCTCTTGGGGTAATTTTGGGCGGCCGGCCACTCCTGGGAAGGTTCACCACTGTTCCATGTCTTCGCCATTTGTGGATAATGGCTCTCACTGTGGTTCGCTGGATTCCCAAAGCTTTGGAAATGGCTTTATAACCCTTTCCAGACTGATAGATCTCAATTACTTTCTTTCTCAATTGTTCCTGAATTTCTTTGGGTCTCGGCATGATGTGTAGCTTTTAAGGATCTTCTGGTGGACCTTACTGTGTCAAGCAGCTCCTATTTAAGTGATGCCTTGATTGTGAACAGGTGTGGCAATAATCAGGCCTGGGTGTGGCTAGAGAAATTGAACTCAGGTGTGGACAACCACAGTTATAGTATGTTTTAACAAGGGGGGCAATCACTTTTTCACACAGGGCCATGATGGTTTGGATTTTTTTTCACCTTTAATAATAAACACCTTCATTTACAAATTGCATTTTGTGTTTACTTGTGTTGTCCTTGACTATTGTTTAAATTGGTTTGATGTTCCGAAACACTTAAGTGTGACAAACATGCAAAGGAACAGGAAATGAGGAAGGGGGCAAACACTTTTTCACACCACTGTATGTGAGATGAAGTA
The DNA here is from genome assembly GCF_037356315.1 of Lithobates pipiens. NCBI lineage: Eukaryota > Metazoa > Chordata > Amphibia > Anura > Ranidae > Lithobates > Lithobates pipiens. Next base: position 87,492,857 of record NW_027507790.1, on the reverse strand, counting down.
TTGTCAATTGGGGGTGCGCATTCAGTTCATTGCAGAGCAGGTGTCCAGTGGTAGATTACAATATGGATGGTTTGACCATCCACGGCAATATTTCCTATCCTAAAAAGTGCTCAAACACCTCTGGTGAGTGTACATCTATATTTTAAACACAAGCGGTGAGGGAATTAAAAAATAGCATTGGAAGATATCTTTGGGGCTTGAAATTATGTCACAAGGACTGATTGATTTAATCCACTTTTTCACTGTTGTGTATATATATATATATATATATATATATATGTTATAATATATGTTTTATTGTAAAGGGGCAGCTAGGTTTTTTCAGTTTTTGCTTTTATGCTCTCACATTTGGTGCCATACATTGGTTTAATCTTTCCTAATATTTCCTATTCACCATATAACTGCCCAAGAGAACAACTGGCAATGACTCACTTTTAAAGGGTGCTGTGACTGAGAAAAGGTTGAGAAAGGCTGATTTAAACTAATAACAGTTCTACAAAATTCAGACCAGTTAATGTGCAGTTCTGTTTTGTTAGTTTTTTTATTAGATTCATTTTGCACCATTTACAATAATGGAATATTCCATTTAAAGACAAGAGTGTGCTGGGAGAGGTTGTTGTGGTAATGTTTTTATGAAATGGGTTTAGTATTCCATTAACAGTTTGATATTGATAATCATTGCATTCTTTTGTCCAGCCTAAGTATATTAGTAAGCTCTTGCTGGCTGCAACCACATTTTCATATTGCTGTTCATTCTTGTATTTTTCCTAGATTATTTTCAAGGGCCTGTTAAAAAGAACGAAGGCTCCATGCACACTGGCTTACAAATCGCTGCTTCTACAAGAGTTGTGTTCTGCCTGTAGAAGCAGCTCAATGTTGTCTTATGTGTTCATGTATATTAGGAAGATTGCAGGCATATTTTAAGCTCAATGTTTAGAGACAGGAAAAAAAAACCTTCTGGTTTGCATTTCTGATTGGATTTTTCTAGTAGAAAAAATGCAAAACTCCCTAAACTCATCTAAACTGTACAAATAATGCGAGTGTATATGAGTGTTTTTTTTACTGCCAAGGGAACAGATGTTTTGTAACCACTAGAGATCCGCGCTGTAGCCGAATGACGGCTACAGCGCAAACCTGCTTTGCCGGGACTACGTCTACTGACGTTGTCCCGTGCACGAGCAGCCTGCGTGCCCCCTGAACTTATCAGTGCCCACCTGCCCCATACCAGTGCCACCTAAGTATAGGCAAAAGTGCCACCCGTCAGTGCCACCCATCAGTGCCCACAGTGCCACCTATCAGTGCTCACAATCTGCCTCAACAGCAGTGCTGCACCTCAGTGCCACTTATCCGTGCCCATCAGTGTCATCTACCAGTGCCCATCAGTGCCGCCTATCAGTGCCCAGCAGTGCCACCTATCAGAGCCACCTATCAGTGCCACCTATCAGTGCCCATCAGTCCAACCTATCAGTGGTACCTATCAGTGCCCATTAGTGCCACCCATCCATGCCACCCATCAGTGCCACTCATCAGTGCCATCTTATCTGTGCCCATCTTTGCCCATCAGTGCCGCCTTATCTGTGCCCATCAGTACTGCCTTATCTGTGCCTATGGGTGCCACCTTATCTGTGCCTATTAGTGCGGCCTTAACTGTGCTCATCAGTGCCCACCAGTGCAGCCTATCAGTGCCCACCAGTGCAGCCTATCAGTTCCCACCAGTGCCGCCTAATCAGCGCATTTCAATGAAGGAGAAAAATAACCTGTTTGCAAAATTTTATAACAAAAGATTAAACATGTTTTTTTTTTTTTGCATCTTTTTTTGTTTGTTTAGCAAAAAATAAAACTCTCAGCTGTAATTAAATACCACCAAAAGAAAGCTCTATTTGTGGGGAAAAAAATTATATAAATGTCATTTGGGTACAGTGTTGTATGGCTGCGCAATTGTCATTCAAACTGCATCAGCGCTGAAAGCTGAAAATTGGTCTGGGCAGGAGGGGGGTTTAAGTGCCCAGTAAACAAGTGGTTAAGCCCAGTGTGCATGGAGCCTCATAGTTTACTGTTAGGGATGGGCCGAACACCCCCCGATTCGGTTCGCACCAGAACATGCGAACAGGCAAAAAGTTTGAGTGAACATGCAAACCCTATGAAGGTCTATGGGGCACAAACATGACAAATCAAAAGTGCTCATTTTAACCACTTGCCTACAGGGAATTTTTAGCCCCTTCCTGCCCAAGCCATTTTTCAGCTTTCAGCGCTGTCATACTTTGAATGACAATTGCGTGGTCATGCTACAGTGTACCCAAACTAATTTTTTATCATTTTCTTCACACAAATACAGCTTTCTTTTGGTGGTATTTAATCACTGCTGGGTTTTTTATTTTTTTACAACAAAAAAAAGACCAAAAATGTTGAAAAAATATGTTTTTCACTTTTTTTCGGTCAGTAAATTTTGTAACTAAGTAATTTTTCGCCTTCACTGATGTGTGCTGATGAGGTGGCACCGATGGGCACTGATAGGCAGAACTCTTGGTCATTGATGAGGTGGCATTTATGGGCACTGATGAGGTAGCACTTACTGGCACTGACAGGTGGCACTGATATGTGGCACTGATGAGTACTGATAGGTGGCACTGATGGGCACTGATAGGCGGGACTAATGGGCACTGATAGGTGGCACTGGTGGGCACTTTTAGGCAGGACTGGTGGGCAGTAATAGGTGGTATTAGTGAGCACTAATAGGCAGCACTGGTGGGCACTGATAGGTGGCACGGATAGGCATTACTGATGGACACTGATGGGTGGCACTGATGAGTGACACTGATGGGCATTCATTGACTGCAGTAATGGGCATTGATGGGCAGCACTGATAGGCAGCATTGATTGCCAGCATTGACTGGTATCGCTAATGAGCACTGATTGCCGCCACTGGTGGGCACTGATCGTTGGCATTGGTTGTCACTGTTTTTTTACACATTTTTTTTTACTATTGTAATCAGGGCACTGATGATCAGTGCCCTTATTACATTCTTAAATGTTCCCCTGTGAGGAGATGCCATTGATCAGCTCTCCTCGTCACACACTTGGTCGGTGTGAGGCGAGTAGCACCGATTACCGGCACTTCCTTGTTTACATGTGACCGGCTGTTTTTGGACACAGCCGATCACATGTTTAAAGAGCAGAGGACTCGGTTCTTTCCACAGATCGGGGTCGCGCCATGTCCTAGCAACACGGCGCGGCCACGATCGCCGTGCTGACGATGGCCCAGAACAAGAGCTGCACCACTCCGCCGTCATATGACGGTGGGTGGCCAGCAAGCAGTTAAAGGCTTATATGCAAGTTATTGCCATAAAAAGTATATGGGGACCCAGGTACTACCCCAGGGTATATGTATCAATGCAAAAAAAAGTTTTTAAAACTACCACTTTTTCAAGAGCAGTGATTTTAATAATGCTTAAAATGAAACAGTAAAAATTAAATATTCCTAAATATTCAAATGACGGCCAGGCTGCGGACTTATTGTGGCGGGAGGGTGTCATATGACGTCCTCCTGTTTAAACAGGGAATGCGCACGATCGTGCATGCACATCCCTGTTTCTTCGGTGGCGGCGTGTCATGGAGACATCACTCGCCACCGAAGGGGGTGAACAGCCATTGGCTATGGCTGTTTACCACGTGATCGGCCGTGATCGTTTCACAGCCAATCACTAAAATGTAAACAAACCGCGGTAACGGGATGCTACCGGGTTCTCCTCCTCACACACCGATCGTATAACAGTCGATCAGAGTACCCGAGTACCTGTTACAGTCCATCAGAGTACTCGAGTACCTGTCCCGGACCATCTGAGTAGCCGAGTACCTGTCCTGGTCCATCTGAGTACCCGAGTACCTGTCACGGTCCATCAGAGTACCCGAGTACCTGTCGCGGTCCATCAGAGTACCCGAGTACCTGTCACGGTCCATCAGAGTACCCGAGTACCTGTCACGGCCCATCAGAGTACCTGAGTACCTGTCACGGCCCATCAGAGTACCCGATTACCTGTCACGGCCCATCAGAGTACCCGAGTACCTGTCACGGTTCATCCGAGTACCCAAGTATCTGTAACGGCTCATCAGAGTACCCAAGTACCTGTCACGGCCCATCAGAGTACCCAAGTACCTGTCACAGCCCATCAAAGTACCTGAGTACCTGTCACAGCCCATCAGAGTACCCGAGTACCTGTCCCAGTCCATCTGTGTACCCGAGTACCTGTTACAGTTCATCTGAGTACCTGTCACAGTTCATATGAGTACTTGAGTACCTGTCACAATTCATCTAAGTACCCGAGTACCTGTCACAGTCCATATGAGTACTTGAGTACCTATCACCGCCCTTCAGAGTACCCAAATACCAGTCACCAGGCCATCAGAGAACCTTTCACCAAGCCATCAGAGTACCCGAGTACCTGTCACCAGGCCATCAGAGTAGCCAAGTACCTGTCACCAGGCCATCAGAGTACTCAAGTACCTGTCACCAGCCCATCAGAGTACCAGAGTACCTATCTGCAGCCCATCAGAGTACCCAAGTACCTATTTGCAGCCCATGCCTCATAGAATATACGTTGGGGTGTTTGCTTTCCAAAATGGGGTGAGGAGTTTGTGGTAACTTCTCGTTACCGCTTGCAGTGTACACCAATCACACTGATTGCCCCCCCAATAAAGAGGACCTGTCACCACCCCTCATAGTACCTGTCATTCACAGTCCATCAGAGTACCTGTTACAGCCCATCAGAGTACCCGAGTACCTGTCACAGCCCATCAGAGTACCTGAGTACCTGTCACAGCCCATCAGAGTACCCGAGTACCTGTCACAGCCCATCAGAGTACCCGAGTACCTGTCACAGCCCATCAGAGTACCCGAGTACCTGTCACAGCCCATCAGAGTACCCAAGTACCTGTCACAGTCCATCAGAGTACCCGAGTACCTGTCACGGTTCATCCGAGTACCCGAGTACCTGTCACGGCCCATCAGAGTACCCGAGTACCAGTCACAGCCCATCAAAGTACCCGAGTACCTGTCACAGCCCATCAGAGTACCCGAGTACCTGTCACAGCCCATCAGAGTACCCGAGTACCTGTCACAGCCCATCAGAGTACCCGAGTACCTGTCACAGGTCATCTGAGTACCTGAGTACCTGTCCCAGTCCATCTGAGTACCCGAGTACCTGTTATAGTTGATCTGAGTACCTGTCACAGTTCATCTGAGTACCTGAGTACCTGTCACAGTTCATCTGAGTACCCAAGTACCTGTCCCAGTCCATCTGAGTACCCGAGTACCTGTTATAGTTCATCTGAGTACCTGTCACAGTTCATCTGAGTACCTGAGTACCTGTCACAGTTCATCTGAGTACCCGAGTACCTGTCACAGTCCATATGAGTACCTGAGTACCTATCACCACTCTTCAGAGTACCCAAATACCAGTCACCAGGCCATCAGAGAACCTGTCACCAGGCCATCAGAGTACCCGAGTACCTGTCACCAGGCCATCAGAGTAGCCAAGTACCTGTCACCAGGCCATCAGAGTACTCAAGTACCTGTCACCAGCCCATCAGAGTACCAGAGTACCTATCTGCAGCCCATCAGAGTACCCAAGTACCTATTTGCAGCCAATGCCTCATAGAATATACGTTGGGGTGTTTGCTTTCCAAAATGGGGTCATTCCACTGTCCTGGTGCTCCAGGACTTTCAAAAGTGTGATAGGAATGAAATGAGATGTGTCATTTATGCTCCTAGACCGCCTGAAGGTACTACTTCAATGTTCGGCCTCTCTATGTGACCAGGCAGTGTAAAAGTCCTACACATGTGGTATCGCCATACTCGGGAGGAGTAGCAGAATGTGTTTTGGGGTGTAATTTTTGCTATATACATGCTATGTGTTAGAAATATCTTATAAATTGACAACTTTGTGTAAAGAAAAAAATGCGTTTTCATTTTTTTCCACATATTCCAAAAACTTCTGGAAAAAAATGAACCGTTCAAAAGACTCATTATGACTCACAGATTATACGTTGGAGTGTTTGCTTTCCAAAATGGGGTAATTTTATGGGAAATTCCATTGTCCTGCTACTCCAGGGCCTTCAAAAATGTAATAGGTGGTTGAGAAATGTTTGTTGTGGTTGAAAAAACGTCATTTTTGCTCGTGGAACGTCTGAAGGTACTACTTCAATGTTGGTGCTCTGTATGTGGCCAGGCTGTGTAAAAGTCTCACACATGTGGTATCGCCATACTCGGGAAGAGTAGCAGAATGTATTTTGGGGTGTAATGTGTTGTATGCATATGCTGTGTGTGAGAAATAACCTGATAATATGACAATTTTGTAAAAAAACTAATAATAAAAAAAAATCTTAATTTTGCAAAGAATTGTGGGAAAAAATTACAACTTAAAAAAATTCACCATGCTACTTACTTAATACCTTGGAATGTCTACTTTGTAAAAAGGGGTCATACACCTGATGTACTGAAGGCCTGATCAGATGTGATCAATTTTTAGTGATTGGCACTAAACTAGACTCTATAACTTTCACAATGACCAAATAATATACACTAATGTGGGTTATTTTTTACCAAAGATATGTAGTAGTATAAATTTTGGCCAAAATTTATGAAGAAAAAATACTAATTAGCAAAAATGTATGACAGAAACAAAGAAAAAGGCATTTTTTCACAAAATTTACATTTTATTTTATTTATAGCACAAAAAATAAAAAACCCACTAGTGATTAAATATCACATACATGACTGAGTAATTGTCATTCAAACTGTGAGAGCGCTGAATTGAGGTACTGAATTGAGGTGGTTAAATATCGTGCCTGGGGGTCCCCTTAGTCTGCTTGTAAAGTGGCACATCTGTGCAATGTGTAGAACAGTGTCTTAGAATATTATTCCAAATTCATAATTCGGCACTTATAGGTATTATAATATATTTATGGCAAGCTTGCAAAACATATTTGGTTTTATGATTAATCATAATAAATAGTATGTGTGAATGACCTTGATCAAGTGTTCAGTGAAATATATCCTCATCTGAAGCTGAGTTAGTAATAAGTTTCTGAATGTAACCAGTTTGAGTATGACATATATGGAATTTTGGTACAGAATGTCATGAGAAGACAAAAATAGACATGTGTCTACGTAGCTAAAGCAATGATACATTGTGGATTATATCTTGTTAAAATAAGTTTAGAGTAGTCTCAGTCATGTTAATACATATTAGTATATAGTTACTTAATGTAAAGTTGCTAATATGTGCTCATATTATGTAAATGTATGGTTATATGACATTACATGCACAGCACATTATGTCACGTATGGAGTGTTACATGTGAGCTTGTCAATCAAGCTCCATATGACTCTCTGAGTATCTTGTGCCATACAAGGTACTAAGTTTGTGAGGTTATGACGTTCGCATGTAATATTTAAGCCTATGTTTTCAGAGATCTCGCAGACACTCACAGGGCACTCATTGACGGACACATACACGTACCCTCATACTCTCACAGACACACACACACCCTGACATATTCACACAGAGACTGATGGCTTGGGACAGCTGAATTCTGCCAGAAGTCTAAGAACGTCATTTGCTGCTTCTTCTTGAAGGACACTCAAGACAGCAAGACAGCAGCCATTAAAGCACACATGCTTTCATAAGCTCATTACAGCTTTTTTAATTATTCTATTTTCATATATTTTTACCTACACTGAACTGAACTATTATACTTTTTACATTGTATTTATGATGCCAACTGTGTGACAAATAAACGCACACTTTATTTTAAGTCAGTTTGACTATCAATGCTATTGATTCGGAAACGTCTCTGAGATATAGAATATTAGACAATAATATTATTCTTCACAGTGCCACAGCAAAATGACATTTCTAAAGGAAAAAATGTAATTTAAACTTGCTTGTGGCGGTAATGTATTGCAGGCTCCCGGCAATATAGATAAAAAATCAAGGAAAAATCAGCGTGCGGTCCCCCCAGTCCATACCAGGCCCTTCAGGTCTGGTATGGATTTTAAGGAGAACTCCATGCCAAAATGTTAAAAAAAATGCCGTTGGGCCCCCCTAAATACATACCAGACCCTTACCTGAACATGCAGCCTGGAGGACAGGATAGGGCGAGCGAACGCCCCCCCCTTCCTGAACCATGCCAGGCCATGTACCCTTAACATGGGGAGGGTGCTTTTGGGCTCCCCCCAAAGCACCTTGTCCGCATGTTGATGGGGACAAGAGCCTCTTCCTGACAACCCTTGCCATTGGTTGTTGGGGTCTGCGGGTGGGGGGCCTATTGGAATCTGGAAGCCCCCTTTAACAAGTGGGCCCCCAGATCCCAGCCCCCCCAATGTGAATGGGTATTGGGTACATTGTACCCCTACCCATTCACCAAATAAAGTGTCAAAAAGTGTCAAAAAGTAAAAACCACAATAGACAGTTTTTGACAGATCCTTTATTAAAAAAAGAAAAAAAAATTCACATGATGTAAATCCATCTTCAGTCATGCCGCCTGACGGACCCAAAAAATAGAAAAAAGAAAAAACCGAGAAAACTCCACCTCCATGGGAGGCCTCCTGGCAACTGCTGACTTTTCCCTTTGACACTAGGCCATGGGGAGGTGGGTCCAGAGGTAGAGAAAGTCAGTGCAGAACATAGTCCAGAGGGTAGTATTGGGGGTATTAGTGGTAGGTTGATTAAAGCACATAAACCATGGTAAGTATAGTAACAAGTCCTAGTTGAAAACCCAATAGGAAGATTATATGCAACTGGTCTAAACTACGTGGCATGTTCACCAATGCCAGGAGCCTGGCGGACAAGATGGATGAACTAGAGATACTCCTCTCCACGTTATCACACTATACATGGCTGCTGTGTAAGCAGCCTTATATAGTGTGGGGCGTGGACTTAGCCCCCTGAGCCATGATTGGCGAAAAGCACCCTGCCTTTGGCCAATCATGGCTCTCACAGCAGGTCGCGCTGTGATTGGCCAAAGCATGCAGGTCAGGTGCATGCTTTGGCCAATCAGCAGCCATCAATGCACTGCGATCTTGCAGTGCATTATGGGGTGCTCCGTGTCGCGCAAATTTGCCATGAACACCCCATATGTTCGAGTTGCAGTCCTATTTACTGTACATAAGATAATTGCAAAGCCAAAAATTTGAATACTTCTGTTAAATACCTTGTGGTTTAAAGTCAGCTTCTTCCTCTGTTGACCCTTCCCTGGTGCTTAGTCAGGATTTCCCCAGGCCTCAGATCACATCCTACCATTGAAGAGACTTGGTGTATTTCTTCCAGGTGTTACAGGGTAAACTGATCTCTCTGAAACCCTCCCCATCCTTCCTTATAGGGAACACTTCCTTCAACCCAGGTTTCTCTGATCCATGCTTTATTGCATTATGGTAACAATACTTATTCCAAGACATTTTGTGAGATCCAGCCACTGGCGCTCTAGGAAACAGTTAGCCTCGAACCCTGTTCTATCCACTTTGACTGTTTGGAATAAAATGCAACTTTCACACTTCTTGGCCTCCTTTCCTCAGTGCCATCTTTCTCTCATAATCTTACAGAATTGTAACAGTTGACCAGACGCCCCTGCATAACATGATTTCCTTGACTATACTATTGACATACCAGCAGTTCAAAATGTCATATACCTTATTTCCAAATGGAACAATAGGATACTCCTATTCATATACAATATGTCAGTATGTTCCAAATACCAAGAGTCAGAGTTTAAAATCTTGAACATGGTTCTATACTACAGTACCAGCAGGGTACACAAAATGTTCCCTTGATGCAGGGAGACATGTTGATGTGATGAAGCTGTAGGAGGCATACTACACGTAACAACCTTCATACCATCTGGAAGGAAGTATGTCCATTAACCAGAAATTCACAAATTCTGAGATTCCTCAGGACCCTGCCTTCCTTCTGTTACAACATCACAAGGTTCCAAGTAAGACCTATAGGCACTCAATTGTTCCACTTTTGGTGAGTGCAGCAAAAAGCTGTAATCCACTTTTGTGGAAAAAGCGTCAAGAACTCTTGATCATTGTTTGGCTAGCAAAAAGCATGGACATTAATGAAATGGAGGAGGGCACATGTGAAAAGTTATTGAAAAAATGGTTCTATTGGCATGACATTATATATTCTCCTGCCTATAAATCTCTAAAGGATACAACCTACTGTATGTCCAGCTGTATTTACTGGGGACTGGTATGCCCCTGGAGATCTGAAGGTGAGAGGACTGGGAATTTCCCCTTTCATTTTATTGCCAATGCTAGGGTTTCTATAACATATACCCTTTCAGGATGGGTTCACTCCCACTGTAGACAATCACAGCAGGAGTCAGCGGGGCCCTAAACCCTGACAGGTACGTTGCTTTGCCACTGTGAGCCATCTGCCCACAATGTACCACAAGTGGTAAGGAATGCTTCCTCTGCCTGATTTGTTTGCTAAAATACATGGTTTATGACCAAAAGCTATCACTCAATGCTCTTCTTTTCATTATGCTGCTGAAAATTTCAGTTCTGGGTGTATTGTCTGTCTCTGATCTGCTAATTCCCCCTAGCGCCTTGTTTCTACAAGACATTTCCAGCAGATGGGGCCCTCCACTTACAACATGCTGGGAAGAAAATAAAAATGCTCTTGCTTGGCCTATGTTCCACAGTTTATTAAAAACTGTAAATTGTTTTATTATAATTACCAGCTGTTTTTTTCCAGCATTCTAAGTCAGCCCAGAACTGTATAAATATAGTAAGATGATAGTTTTTCAGAATTGCTGGGGTGTTTGCCAACTTGTTTCACAACTTCCAGATGATTTCACTAGCTTGTGGGTTGTATTGCTGCCGAGCTAAAGCTGGCCACACAACCAGATACATTTTCTTCAGCTCATGGGCCAAATGAGAGAAAATCAATACATTCCTCCATTCAAGCTAAACAGTCTGCACTGCTAGCTATTGCATTTAAAGAGGAAGTAAACCCTGATGAGTTTACTTCCTCTTTCATTCCCTGCAAAACCTGCATCGCATAGGAGTCCATTATGTGTCACTTACCTGACACAGGAGCCAGCGAAGTCACCGCTGTCCCCTGTAGTCCGGCGCATCCATCTTCTCGGTGGGGTCTCGCAGCTCCACCGCTGTCATTCGGCGAAGCCGCGATGACGTCACTCCCGCGCATGCGCACGGGAGCCGACACCCGCGGCAGCTCCATTGTTGAAAGTGACGCGCTCAGTGCGCCTGCGCGCCGCTGTCTACGGTGCATGCGCCGTAGACAGCAGTGCCTGTCTACAGGCAAATATCTCCTAAACCGTATAGGTTTAGGAGATATTTCTTGGACCTACAGGTAAGCCTTAATCTAGGCTTACCTGTAGGTCAAAGTGTGTTGTAAGGGTTTACAACCACTTTAAGTAGCTGCAGCACCAAACTCTGATTGACTGCAGCCACTGTTCGGAAAGATTTTTCCACCAGGCTCCCTTGATTTTTCAATCAAGTTTTGTTGAGCTGACAGGGCTAATCACAGCTCAAAGCTGGCCATACATTATACAATTTTCTTGTACGATTTCTGTACAATTTCTTTTAGTGTTACCAAGTGTCGTTCACACCAAGTGCGTTCTGCTAGGCAAGGTCGACATAAGGACACCAAGAAAACCTATTTGTTTCTATGTGCTCTGTTCACACCATACAAGTGAGTTGGTGTGCATTGCATTAAAACTGCAGCATATCTGAATTTTAAGAAACTCAACACACACTGCACTGTAAGGCAGTGTGTAGCAACATGCTTTTGTACATTGAAGTAAATTAATCGGTTAAAATTCAATAAAGTAATAAAACAACAACACAATGCCTTAAACACAACAATACATTGTTACAGTGCATAACAGCACTGGTGCACAACGCACAGCAGCATGTGAGATATACACACCATAATGCATGTCCTCTGTTCCTGTAGAGACCTTATCTACTAGAACAATACTAAGTAGCACTGCTGTGGTGGCTCATTTTCATGTTGAGCATACAAGTGGTTAGCAAGTTTCAATTTTGCCATCATATACAACAAAGAGACCCTGCCATCAACTTAAAATATTGCATGAAAAAGCACAAACAAATTACTATATTTACAGGTGTATAACACGCACGGGCGTATAACACTCACATTCATTTTAAAAGGGAAGTTTCAGGAAAAAAACGTACATTTTAAATAAGGAACTATGAAACAAAATAAGGGTCAGTGCCCATCTGCAGCCTCACCATTGCCATCAATGCAGCCTGATCAATGCCCATCTGCAGCCCCACAAGTGCCATCAATGCAGCAGCCTCACAAGTGCCATCAATGCAGCAGCCTCACCATTGCCATCAAGGCAGCCTGATCAATGCCCACCTGCAGCCCCACAAGTGCCATCAATGCAGCAGCCTCACAAGTGCCATCAATGCAGCAGCCTCACAAGTGCCATCAATGCAGCATCCTCACCATTGCCATCAATGCAGCAGCCTCACCATTGCCATCAATGCAGCAGCCTCACCATTGCCATCAATGCAGCAGCCTCACCATTGCCATCAATGCAGCAGCCTCACCATTGCCTTCAGTGCTGTAGATTCACCATTGCCATCAGTGCAGCCTGATTGATGCAATATTTTAAGTTTATGGCAGGGTCTCTTTTTTTATTGTATAGGGTGGCAAAATTATAACTTGCTAACCACTTGTATGATCAACATGGAAGTGATCCACCACAGCAGTACTACTTAGTATTGTTCTAATAGATAAGGTCTCTACAGGAACAGAGGACACGCATTATGGTGCGTATAACTCACATGCTGCTGTGCATTGTGCACCAGTGCTGTGATGCACTGTGACAACGTATTTTTGTGTTTAATGCATTGCAGTGTTGCTTTTATTTTACTTTATTGAAAGTTAACCGATTCATTTACTTCAATGCACAAAAGAATGTTGCTACACACTGCCTTGCAGTGCAGTGTGTGTTGGGTTTCTTATCTGCAGCCTAGAGGGGACAGGGAGGTGGGGCGGGATGAGTGCCGACAGATTACATACAGTGAAAATCTCCTATGATAGACAGAACAGTGGTCCAATGGCGGCCCAGGAGGAGGGGACTTCCTATTACAGAGGCCTCCAAGTAAACAGGAGATTTTCACCGTATGTAATCTGACGGCGAAATTGAAGTATTGGCATATAACACGCACATGCTATTTGCACTCGACTTTCATCGAGAAAAAGTGCGCCAATAAATACACTAAGTATTTGAAATGCTTATTTTCATTTTTTTCTTTCTTTTAATTGACTTAAAACGTGCCTCTGAACTTGCTTAGCACAGCCCCCTTCCTCCTTGCACGTCGTAGCTGGTTGGCAGCTGCTGATCTGCAAACATTTTCCAGCTTGTTCATTTGACAGAAGCTGATCAAATGGTTGATTTCTGTTGAACAAGAACAGACACATATTAATTGAAATTCAGCTGGTTCCTGCTGAACTGGTTGAATTTTTATTTGTCTAGTATAGCCAGCTTAAATTGGAGTTCCAGGCATATTAAAAGTCAGCAGCTACAAAAAGTGTATTTGCTGACTTTTAATAAACAGACACTTACCTGTTCCACGGTCCAGCGATGCGGCCGAGCAGGGTGTTGCTCCTCTACCCTTCCTCTCCGCTGGCGCCTCCATTGCCACTCCGGGCACCCAGCCGTGACAGCTTTCAGCTTCATGGCCGGGCAAGCACGGCACATGCATGAGACGCGCTGTGCTCCCTGAGTGGATAGGCGATCTCCTTGGACCTGTCACGTGTCCCAGGAGATCGCCTATAGCAGTGGTCATCAACCCTGTCTTCAGGGCCCACTAACAGGCCAGGTTTTATGTATTACCTTGGGGAGATGCAGACTAGAATACTGCAAACACTGAGCAGCAAATGATATCACCTGTATTTAAGTTATCTTGCAAACATGGCCTGTTTGTGGGCCCTGAGGACAGGGTTGATGACCACTGGCCTAGAGGGAGGGCAAAAGGAGGAGTCGCCTTGGCGGTCCCTGGGCGGAAGGAGGAAGTGGGACAGGAAGTCCCCCTCCTAACAAAGCCTCCACTCCCCCCCCCCAAAAAAATGACATGACAAATGTGGCATGTAAGGAGTTCTTAAAGTGGAAGTTCCATTTTTGGGTGGAACTCCGCTTTAAGTAATTCAGTTTGTTAGGGTCATTCCATTTAATAGCCACCATGTTAGGATTTCAACAAAATGGTGGCCGTCTGCACACAGACACTGACTCCCTGTTGCATGAGTATGAATAGAATCGGTAAAGGGTGGCTTCAGCACCTGTTCCTCACCTGTAGAGAAATTCTCAGATGTGTTTTTCACTCTCTTCTGGGCTTAATCATGGAGACCTCTGTGATTAAGCCCAGAAAAGGGCAAAATGCATATGAGGAGTACGCTACAGGTTGAGAACAGGCGCTAAAGCCATCCTTTACCCATTCTTTTCACATTCATGCCACAGGGAGTTGGCATCTGTGAGCAGATGCCCATCTTTTTTTTTTTTTTTAGGGCTACTGAAGCCTGACAAGACAAGTGCATTGGTGAGTTAGTGTCTGTCTTGCACCAGTCTATTCACATCAGATGCATTTGCCCTTTCCTGGGCTTAATCGTAGAGGTCTCCATGATTAAGCCCAGAGAAGGGCGAAAAAAACACATCTGAGGATTTCTGTACAGGTGAAGAACAGTAGCTGAAGCCATATTTTACCCTTTCTAATTATACTCACGCAACAGGGAGCCAATCCTGTCAGTCTTGCACCAGTCTATACACATGCTGACCTGATTGATACAGGTTTTTGTTGTGGGGGGGGGGGGGGGGGGGCATTTGAGCAATACTATTTTCATTGTTTTGGGCACCCTACCATGATGTCATACCACCCAAGAGTTGCAAAGTGATGAATAGCTTAATTTTACTGAATTAATAATCCATATCAGTGATAAAGATTATTAAAACTATTAAATCTATTACCTTTTGTACCACCACCCCTCCCTTTAGAATGTAAGATCTATGAGCAGGGCCCTCCTGTCCCTTCTGTATTGAACTGTACTGTAATTTGGCTGCCCCCTCCCCCCCCCCCTACATTGTAAATCGCTGCATAAACTGTTGGCGCTATATAAATCATGTATTGTAATAATATAAAAAATTTGCTTTTTGTTGAACTCTTTTTGTTTTCTTGTACTTTAATGCTTGTGTTTCTTCCACTACATTTTCATTATTCTAATAACCACAATTACCTGAACTATGTATTTCTAATCTTTCAAATAAGAAAACACCACACTGCCTTTATGCTTTCTAGCATACTGTGTTAATTCATTAATAAACACATTGCCATCTATGGTAACATCACTAATTTGGCACATGATCAATAAATCCGAAGCTTTTATTAAATTACTTTTTTATTGTGTTAACAATTTTGTTAGTAGTATTCCTCAAAATAGCATTCATGCTAACCACCTTCTAAAAAGTGATCCGTGGTGGATAGCTTTTCAGAGAGTAGTATAGCAGTGGCTGACAAGCATACAGGAGGCTCTACTGCAGCTTGCTGATGCCTGTTATTTTGTTTTTTACTTTACTGCTTTCTTTTTTATTTAAAGCGGGGTTCCACCCTAAAGTGGAACTTCCGCTCATCGGAACCCCCCCGCCCTCCGGTGTCACAATTGGCACCTTTCAGGGGGGAGGGGGGGTACAGATACCTGTCAAAGACAGGTATTTACACCCACTTCCGGGCATAGACTCCCACAGGAGTCTATGCCTCTTCCTGTCCCTGCGCGCTGTCTGCTGGAACACACACAGGTCCCAGAGACAGCGCGGACAATTCCTATTGCGCTGCGCGACTCGCACGTGTGCAGTAGGGAACCGGGAAGTGAAGCCGCAACGCTTCACTTCCTGATTCCCTCACCTAGAATGGTGGCGGCAGCAGCCAAGAGCCGAGCGATCGATCGGTTTCAACAGAATAGGTTTCAACAGAATAGGTTTCAACAGAATAGGTAAAGGTTATAACCCCTCAGTTTATTTTTATGTCCTTTTGGGGGAGACCTACTTTCACTTGCTGTCCTGGAGATGCAACCGGAAGCGAGAAGACATTTCTACAAAGTAAGCGGGATTCCCTTCTAAGCCCTTGTACACACGGTCGGAGATTCCGACAACCAAATCCGTCGGATTTTGTCCGAAACTGTTGTATACACACGGTCGGACAAAGTTGTCGGACAATCCGACGTGATGACGTTATTTCGTTACGACGTGACTATGTTCAGGCTAGTAGCCAATAGCTTTGGTGTAGGAATTTGATCTGAGCATGCGTGGCACTTTGTCCGATCGGAATTCTCTACACATGATCGGAGTATGTCCGATCGGAGCATTTTGTCAGAAAATATTTCCGGCAAGTTGGAAAAGTTGGTCCAACGGATATTCCGACGGAAACAGTCCAATGTAGACCACACACAGTCGGAATATCCGACAAAACGCTCTGATCGGACACATTCCGACGGAATCTCCGACCGTGTGTACAAGGGCTTAGACAGCTTGACAAATATCCCCATTGAAAGATTTCCCCTCATCTCTTCTTCTGTGACTGCTACCAAATCCAGTTCATGTATTCACACTTGCATGCATTTCAACAAGACATTTAATGATGTATTAATTAATACTGAGATGCATTCATTGAAATTTTTTATATCTGCCTGGAGTATAGCTTTAAAAAAATGAATATGCCAGTTGTATATAATACCTAAAACATCACTTTACTGTTCTTTTGAAGTAACCACCATTGTACTGTGTATATATATATATATATATATATATATATATATATATATAATTTTTTATATGTATATTTAGCTCACCTTGTAACTTAACCACTTGACCTCCAAAAGATTCCCCCCCCCCCACCCCCTTTTCAGGACCATTTATTTGTACCCAAATAAAATGTATGTCCTTTTTTTCATACAAATAGAACTTTCTTTTGGTGGTATTTGATCACCTCTTAATTTTTTATTATTTTATACTATAAAAAAAAGTTTAATAATTTTAAAATAAAAAAATATAGATTTTTTTACTGCTATGAAACATCCAATAAAAAAAAATTTAATAAAAGAAAATCGAACTTCTTCAAAAATTCAGGCCAATATGTATTCTGCTAGATAGTTTTGGTTAAAAAAAAATCCCAATAAGCATATTTTGATTGGTTTGCACAAAAGTTATAGAGTCTACAAACTATGGGATATTTGTATTTATTTTTATTTATTTATATATTTATTTACTAGGGTAGCGCTGGCTCCTGACGATGCGGTATATGTTTTTCAAAGTTGAATCTCCTGAAACTACAGTTGGGTTTTGGGGCTAATTTTACTGGATTTGTGGTTTTGGTGCCAGTCTGGCTGGGTTGCGCTGGGTACTCCTTGACTGCAGGTGTCGCTGTCGCCACCAGAGCGTGGTCTGGCTGGGTGTATTGAGTGCCGCGTTTATTTTGGAGCCAGTGGGGTGTTCTCCTGCTGTACATTCTGGGAGGTGGTGTTTAAGGTACTGACATCACGTGCTCGAGGTTTTCTTCTTTCTGTTCGGGAGAATATTTTCTGTCTGTTTGGATCTGGTCCTCCTAACCAGCACCCGTGGCCCTTCTGGCCTGGGGTGTGGAACCATGCATTTTTCAAGTCTCTGGGCTGGCTAGCCCGAGGCGACGCAACTGCAAGGATAGGCCTGAATGGATATCGGAGCCTATTGATTCCAAGGTGGTCCGGTGCCGTCTCATCTAAGGGAGAGGCCCAGCAACTAGAGAAACTCCAGGGGAGGACTCTTCAGGTGAAGGCCGTGTGCAAGGCTGGCTTCTCTGAAGGAGCCTGGAGGCTCAGTTGAAGGACATGTAGCGCCGGCTCCTGACGAACACGTGCTATATGTTTTTTTCAATTTAATATTCCCAAAACCACAGTTGGGTTTTGGGGTTAATTATGCCAAATTATGGTTTCAGTGCCAGTCTTGCTGGGTTGCACTGGGTTCTCCTTGGCCACAGGTGTCGCTGTCACCGCTGTCAAATGTGAGAACGAGGTTTAGCTAGGCGTATTGAATGCCATTCTTTCTCTGAACCAGCCCAGTGGGAGTGTCATCCTGTTGTGCATTCTGGGAGAGGGTATTTAACCACTTGACCACTGGGCACTTAAACACCCTTAATAACCAGACCAATTTTCAGCTTTCGGTGCTCTCACATTTTGAATGACAATTACTCAGTCATGCAACACTGGACCTATATGAAATTTTTGTCCTTTTTTCACACAAATGGAGCTTTCTTTTGGTGGTATTTAATCACCGCTGGGTTTTTTTATTTTTTGTGCTATAAAAGAAAAAATACAGAAAATTCTGTAAAAAAAATAATTTTTCTTCGTTTCTGTTATAAAATTTAGCAGATTAGTAATTTTTTCTTCATAAATTTTGGCCAAAATTTATACCACTACATATCTTTGGTAAAAATAAGTAAAAATTGGTGGATATTATTTGGTCTTTGTGAAAGTTATAGAGTCCACAAGCTATGGTGCCAATATCAGAAAATTGATCACACCTGAAGTACTGACGGCCTATTTCAATTCTTGAGACCCTAACATGTCAGAAAAGTACAAATACCCCCCAAATGACCCCTTTTTGGAAAGAAGACATTCCAAGGTATTTAGTAAGATGCATGATGAGTTTTTTGAAGTTGTCATTTTTTCCCACAATTCTTTGCAAAATCAAGATTTTTTTTACTTTTTTTTTTTTTCACAAAATTGTCCTATTATCAATTTATTTCTCATACAGCATATGCATACCACAAATTACACCCCAAAACACATTCTGCTATTACTCCCGAGTACGGAGATACCACATGTGTGAGACTTTTACACAGTGTGGCCACATACAGAGGCCCAACATGCATGGAGCGCCATCAGGCGTTCTGGAGCACCCAGGACAATTCTGACATTTCTCTCCTACATGTAAAAATCATCATTTATTTGCTAGAAAATTACATCGAATCCCAAAACATTATATATGTTTTTTAGCAAACACCCTGGAGAATACAATGGTGGTCGTTGCAACCTTTTAATCTCGCACGGTATTTGCGCAGCAATTTTTCGAATGCTTTTTTTTGGAAAAAAAAAGAGTTTTGTGCTTAATAAAAAAAAAAAAACACAGTAAAGTTAGCCCAATTTTTGCATAATGTGAAAGATGAAGTTACACCGAGTAAATCGATACCTAACATGTCACTCTTCAAAATTGCACAGGCTCGTGGAATGGCGCCAAACGTCGCTACTTAAAAATCCCCATAGGCGACGATTTAATTTTTTTTTTACTGGTTATATGTTTTGAGTTACAGAGGAGGTCTAGGGCTAGAATTATTGCTCTCGCTCTAACGTTCGCAGCGATACCTCACATGTGTGGTTTGAACACCGTTTTCATATGTGGGCGGGACTTACGTATGCGTTCGCTTCTGCATGCGAGCACATGGGGACAGGGGCGCTTTAAAAAAAAAAAAAAAAATTTATTGTTCATTTTACTTTATTTATTTTAGTTTGACATTTTTTTCCCCAAAAATAAATTTTTTGATCACTTTTATTCCTATTACAAGGAATGTAAACATCCCTTGTAATAGGAATATGGCATGACAGGTCCTCTTTACAGTGAGATATGGGGTCAATAAGACCCCGCATCTCATCTCTAAGCTGGGAAGCCTGAAAAAAAAAAAAAAGATTCTGGATTTGACCGTATTGGCGAGTCGGTAGAAGCACCGGAGGGCGGCGGGAGGGGGGGGGGTGTCTATGGCTGGGTATTGCAGGGTATCACCGACTATGGCTGGGTATCTCAGAGTATGGCTGGGTATCTCAGAGTATGGCGTTGCAGAGTATTGCGTTGCAGAGCATTGCAGGATATTGGAGGGTGTTGCAGAGCATTGCAGAGTGTTGCAGGGTATTGGTGGGTGTTGCAGAGCATTGCAGAGTGTTGCAGGGTATTGGCGGGTGTTGCAGAGCGTTGCAGGGTATTGCAGAGTGTTTCAGAGTATTGCAGAGTATTGCAGAGTATTGCAGGGTATTGCAGAGTAATGCAGAGTAATGCAGAGTAATGCAGAGTATTGCAGTGTAATGCAGAGTATTGCAGAGTATTGCAGAGTATTGCAGAGTAATGCAGAGTATTGCAGGGTATTGCAGAGTATTGCAGAGTATTGCAGAGTATTGCAGAGTAATGCAGAGTAATGCAGGGTATTGCAGGGTATTGCAGAGTATTGCAGAGTATTGCAGAGTAATGCAGGGTATTGCAGAGTATTGCAGGGTATTGCAGAGTAATGCAGGGTATTGCAGAGTATTGCAGGGTATTGCAGAGTAATGCAGAGTAATGGCAGGGTATTGCAGAGTATTTGCAGGGAATTGAGGAGTTAATTTTCAGTGAGCAGCGATGTGGGCACTGCAGATGCAGCCCACATCGCTGCTGACACCGATCTCTTCCCCCTCCGCTGTTCCGATCGGTACAGAGAGGGGGAGGGAGGAACCATGTTATGACGCTGGTTTGTTTATGTCATTTGACGGAGCGATCACGTGGTAAACAGCCGCTATGAGCGGCCGTTTACCGTGATCCGTGATGCGCTGGGTCCTGCGGACCCGGCGGTCACGGATGCTCTCGAGTGCGCGCCCCAGGGGGCGCGCGAGAGCGGAATTCTGGGAGGACTTCATATGACGGCCTCCCAGAGTTAAGAAACCGCCCTGTAGCCGTCATTCGGCTATAGGGCGGTTATTAAGTGGTTAAGGTACTGACATCACATGCTTCTGGGTTCCGGTCCAGAAGATTCTTCTGTCTGTTTGGTCCTGGTCCTCCTGACCAGCCCCCATGGCCCTCATGGCCTGGGGTGCAGATCCATCCAATTCTGAGTCTCAGGGCTGGATAGCCCGAGGTGAAGTAACTGAAAGGAGGATCCAAAGGTGGTCTGGTACCATCTCACCTGAGGAGAGGCCCAGGAGCTGGAGAAGCACCCAGGGGAGGACTCTTCAGGAGGAGGCTATGCATAAGGCTGGCTCCTCCAAAGGAGCCTGGAGGCTCAGTTGAAGGACACTAAATGAATTTACACTCATACAGTATCGCTGGACCGGCTGCGAGATACTGGTACCGTATGATAGCTCTCTAAATTTACCTACGTTCCTCAGTTACATTCAAGTCTGTGGCAGAGACTTTGTTCAAGTCTTCTACATCCAAGTCTGTGGCAGAGACTTTGTTCTAATTAAACACTCTATCGGCTGCTAGGCCTAGTGAGAGGAGGTCTATCCAGTAGCTGTGAGAATCCAGTTGTGAAAAGGTAATTCTCTGGATTTCTATTGTGAGAAACTTCCTATTTCTGCAGTTCCAAAAAAGTACCTGAACTTCCTTCCCAAACTTCTACCCTTCATTTAAGAGACTGTGTTATCTTTTAACCACTTCCCACCCGGCCAATGTATATATACGGCCGGGTGGGAGCCGCCTGCTCCTGATAGGACGTTCAGGAACGTCCTTCAGGAGTAGCGGGATCGCGCGCGCCCGCGCAGCGGCGCGATCCCGATGTGCTCGTGTCACCCGGACACGGCACATCTCAGATCGGCAGGAGGGCTCTGTGATTGGCCCTCCTGATCACATGACGGCCGTGTCCAATCACGGCCGTCATGTGATGTAAACAAACAGCCGGTTGCTAGGCAATCGGCTCTCCTCTCCTCACACGGAAGTCACCGCTGAGGAGAGGAGAGCAGATCGCTGCAGCCGGCTGATGATCAGTGAGTATGGGCTGCTTTTCACAGCTTTTTACTCACTGATCATCAGTGTAGTGTAAACACACAACACACCACACAGTGAAAACACAGTCCCCACATATGTCCCCAAAACACACATGTCCCCAAAACATACATGTCCCCAAATAATAAAAACACATGTCCCTAATAATAAAAACTTGTCCCCCACATATGTCCCACTAAAATCACATGTCCCAATGATTATCTGCACACATATGTACGTGATCACCTGCACACATATGTACATGATCATTTGCGTACATATGTCCGTGATCACACAAACCAATTATTATACACTTAACGGAATTTTTTTTACCAAAAACATGTAGCAGAATACATTTTGGCTTAAATTTATGACAAAATTTGATTTTATTGGATTTCCTTCAGGAGTAGCGGGATCGCGCGCGCGCGCGCCCGCGCAGCGGCGCGATCCCGATGTGCTCGTGTCACCCGGACACGGCACATCTCAGATCGGCAGGAGGGCTCTGTGATTGGCCCTCCTGATCACATGACGGCCGTGTCCAATCACGGCCGTCATGTGATGTAAACAAACAGCCGGTTGCTAGGCAATCGGCTCTCCTCTCCTCACACGGAAGTCACCGCTGAGGAGAGGAGAGCAGATAGCTGCAGCCGGCTGATGATCAGTGAGTATGGGCTGCTTTTCACAGCTTTTTACTCACTGATCATCAGTGTAGTGTAAACACACAACACACCACACAGTGAAAACACAGTCCCCACATATGTCCCCAAAACACACATGTCCCCAAAACATACATGTCCCCAAATAATAAAAACACATGTCCCTAATAATAAAAACTTGTCCCCCACATATGTCCCACTAAAATCACATGTCCCAATGATTATCTGCACACATATGTACGTGATCACCTGCACACATATGTACATGATCATTTGCGTACATATGTCCGTGATCACACAAACCAATTATTATACACTTAACGGAATTTTTTTTACCAAAAACATGTAGCAGAATACATTTTGGCTTAAATTTATGACAAAATTTGATTTTATTGGATTTCTTTTCAAATAGAAAAAAGAAAATATTGTTTTTTTCCCAAATTTCCGCTTTTTTTGCGCTTATATCGCAAAAAAAAAAAAACGGAGTCGTGAATAAATAACACCAAAATAAAGCTCTATTTGTGCGAACAAAATGATAACAATTTCATTTGGGTACAGTCTAGCATGACCGCGCAATTGTCACTGAAAGCGCTAGAGCGCTGAAAGCTGAAAATTGGGCTGGGAAGGAAGGGGGTGAAAGTGCCAGTTTCTGCAGTTCTTTTGGCCATCTACCACGGGAAACCCCTAGACGCATACGAGGTCAAGAAGGTAACGGTAAGCCCAATAAAACCAGCAGCTCCTTTGGGGGTCAGTGCTACAGACACTTCATGGATCTTCACTCATACTGTATCGCCGGATCGGCTGAGAGATACTGGAACCGTATGATAGCTCTTTAAATTTGTCTACGTCCCTCAGTTAAACTCAAGTCTGTGGCAGAGACTTTTACTCAAGTACTTTACACTCAAGTCTGTGGCAGAGACTTTCCTTGGCACCCTGTTAGGCCTAGTGAGAAAAGGTCTATCCGGGGGTTGTGAAATCCAGCTGTGAAACGGTTATTCTCTGAATTTTTCTTATAGGAGACTTTCCATTTTTGCAGTCCAAAGTACCTGAAGTTACTCCTAACCCTCTACCCTAAACTGAGAGACTCTGTTTCTAGTTTAAATAAGTAACCCGAAAGAAGATTCAGTGTCAGTTTCCACATTTCTTTGGGCCATCTACCATGGGAATACCTAGATGGAGAAGCATTCAAGAAGGTAATGGTAAGCCCAATAAAACCAGCAGCTCCTTCAGGGGTCAATGCTACATTAGTAATGGCGAGGATTAGCGACTTATAACGGGACTGTGATATGGAGGTGGACACTGACTGACACAGTGCTAAAATATGCACTGTCACTGAACTAATAACGCTGGCTGGGAAGGGGGTTAACATCAGGGGCGATCAAAGGGTTAACTGTGTTCCTAGCCAGTGTGTATGTGAACTGTGTGAGATGCTTTTACTAGGGGAAGAGATGGAATTTATTCACACAAACGCCATCATTTCCCCCATGTCAGAATGGTGATCAGCCTTGTTTACATAGACAGATTGCAGTTCTGTGTCTCTACCTGATTATCGGTGGGTGACAGAGGACCATGGCACCCACCAATTGGCTTCCGCTGTGTGTAATCACAGTGAAAGTGAGCCACCAGTGGCACAGATGAGCACCCCCTACCCAGAAGTGTGGGATCACGTGTATATATATATGTGTGTGTGTGTGTGTGTGTGTGTGTGTGTGTGTGTATGTATATATATATAGCAAATTAACGAGATTCCTTGGGGACCCCCAGGTCACCAGAACTAGTGTCCCCATCAGAATATTTCCCCTTTATTACTTTTCTTGGGACAACCCAAAATTTGGGATTTTCTTTTACTTTTACTTTTAATCATAATTGCAAACAGGACAAATACAACGCATGCTCAGCCACCAATAAAAACTGACAAGTGTTTTAATCCCTCTCCGCTCTATCCAGAACCAAAAAGAAAAATTTTCCATCAGTTATACTTTAAGCTCACCTCAGTCTGGTGCTGTTCACAGAGTTATTTTTGGTTCTGAGTAGTGCACCTATAATTATGGGCTTGTGCACTACATTTCCTAATACAACTTGCCATTGTCAGTCAATTAATCTGTGTCTGACTCCGCATGGGCAGGGCTTATATGGATTCATACTGTCTTTAGTGCTGTAATAGTATATACATGCTGAGTGAGTTAGCATGTAACTTTGTATTTCTCAAGGTGAATTTGCAGAGGATGGCTACTTTACACATGCCTTGAGACCAAGTAGGGCAAGTGCAGCAACCCTAAATTAGGAAGTGTGTTGTCATGCTTTTGTACATTTATACAGAATGGTAGGTTGCTCCAGTGAGGTATATGAACAATGTAAAAGGTGAACACTATAATCATTTTTAAAATATGGGTTTAGTGACACTAGTCCTTGAACTTCTTTTGCTAAATGAATGATTTGTTTGCCATTCTTTTGTATTTCTTTCTAGCCATACTGTGTTGTCACTATATTGCTAATGGCAATAGTCTAGAGTAGAAGTCTCCAACCTGTGGGCCACGGCCCAACACCGGGCCGTGCCATCTCTGCTGCCGGGCCGTAAAGTAGACAATGTACTGTCAGCGGTGCGGTGGCGGAGCAGAAAGATGGCATCATCTCTGATTGCCTGCACCACTGTTCCGCCCTTACTTACAGGGTCATGAAGGTTGCTCTAAACAGAAGTGCAGCCATGCAGAGAAGAGAAAGAAAGATCGTCCCACCCTCTCGCTCATTTATCACTTGCATATGCCTGCAGCTAGTTTGCCCGTGCTGAGGAGAGGCTGACACCGGTGCACCTGTAAGTACTCTGCAATGCTGGGGGGGATAAAAAGTGACATCCCCATTTGGTAGCAGGCAGTGTGGCAAGTGACATCCCCATCTGTTGGCAGGCAGTGTGGCAAGTGACATCCCCATCTGGTCGCAGGCAGCATGGCAAGTGACTTCCCCATCTGGTGGCAGGCAGAGTGGCAAGTGACAAGTTGCATCGGTGGCAGGTGACAGTGGCAAGTGACATGCTCGGGGCTCCCACTGATTCTGCATTCTGGTGAGTTGAACGAAATAATGCGCTTCAATCATCCTGACACCATAACAACCATGGTGCCTGGATGATTTAAACGCTAACACCAGGCACTGCCCTGACAAATTGCCCACGGCTTTCTTTCACGCAGCCAGTCCCCGGTGCCAGAAAGGTTGGGGACTGCTGGTCTAGAGCAGTGGTCATCAACCCTGTCCTAAGGGCCCACTAACAGGCCAAGTTTGCAAGATAACTGACATGATTCACAGGTGATATCCCTGAGGACAGGGTTGATGACCACTAGTCTAGAGGATTAAAGTGACCCTAAGGCTACTTTCACACTAGAGCAGGGGAGGCGTTAACGGTAAAGTGCCGCTAGTTTTAGCTGTTATATTGATGCTTTTCAGCAGCTAGCGGGACAATTTTAACCGCTGAATAAAGGGTAAAAGTGCTTGCAAAGTGCTTCAGCCGAAACACTTTGAAAGCACTCAGACTTTTACACTTGGGTGGCTTGAGAGGCACTATACAGGCATTTTACCAGAGTTATTTTTAGCGCAATAACGTCTGTAAAGCGCCTTTGTGTGAAAGGGGTCTAAACAATATCTTTATATTTTAAAAATAATCCATATGCATCCACTACATTCCGGGATATTGTAGATACTGCCCCGCAAAATTTTCTTCCACCCCGAGGTCTGAATCGCCTGTTTGTGCAATGATCATTCACATTACAGTCCCTTACTTCAGATTCCTCAGTCTCCCCTTACATCAAAGTTTTCCCTTGACATTGGTGTCCTCTACCCCTCTTCACATCACCCCCCTCCCACAGTAGTGTCCCCTGCCCCCCTCCCCTTCACACTGCCCCCCTCAAATGGTAGTGTCCTCTGCCCCTTCACATCCCGCCACAGTGATATCTCCTGCCCCCATTTTACACTCCCACTACAGTGGTCTCCTTTACCCCTCCTTCACATCACAGCCCCCCACAGCTCTGCCCCCCATTCACTTTGAACCCTGCTCCTCAGCTCTGCCCCCCATTCACATTGCAGCTCCCTAAGCTCTGTCCCCATTCACATTGCAGCTCCCTAAGCTCTGTCCCCATTCACATTGCAGCCCCCCTCAGCTCTGCCCAACTCACATTGTAGTCCCTTTCAGCTCTGCTCATACATTCAATTTGCAGCCCCCCTCATCTTGGCTCCCCCATTCACATTGCAGCCCCCTCAGGTCTGCTCCTCCTGATCACATTGCAGCTCCCCTTATTCACATTACAACCCCCCTCTGCTCCCTATCTGGCTTTCTCCAGATTCTGTAGTTCTGGATCAGAACATTCAATCCTGTGTCCAGGGTTTTGCAACCTGGATGACTTCACAGATGTGCAGGGTCATTATATACTCAAGTCTGAGGATAGCTCAGAGCTTCCAGTTTGGAGAACGCCCCCAGTGTGGGAGATGGAAAGTCTCACCCAGGGTCAGGGGGGCCCCAGCCTGAAGCCAAGAGACAGAGGGTCTCACCGAGGGGTCAGGGGGTTCAGCCAGAAGCCAGGAGACAGCAGGTCTCAGTTCCAGGAGTCAGGTCGGCACCTATCGGAGTGTCAGGAGAACCCCCAATCCATAGCCCAGAGCTGGGCCGTGCAGGAGGGCTCTGTGATTAAAGGCTAAGAGAGCCAAGTGTTCCAGGAGAGCTGGAAATCACAGTCAAAAGGGACTGTTAAGAGGAGCAGCAGTGCTGCCAACAAGTGAGCCAGGTGGCTCTGTGTTTTTGTTAGCGCATATTGTGTAGAAGAAACCCCTGGGTGGGCAACTGATGTACATGTGACTTTTTCCGTTTATTGAATAAAAGTGGGCTGCCATGTTCTAAAATTCAGTTTTGGACTGGTTCAACTCATTGTAAACATACCTACCACTTGAGTTTATTCACCCCAATCCCACATCCCCATTCACATTACAGACCCCCACAGCTCTGTCCCCACATTCACATTGTAGCCCCCTCAGCTCTGTCCCTTCGCTCTCCTACCATACTTGGGTACATAGAGCGGAGAACAGGAGGCAAGACAGCTCTAGACAGTGTGACACACAGCATCTTTGGATGGAGGATGGAAGTAGGAGCTGCCAGAGTTAACCCCTTCCACACGGGGCGGATCCATTTAGCAGAGTCCTCCAGCCCAGCAGTAGATCGCTCCGTTGATCTCTGCTGAGCCGACAGATGACAGATCCATCTCTACTCACTGAGCAGGGAGGGACTTGTCAAAGCCCCGCTGATTCCTATGGGAAGATCAGACAGCATGTCCGTTTTCATCAGATCTCATCCAATCCGCCAGACAGATGGCTAAACGTATCGCCATGCGTCTGATTTTAGCAGATCGGATGGCAGATGGATATCAGCGTACACATCTCCGCTGACATCTGCCTGCATATAGAAGTCAATGGATGGCCCGCTCGGATCCCCCTGAAAAATGGACAGGCGGATCCGAGCGGGCTTGTTGTGTGAAAGGGGCTTTAAAAAGTTAACTCTCGCCCTCCATGCGAAGCTGCTTTGCCTCCCGATCTCTGTCTAGAGTTGTCTCGTGGCTGCCTCCTGCTCTTCACTGTGCTGTGATAATGACAACGGTGGCGACTGAAGAGATGAACAGACTCCTAAATGGCGGAACCATGGCAGTCTGCATGGGACAGTGATACGTTACGCATCTGGCCCTCAGTCCACCATTTAGTGATGTCTGCACTACATAATGGCCCTGTAATCTTTTTTTCCTGGAAAAAATTCTTGTAACATCCTCCTTGAGCTCCCGAAAAAATCCTTTCCCCTCCCACTTCTATTTCTTAAAAACAAGCAGTGCTGGCTAGTTACAGTAATTTGCACTTTTCTATACACACTACAAATCCCATACTGCATTGCAACTAGTTCACTTTGAAAGTGAGGGTGGCTATAATCTTATTTACAGTGGGACCATAGAGAACAACCTCAGTCACTCTCTGACAGAAAACTGGATCACAGCAGCAAAAAAAAAAAAAATTGGATGATTTGGAAAAGACTGAGAACAATAGAAGGTATGCTTTTGAGTTAAAGGAGAAGTGTGGGCTTTACAAAAACAAAATAAACATACATATTCACTTCCATGCCTCAGCATCTGTCACAGGTCAGCTTTAAGACTGAGAACTGAGCAATCACATGACCACTAAATGCTTGGTCTGCTTAGAGTGACTGTCAGTCACTGCTCTCCACTCTGCCCCTCCAGTGCTCATTGGAGCATTGGACAGAGGAGGGGGCAGGCCTCGCTTGTTCTCACTCTCAGTTACATGGTGAAAGGTGGAACCAGCTGTCAATTGGGCAATGGGGTGGATACCAACAATATTGCTGGGATTCTTCCAGACACCAGTATGGCCCTGCTTCATCAGCTGACAGAGGGCAATAGCCAACTTAAGCTGAATCTGGGTCACAGGGCGACAAAAATAATTGTACTACTATTATCGGTCTCTAAGTATGGCCAAAAAAAGCTTTGGCCACACTTCTCTTTTAACTAGACCTGAAGAATTTGCCCCCTTAATGACCAGGCCATTTTTTGCTATACGGCACTGCGTCGCTTTAACTGACAATTGAACAGGAGTGCAACACTGTACCCAAACAAAATTGATGTCCTTTTTTTTCCACAGATAGAGATTTATTTTGGTAGTATTTGATCACCTCTGTGTTTTTTTTTTGTTTTGTTTTTTGCGCTATAAACTATGAGCGTCAATTTTGAAAAAAATCCATATTTTTTTAACTTTTTGCTATAATAGATATCCAAAAAAATATAAAAAAAAACAAAATGTATTCATCATTTTAGGCCAATATGTATTCTTCTACATATTTTTGGTATAAAAAAAAAATCACAATAGGCGTATATTGATTGGTTTGCGCAAAAGTTATCGCGTCTACAAACTATGGCATAGATTTAGGGACTTTTATTTATTTTTATTATTTTTACTAGTAATGGCGGCGATCTGGGATTTTTAGTGGGACTGCGACATTGCGGTGTAGAATCTAACCTGAAATTACGCTTTTTTTGGACCAGTGACATTATTACATTGATCAGTGCTAAAAAATGCACTGATCAATGTAAAAATGACACTGGCAGGGAAGGGGTTAGCACTAGGGGGCGAACAAGGGGTTTACTGTGCTCCCTAGGTGTGTTCTAACTGTAGGAGGGATGGGCTCACTGGCACATGACAGAGATCACTGTTCCCGATCATTGGGAACAGTAGATCTCTGGCATGTCATCCGGCAGAACAGGGAAACGCCTTTTTTACTAGAGATGTGCGATTAGTTTCGTACAAATCTCAAATTCGTACGAGTTTCCCTACATTCATATGTTCGGGAGGATGCGAAAATACGAATTGCCATGTGTCCGAATTTTGTACGAAATGCGAACTTTTGTTCACGAATTTCGTCATTATGCTTATTATGAGGGGCTCCCACCATCCCTGTGCTATGCTGACTTCCTCCTAGGGCTGTACCCCTGTTGTGCTCATTATGAGGGGCTTTCACCATCCCTGTGCTGTGCTGACATACTGAGCACGGCAGGGGTACAGCCCCAGGAGGAAGTCAGCACAGCACAGGGATGGTGGGAGCCCCTCATAATGAGCACATGGCTGCCATGCACAGCTGCTCCAGTTTTTGCCTGCTCCAGTTTTGATCCGTATTTCGGATCGGAAATTCTTCAATGGTATTTCGGATGAAAACCAAACTTCCATCAGCATCGACTGTCATATTGAGGTATATATATTTTTGCCTTTAAATTCATCGTAAAGAACGTTTGTACAAGTTAATGAACCTAATGACAATTCGTGTTTTATACGAATCGAAATTGAATTTGGGACACGAATTACGAAGTACGAAATAATTCTAATACGAACCGTAACAGAACGAAACAAAACAAATTTACTGACGCCGCCCATGTCTATTGTTTACATAAGTAGATCCTCATTCTGCCTCTGTACTAGGTGATTGCGGGCCGCCGGCAGACATTGAGTCTGCCCAATCTGTGTGCACACTCAATCAGTGGGCGCGATAGCGCCTGCCCACAACTGCACCTGTGCAAGCCGCTGTACAGTTACAGCGATTCATGCAGGAGAGCCAATCTGTCACCATATAAGAACGGCGGCTGGACGTCAAGTGGTTAAGAATACATACTTGAATAGAATTTTTTTTTAACTATAGTTTAATAGTGGCCAGTAGTTCCTTTTGCAGAATTTATTTGGACCCGGTATTGGCTCATGTACTGCATTTTGAATCTGCATTGCATAAACATGACAAGTATATATCATATTTCATTAGGCATGACACCTCATATTTGTCTGTATCTTCCAAGTTAAGTATCTAAAATACATGAGCTTTCTTTTAATAGCAGCCTTTTTCAGTAAGAAATCTGAGTTTATTTCCTTAAGTATTGACTAATGTTTTCCTGCAGTCCAAGTAACTCTCAGCACCAATAAAACAATTTAGAAGCAGTAATTTTCCTGCTCTCAAGCCTTTTTAGAAGTTTAGCTCTTCATGTCACATGTTACAGTTGGGAAGGTCATAATGAACAATAAGAACCTTTGATGACAACGTGATAAAGCTGCTTTTGCAAGTCAGTTCTGCCATAGCTTTTTTATCTTCCAGAAAGCAAAATACGTTTTAATATCACAAATACAGGATCCGTTTACAGAGATGTTAGACGCCCTTCTGACAGCTATCAAGTTAAGACAGAGATCCACCCAAAAAGAAGAAGAAGCTCCGCTTATTTCCCCCCCCCCCCGCTGCCACAATTGTCACCTTTCTGGGGGTACCTGGTTTTGACTTCACTTCCGGCTGATCCCGCTGCTGAGAAGTCAGAAAAAAAGTTTGAGCCCTCTCCTCCTTCCCCTGCCACTGGGCCATTCATAAAACGCAGCATGCTTCACGTATGCACAGTAAGAAACCGGCTGTGAAGAATGGTAAATCTGGTGCAGCTAAGCATAAAAACCAATCAGCTTCCAGGTTTTTTCATTAAAGCTTAGTTTAACAAGCTGAAGTTAGAAGCTGATTGGTTACCATGCAGAGATGCACCAGATTTTGCACTTTCCAGCTTTAGTAAATCAACCCCAGTGGGCCTAGCATGCCATGGCTAATGGTGGGTTTAGTTACATTGTATTTAAAAGAGGCATGATTAAATAGAACCTAAGCTTACTTGTACATTTATCAAAATTTCTGTACCCACAAAATATGGAGTATGTAATGTGTAATATAGCATATAATGGAGTGGTGAATCTCTAGCGCTTACCTAGTGTTAATGGTTAAAGTGAAGCTAAATCTAAAATAAATAATATAAATAAAGGCTGAGATCACAGCTCAATCTAAAGTGTACAAGTGCACTGAAAATGAATGGGTAAATAGTGATGAGTGCAACCTCAAAACAGTGATAATCACTAACAATAATACCAGTAAATGATAATAAATAAAATTGATGAATAAATCACGTGATAATAGATGATCAAAATAAATAAAATGTTAAAAAGCTTAAAGTATTGAAATTGAACGTGATCAATCAAAAAAAAATCATGTGTATAGTTCAAACAAAAGAATCCTAGATGTACAATAAATCTTGCAGTTCATATGTCAAATAAAATGCTTCATCACGAACTCCCGGACGTTCAGATATGCAGATACGACCGTCCGGTCAGCCCTCCATCCGATCGGCAATGGCAGCAAAGTACCTCAAGGATGAGTCAGGAAGACTCAAATGAACTCTTTATTTTCAGTCCCCAATTGTCTTTTCTTTCTCTCAGGAATCAGAAAGTTTGAGTCTTCCTGACTCATCCTTGAGGTACTTTGCTATCATTGCTGCTTACCCCATGGACCATCACTCGAGCCACCGATCGGATGAAGGGCTGACCGGACGGTCGTATCTGGATATCTGAACGTCCGGGAGTTTGTTTTATGCTTATTTCAGCTGCCGATGAGGTAAGCGCTCTGTGAGCTCATTATTTATGGAAGATTTCATGAGAAGCATTTTGCAAGAAGCATTTTATTTGACATATGAACTGCAAGATTTATTGTACATCTAGGATACTTTTGTTTGAACTATGAATTTTTTTCTTTTTTTGATTGATCACGTTTAATTTCAATACTTTGAGCTTTTTAACATTTTATTTATTTGGATCATCTATTATCAGGTGATTTATTCATCACTTTTATTTATTATCATTTACTGGTATTATTGTTAGTGATTATCACTGTTTTGAGGTTGCGCTCATCACTATTTACCCAATATAGCATATAGTGTGCAGGGGTCAAGAGAATGTAATCTACAACTCAGTATACAGAGGGCTGAGGTCTGGAATACATATTGTACAGAGTTCATGGTTCAAGTGCATTCAATGTGCAGCATTCAGGGGTGAAGAATATATAATGTGCAGCATAGAGGGGTCAGGATTATGCAATACACAAAGTGCAGGGGTTATTGTATATACAGAGTAATCAGGACTGTAGTATCTAGCATGCAGGCTGCACAGGTCCAGGGAATGTAATGCACAATGTACATGTAACATCGGCAGAAGTATGTATTTTACAAAGTACAGGGGGTCAAATGTATGTAATTTACAGAGTACAAGGATCAGAAGTATTTATATTTGGCTCCAAGCACAGATCTGACACCTTTCAACAAGTCCTCCCCTTACCTCACCCAGCAAAATTGCTACCCCCAGCACAAATCTTTCCCCTCCCTTGCAAACCTCCCCTCCCTAAAAACCCTTGCTTGCCTCTGTGAGCAACAATTACCCTTCATGAAAACCCTTACTCACCCACATCAGCAAAGACTCCACAACCCTTAATATATACCCCTTACTTGCAAAAAAAAAAACAGCCCCCTGAAAAACCCTCCTCACCCCGCTAGCAAAAGTCCCCATTCCAAAACAAAATAGAAATAAAATAAATAAGTAGCAAAATAATAGCTAAGGAGTTAATTAGGCCTAATTAGGGTTAGGGCTAATTAGGCCTAATTAGGGTTAATAAGGGTTACTAAGAGGATAAATAGGAACACAGTTTTATTATTTATATATTTTTAAGTTACAATGAAGCTTTAAGTTACAATGAAGCTGTAAAAACATTGCTTAATTGTAATTTTACTTGACACTATAGACTCTGCTCTGTCAGTGTCATTTTACACTGCAGCAGAATGAACAGCATTACAACTGAGCTTCAGAAATTGGATCATCTGTATAGGAATGTAGTAAGAACTTTCACAGGTGACCTCATCATATTTATTGAAGCAAATTGATTCTTTTCATATTTGTGTCTATAGTGCAGCCAGACAGGCTTTACATTGTGAAGTTTTTAGGTTGCCTTTTATAAACAAAAACATTGCCTTTCGTTCAAGGGTAGGGAATTATTTCATCATTCAATATATGATCAATAGTTATATTCCTGATTGAATCCATTATTAATTTATGTAAAAAAATTTAAAATAAAAGTCTGGAGTAATGACTTCTTTTTTGTTACAGTAAATTTGTGGTATTTAATGTAGGCTTGACATTCTGAAATGGAAATAAAGTTACAATTCATGTTCACCAAAAACAAAAACTCATATTACCTACAGTAAGTACCTAAGATATACTGTAACTATAAAACTTGTTCAAGTGGGCAAAAATACCTAACTGTTATTATACTTCTCAAGGACTAGGTACATTTGAAAACATCAAATTAGCTACAGTACAGCTTCCTGTATTATTGCAAATTTTATTTTATACATTTGCATAAAATTATATCCATACTGTATAATATACAGTATACAGTGCTCAGCGTAAATGAGTACATCTCTTTTGAAAGGTAAGATTTTAATCAATATACCAATGAACACAAGAACAAGTTCCACAATTTTGACAAAACCGAGTTTTTTAGAACATTACCTGAAGTAAGGTTAATAATATAACTTACAGTATATTACAAAATCTTCAGTTTTGCGAACATTATTTAATGCAAAAATGAATACACCCCACAACAAAAACTACTACATCTAGTATTTTGGACGATCTCCATGATTTGTAAGGATAGCACCAAGTCTTCTAGGCATGGAATGAACAAGTTGGTGATGGTGACATATCTATCTTTTTCCAGTCTTCAAGAACGACCTCCTTTAGAGCCTGGAGGCTGGATGGAGAGTGATACTTAACTTGTCTCTTCAGAATTCCCCATAGGAGTTTCATTGGGTTCAGATCAGGAGACATACTTGGCCACTGAATCACGTTCACCCTTCAGAAATACAACAGTGGCCATAGATGAGTGTTTTGGATCATTGTCATGTTGGAAAAGTACACGACGTTGAAGGGCACACAATGATGGTAGCATCTTCTCTTTCAACAAAGAGCAGTACATCTGTGAATTCACAATACCATCAATGAAATGCAGCTCTTTGACACCAGCAGCACTCATGCAGCCCCACAGAAGGATACTGCCACCACCATGTTTCACTGTAGGCACCATGCATTTTTCTTTGTAATCCTCACCTTTACGACACCATACAGTTTTGAAGCCATCAGTTCCAAAAACATTTTTCTTGGTCTCATCAATCCAGAGTACAGAGTCCTAGTAGTCTTCTTCTTTTTCAGCATGGGCCCTGGCAAATTCTAGGTATGCTTTTTTGTGCATGGGCTTTAGGAGAGACTTCATGGACGACACCCATGTATGCAATTCCTCTGCAGTGTTCACTGTATTGTGTCATGGGAAACAATCACCCCAGTTTGGCTTTCTACTTATTTAGCTAACTGCAGTGAACTTGCATGGCGTTTTTTTTTCAACCCTTCTCATCAAAAGACGCCCCTGTGGAGGTGTGGACAGCCTGGACGTCTCTGTGAGATGGTTGCAGTTCCATCTTTGTTA
Source organism: Lithobates pipiens (assembly GCF_037356315.1). Taxonomy (NCBI): domain Eukaryota; kingdom Metazoa; phylum Chordata; class Amphibia; order Anura; family Ranidae; genus Lithobates; species Lithobates pipiens. The sequence continues at coordinate 87,457,508 of NW_027507790.1, read as the reverse complement.
CATTTTCGTATCACTTTTGCTACGGTATTCTGACTAATAAGTAAAGCTTTGCTGATCTTCTTGTAGCCTTCACCTTTCTTGTGTAAAGAAATTATTTTCTTTCTCAGTCCTTGTGACATTTCTCTTCCATGTGGTGCCATTACTGACAGCATGAAATGGGGCGGGTTTTCTTTGTTAAGTAACATCCTTTTATGATCAACTATCTGCTGGACACCTTTTTAATGAATAATTAGGCTCACCTCTAGTTGAATTTTTGTTGATTAGGATTTAGCTTTGCTCCTAAGACTTTCATTGGGGTGTATTCATTTTTGCAACATGGTCTTGATTAAATTTGTTTGGAAAAATACTTTTTTGTGTCTGCAAATTAACAAATCTTGGTTGCAATCAATGGCCCACATTTGTGACAGTATTTTTTAGTATAGTGTCCCATAGAAAATGTTGATTCTGAAAGGAAAGTCAAGGTTTTCTGACAAATCTGTTGGGGTGTACTCTTTTATGCTGAGCAGTGAGCACTGTATATAATATACACAGAAATGTTGAGACAAACAAGAAACCTTCAGTATGTAGGCTATCTTTTTATTAGGTATTGTTTTTAAGACTGTCTTAGTGCAATTGGTGAACAGAAACTAAAGCGCTTTGGTGTAACTCATATCAGCAACTGCTAGATGGCACTTTAACCATACAGAACAGATTTTAACAACATGGAAACTTTTGTTTCCTGTTGTCTTTGCCTCTGCTATTCATTTTGCATAGTAACCTTATATAGAGTATTACTGCACGTATAGGGGTTGTTTTACTAAAACTGGAAAGTACAAAATCTGGTGCAGCTGTGCATGGTAGCTGGTCAGCTTCTAACTTCAGCTTGTTCAATTAAGCTTTGACAATAGAACCGGGAAGCTGATTGATTTCTATGCAGAGCTGCACCAGATTTAGCATGCTCCAGTTTTAGTAAATCAACCCCATAGAGTATTACTGTATGCATTATAGACAGCTTCTAAACAATTATAACCTTATAAAAAAGAACGTGGTTAACAGGAATTTTAAACAGGTACACAAATATTCTAGAGGCCTTCGTGAACCAAAACTATGTACAGTGCCTTGCGAAAGTATTCGGCCCCCTTGAAGTTTTCAACCTTTTGCCACATTTCAGGCTTCAAACATAAAGATATAAAATTTTAATTTTTTGTGAAGAATCACCAACAAGTGGGACACAATTGTGAAGTGGAACGAAATCTATTGGATATTTTAAACTTTTTTAGCAAATAAAAAACTGAAAAGTGGTGCGTGCAAAATTATTCGGCCCCTTTACTTTTAATGCAGCAAACTCACTCCAGAAGTTCAGCAAGGATCTCTGAATGATCCCATGTTGTCCTAAATGACTGATGGTTATAAATAGAATCCACCTGTGTGTAATCAAGTCTCTGTATAAATGCACCTGCTCTGTGATAGTCTCAGGGTTCTGTTGAAAGCGCAGAGAGCATCATGAAGACCAAGGAACACACCAGGCAGGTCTGTAATACTGTTGTGGAGAAGTTTAAAGCCGGATTTGGATACAAAAAGATTTCCCAAGCTTTAAACATCCCAAGGAGCACTGTGCAAGCGATCATTTTGAAATGGAAGGAGTATCAGACCACTGCAAATCTACCAAGACCTGGCCGTCCCTATAAACTTTCAGCTCAGACAAGGAGAAGACTGATCAGAGATGCAGTCAAGAGGCCCATGATCACTCTGGATGAACTCCAGAGAACTACAGCTGAGGTGGGAGAGTCTGTCCATAGGACAACAATCAGTCGTACACTGCACAAATCTGGCCTTTATGGAAGAGTGGCAAGAAGAAAGCCATTTCTCAAAGATATCCATAAAAAGTCTCGTCTAAAGTTTGCCACAAGCCACCTGGGAGACACACCAAACATGTGGTAGAAGGTGCTCTGGTCAGATGAAACCAAAATCGAACTTTTTGCCCACAATGCAAAACGATATGTTTGGCGTAAAAGCAACACAGCTCATCACCCTCAAAACACCATCCCCACTGTCAAACATGGTGGTGGCAGCATCATGGTTTGGGCCAGCTTTTCTTCAGCAGGGACAGGGAAGATGGTTAAAATTGAGGGGAAGATGGATGCAGCCAAATACAGGACCATTCTGGATGAAAACCTGTTGGAGTCTGCAAAAGACCTGAAACTGAGACAGAGATTTATCTTCCAACAAGACAATGATCTCAAACATACAGCAAAATCTACAAAGGAATGGTTCACAAATAAACGTATCCAGGTGTTAGAATGGCCAAGTCAAAGTCCAGACCTGAATCCAATCGAGAATCTGTGGAAAGAGCTGAAAACTGCTGTTCACAAACGCTCTCCATCCAACCTCACTGAGCTCGAGCTGTTTTGCAAGGAAGAATGGGCAAGAATTTCAGTCTCTTGATGTGCAAAACTGATAGAGACATACATTTTAAGCGACTTGCAGCTGTAATCGCAGCAAAAGGTGGCTCTACAAAGTATTAACGCAAGGGGGCCGAATAATTTTGCACGCCCCACTTTTCATTTTTTTATTAGTTAAAAAAGTTTCAAAAATCCAATAGATTTCGTTCCACTTCACATTTGTGTCCCACTTGTTGGTGATTCTTCACAAAAAAATTAATTTTTATATCTTTATGTTTGAAGCCTGAAATGTGGCAAAAGGTTGAAAAGTTCAAGGGGGCCGAATACTTTCGCAAGGCACTGTATAGGTCAGGTTAGATCATTTATATCTCTATGGCTCTGTTCCTCACAGGGATATCCCCAGAATTCACAGCCTCCCCACTACTACTTGTGCTGTTTGTTGGACCTCTTCCCAGTGATTTAAGGAGAACATGCAGTCAAAACACTCTCTGTGGGCAGAAAGAAACCCATCACAGAAAGATCTCTTCAAAATACGAAAACCCTTTATCTGCCCTTTAACCGATAAAACCGCGTGAACAAAACCTTCTTTCACATTGTAGAAAAACCCACAGTTGATAATTTGTATAATATTTGAATTTATCTGTGTGCTTTATTAACTCACCTATCACATGTTGCATGTTTTATTCATTTATTTATTTTTTTAGCAGATTTTTGCACAGTATGGTTTCTTAATTACACTGGGTGCTATTTATAAGTTTTTTACATGTAGGTGGGGTGCAGTGTGGTGTGGCGGCAATAATTCACACTATAAGATGCAATGGAAAACTTGTATTGACATAGTACAGCAACAGTTCATAACAAGCCTGGTGGGAAAGTTGCTCAACTGGGTGTACTTTCCAGAAGTGTGAAGAGAGCGGGTACCAGCCAGACTGACAGCGTCTGTAAAGAGAGCAGAGTGTGGCCTGAGTGGGATGATGTCCAAGGGAGTTGCGACCATACCCTTTCCCTTCTCATCAGGAACCCTTCCCTTGCACTAGTACTGTCCCTAACATGTGTCGTATTGTCCCTTCTCAGCCAACTCACAGATGAGCGCCAAACCTGGGAGCCAGGGCTTTATATAGACTCTGCCCAACCCAGGATAGCTGCTAGAGTCACATGGGGTGGCAGCATTCAAGAGAATAACTTCCCTAGTGGCCCAGGAATCCATAGAGGAACCTTGTTCCTCTTGACTTCCTCTCCAACAACAGTGCTGCTGCAGAAAAGTGCCACCTGCAGTGGAGAAAGTAGACTGCATGTCTACATACATATCTAATATCATGGCATGATATTTCACAGCTGCCAGTGTGCTAAGTTGAAACATTTTTTATATGACAGCACGGATAAGGTATATTCAGTTGGAAACATTGTCTGGGTTTTCAGTTCAGCAGAGGGGAAGTTGTCAGCTCAGAGTCAGACAGGGAGTTAACAACTTACTGGATTCCAGCAGGGGTCCACAATTCATTTTCTACACTTGCAGCAGTTTTCAAGTGGAACTCAAATTATTTGGAGTCACCGGGTCCCTTGTTATGCTCCTGTGCATTCATTTATGAGTTACCTCTTCTCAGTACTCACAGCATACTGAGATTGTTTACTGGGCTATACATGTGCAGCTGTCAGGCTACAATTAAGAAATGTAGCTAGCAGGCATCGTACTCATTTAAAAAATGCCTCCAAATCAAACTATTAAAGTTTACTCAATCCAAATCTGATATATGCCAAGTAGACTCAAATATATTGACTTTTTATATATCCCAGGAATTCTAATCACAACATTTCAATCAGAATATTAATTTCCGTCCAACATCTGTGGCCATTGGAAAGCCAAATGGTCAAGCTCCCCTTCATGGCTTCCTCCCCTGATGGATTGTCCACATTGCAAATTAATTAAATAATTGGGCAATCCATTAGCTAAAGCAAGGATGCCCAACCTTTTGAAGAGCGAGGGTCACCTAAGCAACTTGGTAACCGGTCATGGGCCACAATGAGCGGAGCGGGCTGAAGGTAAGACTGTGTTTACTCGTCATATGCAGAGCAGACATGGACAAAGCCCACTCTCTTCTATAGAGCCCACTCTACTCTTCTTTTTTTAGTGGATCGGATTGGAGGTAGGCGGGTGTAAACAGACACAAGTCTGTTTATATCTGCGGCTCCTTAGAGGTGAATGGAGGGTCTGATTGAGTCAGACTGATCATCTGAAAGGGGCCTAAGGCTGCTTTCACACTGATGCGCTGTTGTTTACCCGCACCACTGGTGCAGGACAGTGCACCTGTGGCTTTCCTGTGGGTTAGCTGCACTTTGCCATAGACTTCTATTATATCCTGCAGGTGTAGTGCACTTTCAGAAAGCGCACTAAACCCGCAGGTGATAACAAAAGTCTATGGCTCAGTGCTGGTAGCCCACAGGTTCACTGCGCTGAACCTGCAGATCAGTTTAAAGCAGCCCAGTAACCACTGCAGAACAGATATGCCCATATATACACTGATTGTAGTAATAAACTTACCTTTAATAACAGTCTTCTATTCAGGTATCGTGGGCTGTTGCTGTCCCAGGCGGAGAGCGGTTAGTATCACTCCGCCTGTGACCAGAGGTGGTGCTATACAGGAAGCATTGGCTTTTGTGTCTCTGCTCTGCAGCCGCTTGCTTCCTCTACCGCTTCATTAACAACACTGATGCTCTGGGATGGTGGGTCAGGAACCAGTGTTCTGGGGTTGCCAATCCACCATCCCAGAGCAGGAGGTCGCGGGCCACTGGTTGGGAACCTTTGAGCTAAAGCATGACAACTTTGTTATGGCTTTGTGTGAGGAACTAGAGTCTAGAGAACTCCATATTCTATACCACATTTTTGAAGATGGACTAAAGCTATGGTTTTATTCAAAGGCAGTCTGGTCATAGGTGAATTATACAAATTTAAAGAAAGATATAGCTAAACATACTGTATCAAACTTTAAACAATCAGTCCAGGAAATCCAAAGTATGACATTCTCCGTAATAGAACTTCCACTGTCAGCTGGAATAATAGCCCATCACTTAGTGACATCCTGCTTAGAACATCACCCATGCACAACAATGCATCCTGAGGGAAACAGATAAGCCTGAGTGTATGATAGAGCAAATTATATCTCATCCTGCATTACTCTGCCCACAGAAAGAAAAACTTCCAGCTCTGCCATTGGTTGCTGCCTTGTTCTAATGTGTATTGTGAGGTTTTTATTAAACACCTACATACATCATTTAATTAAAGAAATGTTCTCATTAAGTGAAATGCAAGTATAGGCAGCCCCCTTGTTTCCTCATTATTATACCGTAAGTTGAGTTCTCTTAACTTTTTTTCGCACATACTAGAGCTGGTCAAAAGCAAGTGGTACAGACTTGAAAATCTGATTTCCTTAATACTCAAAAACGGACAAAATAGACAATTAACATTTAAAGGTTTACCTGCATTGAATACATTTTGGAACCTAGCTTATTGCACAAACATATTGTAGGTTATAGTAAAAGTGAAAACATGGCCAGGCTAAGTAATTACATACACTTATCGTCAGCTTCACAACAAAGCACTGCATGGTAATACATTACTATATGTTGTGGTGCAGCATTAATTTTAACATAAATCTTTAGTTGTATTTTGGTCATCTAAACTGTTTTAGTTGTATTTATTTTTTTTTCAAACAAAATGTTTTATTGAACATACCAACATAACAACAAACAGTTCCAGAGCATAAACAGTGTACATAAAAATCAGGTTACAATATACATATTAAGTGTCGCTTTCAACTTTGGTCGGGTATACAGATTAAGGTATTAACCATCACCACTGGCCTATTGCCCATGTCTGACTTTGCAATGAGTTAATTAGTACACCTCTCCATTCAGGTCAACGTATCATATGCAAGTTTTGATTATACCAAGTTATTACACCATTTTAATTGTGTACTCAAAAAAAAAAGTTTTTTTATTTATTTAGAACAGGCGATCATATACTAAATCCAAAGGAGCCAGACCAGGCACACTCAACCATGGGGCCCATAGTTTCTCATATTTTGTACAAGACCCCCTTCTCTGGTATATACATTTTTCTAGCCGGAGGGTTATCCCCATTTGAGCAATCCATTCCTGCACTGTCGGAGGAACTGGAGGTCCCTCCAGTGCCTTAGTATTAGCATGCGTGCCTGAAACAGAGCATGCCCAATAGCTTGCTTGGGGATAGCCTCCAACGGGAGGTTACCTGTTATCCCCAGCAAGCAGGGTTTAGGGTCTAAAGGTATCTGGACCTGGAAGGCCCCGTAAAGAGTGTCAACAACTTTCTTCCAATATAAGTGTAATTTAGGGCATCTCCACAGGAGATGGATGAGATTCCCATGTTCTCTACAGCATCTGGTACACGTAGAGTCCACGTTCACCCCCATTCGGGCTAATTTGGCTGGTGTATAGTGCACCCTAAGGAGTATATATAATTGTGACAGCCGCTGTGCCACGTTCAACGAGCACAGAGGGACCTCCTGTAGGGCTTATTCCCACTGTTCCTCCTCAAACGCACCAACGTCTTATTCCCACTGAGAGACCGTTTTAGTTGTATTTCAGTAGACTAAAATCTTCAGTACATTTTAGTTGACTAAGTTAGTTATATACTCCTGGAGTAAAATTATGTCATTATTTTTGTATTAATGTTTGTACATTCACTACAGACATAGATTTAGCCGTTGTGATGCACTGTTACCTTGCTGGAAAGACTCACCAAGTCACATCCAGACACAAATCCGACAGAGGCATTCCTCTTCTGTTGTTTGCAGGGCATTGTTCAAGAACTCCCAGGCAGTAGGTGTTCCGTATGATTAGGCGACCCATCGGATTTTTTAATGGAAGTGACGTTCCGGCACATCCATCTTGGTACACCCCATACTTGTCCACAGTAAGGATACAGTGAGAAGGCGGCAAGTGGACATCTTGTTACATTCACCAGAGTCTTGCATTTCACACTTATTTTTAATAGTAAACTAAGCTTAAATAGTGAAATACAGAATTTTTAAATCCATCTGACTGTTTGGATGTTGAATTTTAAAAGCAGCGTCAAGCCTGCTGATCTCACATGTTTGCTGAAATTCAACATCAAAAGAGTCAGACAGACTTCAAAATACTGAGTTTCACTATATAAGCTGAGTGTACTGTTAAAAAAAAGTGGAAAATGCAAGACTCCAGTGGGTGTAACAAGATGTCCGCTTGCCGCCTTCTCGCTGTATCCTTATTGTGGAAGAGTGCGGGTTGTAGCAAGATGGCCGCAATGGAACGTCACTTCCATTACAAAATCTGACGGGTCACCTAGTCTGATGAAACGATGGCAGACAAGAGGGAGCCTGCATCTTTCAGCCAATACAGCTTGAAAGGGGGCTGGGGCTTTAACAGACAGGTGGAGCTCTGAGGAAAGCGGGAGTTCAGGTGGGTAAACGTCCCTCCCTCACATTTTTGTTCTGTTTTTGTTAGTTGACAAAAATTGGAAATTATTTTCATCATAGTTTTTGTCAATTGACTTAATTCTAATTTTATTTTTGTTTAGTTTTCATCACTGAAAGCACACTGCTGACGAAAAGGTGCTTAAAGCCACATATTGCACACAGGTTTAGGTGTGTTTAAATGCGTTTAGGCACGTCTAGCATTTTATTTGCTTTAAGTTCCTCTACTAAATGCGCCTTTTTCTGCCTGTAAACACTCCTCTTCTAATATTCTTATAAATTCCTACATGTGCATGGTCTTTTACAGGTTTAAAAAAAGCTCAACTCTTGTATAAAAAACGTTTTTTGTTTTTTAAAACAATGTGTGCATGAGGCCCTGAGGTTCTTTGTGGTGCATTGGCAGCCCATTAAAATTTATGAAAAAGATTTATAAAGAGCATTTTTACCCTAAATGTTCCCAGATGCAAGAAAAGGGGGGCACTAATGAAATTGCCAAAAATAGCAATAGGCATGGAATGATAAACAACATAAAAAGAGTGTTTTCAGTCCTTGCGAAAAGCCCATTGAAAATCACTGTGGCATTAAGTTCACATTATGGCAGCATCAGCAGTCTCTCTTCCAAGCAGGATCTGGGGGGGGGGGGGGGCTCCCACCAGCAAACCATGTATAAACAAAATGTATAAATGTATAAACCATGTATAAACAAAAAGAAAAAGGGGAGAAAACTGTCACTACCTAAGTGTATACTTTATTAAAATATGTAGCACCCCAGTATTTAGGTAGGGTTGCTAATAAATTTAGTTTGCCAGGAGGTAATTTTCCTGGTTAATTATTAGAAGATCAATTGTTTCCTCTCTAACTCTGGAATTGCTGCAATTTTTCTCTTCTGTTACTAGGTGGCACTGTGGCTGGTGACATTAGAATGAAACCAGTAAAAATCTCCTGTGCTTGGGTGTGTAGTAGAGCTGCACAATTAATCGTTAAAAAAATAGTGATCTCGATTCAACCCCCCCTGACGATCTCTATTGCAGAGTTTGCCGATTCTTTCATATAACAAGTGGAGAGACTTACCCGCTCACTCACCTGTCAAAAGAAAACATCTGGGCAGTCTGCCAAGTTCTTAAAATGAAACATTGTAACTAACTCTTCCTTCTTGGATAAAAAAGGGAAACTTCTGTGTGTAAAGAAAAAATCTAGGCAGTCTGTCAAGTTTTTAAACAACGTGTAAATGCAGGAAGTTTAACCACTTAAAGTCTAAATCTTTTTCTGACACTTGTTTCTTGAGTTAAAATTAATATTTTTTGCTAGAAAATTACTTGGAACCCTGAAACATTATATATATTTTAGCAGAAACCCTAGGAAATAAAATGTCAATTGTTGCAATATTTTATGTCACACTGTATTTGCCCAGCAGTCTTTCCAATTTTTGGGGAAAAATACATTTTAATGAATAAAAAAAAAACGAAACAGTAAAGTTAGCCCAATTTTTTTTTTTTATGTAAAAGATGATGTAAGGTGACAGTTGTGGACAAGGAAGTGGTGCAGTTCTTCAAGATGACCGTGATGATGTCATGTGACATAAGTAGGATGTGTGACTTGTTTTTGGGTTTGTCCCTTTGTCAAAACCTCCTTGCTGTCCACAGTGTTTCTCATTCGTGTGATACACACAGACAGTCTGCTGCTTCTGTTGGCTGTTCCTGATGTTCCCCTGATTAACTTCCTGCTTCCAAGCACCTTACATCACATCCACCCAGAGGGTCTTGCTCATCATTGACCACCTGGAAGGTCACTACCTGCTGAAGACTTAACAATACGCTTTTTAATATCTTGTAAATACAAGTGCATATTTATTGTGTGCACTATTGTAAGCCCCTGTACACATGGTCGGACATTCCGACCACAAAATCCATCAGATTTTTTACGACGGATTTTGTCTGAAACTGGTGTTGCATATACACGGTCGGACAAAGTTGACGGAAAATCAGATCGTTTGGAACGTGATGACGTTTGTTCGTTACGATGGGACTACGTTCGGACTAGTAGCCAATAGCTTTGGTCTCTTAATTTGATCTGAGCATGCGTGGCACTTTGTCCAATCGGAATTCTCTACAATCGGACAAAGTCCGATCGGATCATGTTGCTGGAAAATTTTATATCCAGCTCTCAAACTTTGTTGGTCGGACATTCCGATGGAAAAAGTCCAATAGAGCCCACACACGGTCGGATTATCTGACAACATCCAATCGGACAGTTTCCGTCGAAATGTCCGACCGTGTGTACGAGGGCTAACATTTTGGATTTGACATCAATTTGTTTTGGATATAATGGTCACGAGGACTCAGAGATGGTAAGGCCCCTTTCACGCTACTGCGACTTCAATGTCCCGTGATTTTAACAGTAAGACCCCTTTCACACTGGGGCGTTTTTCAGGCGTTTTTCAGGTGCTTTAGCGTTAAAAAAAGCGCCTGTAAAGCGCTTGAAAGAAGCCTCATCTGCAGTCCTAATGTGAAAGCCCAAGTGCTTTAAGAACCCTTTCACAATGTCAGCGCCCGAAAAACGCTCGTAAAGCGCCGCTTAAACTAGCAGCGCTTTACCAGCGTTTTTCGAGCGTTATTGGGGCGCTTTTAACCCCTGCTAGTGGCCAAATAAAGGGTTAAAAGCGCCCACAAAACGCTGCTGCCAATAGCGTTTTTCAGGCGTTTTTCTGGCGCCTTGGTGTGAAAGCACTCGGGCTTTTACATTGGGATTGCAGTTGCAGCTTCTTTCAGGCGCTTTTTTTAACGCTGAAGCGCCTCAAAAACGCCCCAGTATGAAAGGGATATCGGTGTGAAAGCACTCGGGCTTTTACATTGGGATTGCAGTTGCGGCTTCTTTCAGGCATATTTTTTAACGCTAAAGCGCATGAAAAACGCCTAAAAAACGCCCCAGTGTGAAAGGGGTCTTAAAGAAGTAATTACGCTCATTAATCTATCTTGCCTCGTGGAACACCCTCACACCTCAAAACAAGTAACTTATGGTCCCCCTGGAAACAATGGTATACAAAGACTAAACTGACAACCTTTTGATAAACAGTTTGATACTCTGAACTGGTATATTTCTGCATATGTACCTACAGTGTTGAACCTACTTTATCTCGCTACTTTCTCTTCCTCCTATCCTGCTTTATTTTCTTACTGTATATATTTATTTGTAGTCAGAGTCTTCAAGCGGGAAATGCGATACTCCTAAGAACCAAGGCCTGAAGGTGTGCCTTGGCCTAGCTGGTCAGTATGCCTGAAAAGAGGGCATACCCTGAATGTAAGAATAAGAAAAAAATACTATGAGAATGTATGAAAAACTGGGGAACGGGTGGGTGGGAACCCAGAAATCCTAACAACACTGGCCCTGACAGAGGAGGAGGTTTAAATAGCCCTCTCAGGCTCCTCCTACAAATACAGGCTGGCCTGCGGCCACCCTTTCAACTTGTAGTCAGAGTCTTCAAGCGGGAAATGAGATACTCCTAAGAACCAAGGCCTGAAGGTGTGCCTTGGCCTAGCTGGTCAGTATGCCTGAAAAGAGGGCAAAAAGACACAAAATTTAGGTGAAGAAGGGAAGGTAATGAACCATCACGGATAAAGGTGTGCTCCCGGACGGCAACAGTACGTATCCAGCAAGTAACCCGGAAAGTGTTCGCTGTGGCAAAAGAACACACCGACTCCTGACTTGGTGATGAGAAGGAACCCCCCTATCGAACCTGTGACACTACCCTGAACCCAACTGAACATCCCCTGAAAGATTGAATTGAGCCTGATGCCCACGACACCCAGACCCGAGAATGAACTGCTTGTGAAATGAGAGGATATGTGAGGGGAAAGGAACAAGGCCTGGCCCGATGAACCCCTGCAAATGGTGGCAAAATACCTCAATGAACACCAGTGAAATAGCCCAGAGACATACCCCCCCAAGAGGGTGAGTGGCAAAAAGACCACTAGCAGGAGTGCGAAAAGCTGGATACCCGATGGATATGATCGAGTAAGCGGATAAGGCCCATGCACCATGGCAATAACATTGTCAACATGGAGAAACCATGCCGGACGCAGGACCCAGGTCCCACAAGATACGATCGGGTCATGCTACAGCCTGAACCCAACAGCTGGGTCAGAATCCTGAACCAAGGAGGGCCAGACTCCCTCTCAGGGAAATAGTCCCATGGCATGATACAGACATACCCAAGCCCCCCCTACTTAGAACAAGCTGGGGATTGGAAAAGACGACTGGACTGATGTCCCTAAGTAGAACTCCGGCAATAAGTATAAACAAGATCAGAGCCAAGAGTGAAATCGAAAACCATTATGACATCTGCCCAACCTACCCCCCAAGGACCGTCACGGGGACGTGGCTTAGCAAACACCCTGAGAGAGACTATACATCCGTGGGCAGAAACCAGGGCCTCAACACAACAGGACATCAACTGAAGAAAAATTTGCGACTGCTTCTGACCCAAGGGTGAGCCCAGTGGTGAAATGACATCAGCACCAATCAACTAGCCCCTAACAACGGCCCCTAACTAGCCCCTAACAACCTGAAACACAAACTAGAGAAATGGCAGACAACCAGACATGAGAACAACAATACCCCCCCTGCCTAACTAAGAATGAAACATGAGCAGAAAAGTCAAGACCACTGCGCGTAAAAGAACCTGACGGACGAACCTGCGGCAAGCCTTTCAACTTATCTTCCCTCTTCCCTATCACTCATTTGTTAACCATAAGTTCATAACACTATTACTTGCTTTGTTCTGAAAGTTATATGTTGGAACTATTTCTACAAATTTGATATTGTATAAGTTGTTTGATGCTTGAACCATTCAATGTCTCTACAGATGTAATTTTGGAAAATATTCAATAAAAAGCGAAATGAGAAAAAAAGTTGAGTGATTTTGCCACGATTTTGCGGCCAGTATTTTGATGCGATTTTTGTGGCAATTTCAGTGAATGCCTGTTTAACTCGCATCAAAGTCAGACCAAAGTAGTGCAGGGACAGTTTGAAGTCGGCACGACTTGAAGTCATACTAATATGAATGGTTGTCATTGGAAATCATGGGGAACGACTTTTTTGCAGTCCCAAGTCGCAGGACAGCTCGTACAAGTGTGAAAAGGGGCCTAAATCAATCTAACAGTGACACAGGCAAAAATAAAAATTTAATTGAAAGGAGGAGAGTGCACCAAGAACCTGAAAGTAAGAGTTTATTATTGATGGCCAAAAGTCCAGCAGCCAATGCATTTAGGAGCTCAAAGCTCCCCTTTCATCGGTTCCAAGAAACAAGACATCATTAAATGGTATACATTGGGGACTGAAACAATGAACACACAATCCTTTGTAAAACATCCAGTATGAGCATGATATAAATAGAATTTGTAATATGGGATAAGATGTAGTTTACAGTATAAAAAATCATATGTTCTATTAAAATAAATGGTCCTATCTATATTTGTACTTATGATCAGCACCAAGTATAATGAAGTGGTAATTAGACCATAAAACGATAATATCACATGTAATGAAATAATAAATAAGATATATCACATTGTTATTTGTTATATCAATAAAGTACATAATATCTGTGTAAAATCAAAAACATAATTTCTGCATGCAACAATCCTAATGAATTAAAAAATGATCAGAAAATATATTAATATCTATGCATATGCATATATATATATGTATATATATAAAATTAGTCAATTCTGATTATTTAGAAATGTTGAAATAAACATATATATCATGTTATTTAAATTACCTAGTATGTGACTCTAAATACAACTATCTCTAAAAATGTAATTATCATAAACCCCAAAATGTAACATTAATAAAATCAGTTTATGTCTGCAACTATTTAGTATAAATATATATTGAACTGTAAAACTATTTTAAAAAGTTAGTTTAAAAAAAATTGTTATCATTAACACAATTGTAATGCAATATTAGTAATCATTCCAACAGCAGGATACACATCCAATAAAGACATTCATAATAATCATAAAAATGAATGCAGAGTTGCATACTTTGTACAAGTTCTTTCCAGACAATAGTAAATAGTAATGTTTAATAAGAACATTCTGTACCTTGAATACTAACAATAGATTCAAAGAAATACTGGACAATAGTTGCAAGTTAAGTGGATCTGGTGGGAACAAATTGTAATATTGATGAGGATTTATAGCAGGGTAGGCAACCTTGAGCATGCGAATTTTATAACAAAAATGTAAACTTTACATTCTCAATCACAAAAAAGTTTTTTTGTAAAATAAATGCTATAAAGTAAATGTTGTAAACTACTTTAGTAGTGAGAAATTAACATCCTGCACCTTCACACCTCATATCAGCCCCAATTCCTGCACCTTCACACCTCAGGTCACTGTACCCCCTGCTCATCTGCCCCACCACTGTAAGCCCTGCACATCTGCCCCACCACTGTACAGACATACCCTTCTTTTAAGTACACAATGGGGTTTATTTACTAAAGCTGGGAAGTGAAAAATCAGGCTCACTTGTGCATAGAAATCAATGAGCTTCTAACCCCAGCTTGTAAAACCTGGAAGCTCATTGGTTTCTATGTAGAAGTGAGCCTGATTTTGCACTTTGCAGCTTTAGTAAATAAACCCCATAGTGTACTTAAAAGTGGGGTATGCCTGTACTACCCTGCACATCTGCCCCACCACTGTAAACTCCTGCTCATCTGCCGCACCACTGTACCCCCCCCCACCGCTCATCTGCCCCACCACTGTACCACCCTGCTCTTCTGTCCCACCACTTAACCCTCTGCTCATCTGCCCCACCACTATACTACTCTGCACATCTGTCCCACCTCTGTACCCCCTTTCTCATCTGCCCCACCACTGTACCTCCCTGCACATCTGCTCCACCTCTGTTCCCCCCTGCTCATATGTTCCTACGATGTACCTCCTTTCTCCTCTGTACCACTCTGCACATCTGCCCCACCATGGTTTTCTGTCTCACCACTGAACCATCTTCTCATCTGTCCTAACACTGAACTTATCCGCTCATCTGCCCCACCACTGCACCCTCTGCACATCTGCCCCACCTCTGTACCCCCACGCTCCTCTGCCCCACCGCTGTAACCCCCTGCTCATCTGTCCCACCAATGTATGTCCTTTCTCTTCTGCCCCACCACTGTACCCCTCTGCACATCTGCCCAACCACTGTAACCCCCTGCTCATCTGTCCCACCAATGCACCTCCTTTCACATCTGCCCCACCACTGTACCCCCCCTGCTCCTCAGTCCCACCGCTGAATCCCTTTCTAATCTGCCACAGCACTGAACCCCCTGCTCTTTCTTTCCCCTGGAAAAGAACTACCACCACTGTAATCCCCTTCTCATCTGGCCCAACACTGAACCCCCCCTGCTCATCTATCCTACCACTGTAACCCCCAGCTCATCTGCCCCATCACTGTGCTTTTCAATCCCAACGGTGAACCCCCTTATCATCCCTCCCACCACTGTACCTCCTGCATATCTGCCCCACCACTGTACCCTCTTGCTCTTCTGTCCCACCACTATAACCCTCCTGCTCGTCTGCCCCATCAATGTACCCCTTTTCTCATCTGCCCCACCACTGCACCTCCCTGCACATCTCCTCCACCGCCGTATCGCCATGCTCTTCTGTCTAACTATTGAATCACCTTCTCATCTGTATTAACACTGAACCCCTGTGGTCTTCGCCACCGTGCTGCAGCTCAGATTCAGGGTCTTGCCAATATTCTTATAGCCTAGGCCGTCTTTATGTAGAGCAAAAATTCTTTTTTAAATCCTCAGAGTTCTTTGCCATGAGGGGCCATATTGAACTTCCAGTGACCAGTATGAGAGAGTGAGAGCAATAACACCAAATTTAACACACCTGCTCCCCATTCATACCTGAGACCTTGTAACACTAACGAGTCACATGACACAGGGGAGGGAAGATGGCTAATGTTTAGGGGACAGCAAATTTACACTGTAATACAAGCTGTACACTCACTACTTTACATTGTTGCAAAGTGTAATTTCTTCAGTGTTGTCACATGAAAAGATATAATTAAATATTTACAAAAATGTGAGGGGTGTACTCCCTTTTGTGAGATACTGTAAATACTTACATTTAGCCAAGCTGTACCAATGTAAGTTTGCATAAAAAGCTCATTCCTGGAGTACTGCTTTAAGATTTGCTTATTTTGGGCCCAGTGCTCCATCAATACATATTCAGTCAGCAATATAAACCTGACATGGGTTCTATCCCCTCTTTATTTTTTTTCCGTAAAAAGTTCTTTCTCCTTCCTCCTAGCAATTATTTGTTTGTCTATACACTGCCTGTACCACAGACCTTCTTTTAAACAGTCCCAGTTGTGTTCTGTGGCTGTTATGCTTGTGCACTGCTGTTTCCATTTATTCCTTTGGATGGGTCCTAATGGAGTACAGAGCCATCCATAGGAATGTATAGGGACCACAATGTGCATGCAGGAGGTACAGGGCCAGTTCCAGATGGTTTTGAATAAAAGTATGTTTCATTTTGGGTATGGCTGCACAGTGAAGATCCCAGGAGCATGGCTACAGTAATATCCAGCTTTAAGGAATTCACTATGTGCATGGAAGGTCCATAAAGTACAACTTCACTAAAAGTGAAATTGCCCTTTAAGACCAGTATGAAGCTTCTAGGAACACAGTTACAGTATGTTATTAAGACTTAGGTATGCTTGGTTCTTTCCCTACTTGTTATGATCATAGCACATCCTGTTACTTTAGACATGCTAAATAGAGATCACTATGTGATGATATCACTCCATTGACCTCTTGTGAGAAATCCGATCTAGAAATTCACAAATGCCGCTAATGAGGACAGGTCCTAGGGATACCACGGTGCTTCAGGTTGCTTTAGTAATATGTAAACTCCTGTAACCCCAGCAGCAAATTTCTGTTTCTTATAATAAAATATATGTATCATTTTGATAACTATTTTACTTTGCTATACCTAGAAGAGCACATCAGGTTGCTGGGCCTTAGGGAACACTTACAGCCTATCAGTCTAATCCGTTATGGTTGGATCAGGAAATGATTACATGTGTGTGGTCTGTGAGGGATGAATTTATAAGACGATTATCACAATTCCACCAAGATTATGCTGGTGCCAGGGAAGTCTGCCTAACACATGGACCTGCAAAAATTAACGTCCCAGTTATACCATGATGACACTTGGGAAATGGAAGTGACAAATAGATCTTACGTTCATGATCTCATGTCTATGGGTGACCTTAAAGTTCCCTTCCCCCATTTACTTCACTCTTTCTTGCTTGGTCTGGTCACCTTCCTCCTCATCTTCCTCAGTGGACTGGTCCTGAATGCTGCAGAAAACAGCAGCATGTAATGATATTGCTGCATTCTCCTGTGGGCCCTCGTTCTGGTTTGGTCTGCTCACCTATTGGGTGTTCTTCCTCCCCGTCTTCCTCAGTGGACAGGTCCTGAATGCTGCAGAAAACAACAGTATGTAATGATATTGTGGCATTCTCTTGCGGGTCCTCGTTCTGGTTTGGTCCGGTCACCTATTGGGTCCTCTTCTTCCCCATCTTCCTCAGTGGACGGGTCATGAATGCTGCAGAAAACAACAGTATCTAATGATATTGTGGCATTCTCTTGCGGGCCCTCGTTCTGGTTTGGGTTGGTCACCTATTGGGTCCTCTTCCTCCTTATCTTCCTCAGTGGGTGGGTCCCGAATGCTGCAGAAAACAGCAGCATGTAATGATATTGCAGCATTCTCCTGTGGGCCCTTGTTCTGGTTTGGTCTGGTCACCTATTGGGTCTTCTTCCTCCCTATCTTCCTCAATGGACAGGTCCTGAATGCTGCAGAAAACAATAGTATGTAATGCTATTGCATAATTCTCCTGTGGGTCCTCGTTCTGGTTTGGTCACCTATTGGGTCCTCTTCCTTCTCATTTTCCTCAGTGGTCGGGTCCTGAATGCTGCAGAAAACAGCAGCATATAATGATATTGGGGCATTCTCTTGCAGGCCCTCATTCTGGTTTGGTTTGGCCACCTATTGAGGTATTGCAGCATTCTCCCGTGGGCCTGGGGCTTATAGAATGTGGACTTAAAGAGGTATTAAACCCAAAAGCAAACATTTATTATATTACCAATTTTTAGATGTGGTGACTGCATTTGTTTTCTTTTTTTGGTCTTTCTCTCTTTCTTTCTTTTATTTTCACCTGTTGATCTGGCCAGTGCGTCTGTTGCTTTTCAACAGAACAAGCTGTTCTGCAGATATAGCAGTTACAGGGTTTTACAAAAAAAAAAAACATTTACCACTGGCATTGGTGTTTAAAATGATCAGCTTGTATTTATTTATGTAAAACCTTTATCCCAAAAGAAAACAAAAACTATTGCTGAAACTGCATCCTAAATTTGTTAGTGTATCTAAAGCTGCTAGTACATCTAACACTCCCCGCCCCCCAGCTGCTGTCCAAAGGTGCCCCCTGTGGGGCATTCTAATACAGGAGGAGTGTTAGTGGCCAGATCACTAAGTGAAAGAGGGGGGGGGGAAGCCTAAAAAAAGAAAACAAATGCAGCCATCACATTTATGGATTGGTTAACTGCAATTTGTAACATTTTTGGTTTTGGGTTTAATACCGCTTTAATAATGCTGGGTGTAATTCAGCCCTGAATAGGCCCAGCGGTGGAATGCAGAGCGATCAGTCTGCGATAAAGCACACAGTCAATACGCCAATGCGACAGAGGGACTCAAATCTCAATGAAGCACAAGTAGGGTGATATCATCACACTTGCAGTCCACAGAATACAGTACTTCCTTCAGCCCTATAATGGTATTTCTGTATCTGGGTGCATAAACAATGCAGGACTCTGTGCATAGCACTCACAATGCACTCATTGTGGTTGCAATGCTCTGCAGGCTTCAAAATAAAAAATGTACTAAATGTACTATTTGTTTTAATTAATGTGGGTGCATTGATTACATTTTTGCAAAATTTGGGCTACGCTTTTAAAGTAGACTAGTCAATTCTAGCTCATCCATCTGCTCTGCAACACCGATCTTGCCTCATTTGTGACAGACTCACTTAAAGGCTCAATCTACACCAATGTGTTATACTGTGTGTTCTTCCACGTGGGAACTGCATTAAACGTTGCTACCCAGAGTTTCCTTCAGGCCAGTGTCACAAGATTTTCCACAGAAACATATCTGAGATTTTATCTACAAAGTCACTGTCAGTTATGTACACAATGCTGATCAGTTCATCAGCTTAGCTGACTTTATTTATAAACACATTTATAACAATCTCTGGCTCATGGCTACAGAAACTTTTAGTAAAGATACATCCTTCCTATGTACAGCATCAAACATTAATAATTGTTTTGTATGTCATTAACTGTAATAATAATAATAGGAAAAATAGTGTATCAGAAGTTTTTATTACCATGATCAACAGTATTTGCCTTGGCTTGTATGCAAACTTTTGTTACAATACATATCATTGTAATTAATATTGTAACTATTAAAGAGCTATATTATTTGTAACTATAGGGATCCACAGGGGAATTATCTGAACACCAAGCTGGAACAATAGTGGATAAGACCTCACTTCTGAATTCCCATAATTTCTGTACTAGGCCCAATGATGTTAGGGCATCTGTCAAAGGGCTTTTATTTGCGCCAAAACTACTTTTCTATTCATATAAATTTATGGAATGCAAAAGCAGCTTAAAGTGTAGTGTTGGCAGACAAAATTGGAATAATGTAGAATAAATGGACATCGCTTGCAGGGTATGAACACAATAATATAACGTGCCCAAAACCATTAAGAGTGACATTGAAAATTGCCGTCTATATTCAAGTGCTGAGTGCTCCAAAAATAAAGTGCATTTTTGACCCCACTCACCAAAAAGTAATCTAAGTGATGCAACTTCTGCTTTCAGTGAAACGTACGCTGACCAGCGGTGGACCCGGATGTTACACTGATGCCTGTCTCCATTCAGCCATCTCGTGAGAGGCCTTTTTGATTGCTCAAGTTTGTAAAGCATTGGTGGTACTTCATGTTTTTTTCTCCGATTATGGTCGATCCCTTTTGATATATCCATGAGATCACCCCTATGGAGAGGCTTCTGAGAATGTATCCCTCATATCAGATGACACAAATCACAGTTTCCTTGACCCCAGACTGCAAAACTGAGGGTCCATACTTTTTGGTGAGTGGGGTCACAAGAGGGAACATGGCACACTGACACTTTATATTTTTGAAGCACAGATTCACTTTATTTTTGGACCGCTCAGCACTTGAATATAGACTGCAATTTTCATGTTTTGATTTATTGTCACTGTAAAGCCTCATACACACGATCAGACTTTCCGACAACAAAACCGTGTACTTTTGTTCGAAGGGTGTTGGCTCCAACTTGTCTTGCATACACACGGTCACACAAATGGCCAACAATTACGAACATAGTGACATACAAGACGTACAACGAGCCGATAAAAAGGAAGTTCGATAGTCATGCGCCACCCTTTGGGCTCCTTCTGCTAATCTCGTGTTTATCTTGTGTTAGTAGAAGTTTGGTGAGTGACGATTCGTGCTTTTCAGCCTCATGCTATTCAGTTTGTTTCTGCTTTTCAGGTTGTGCTTGTCGATTCATATCTGTTTTTCAGTGCGTGCTTGTCAGGTCGTTTCTGATTTTCAGTGCGTTCTAGTTATAGTTTGCTTCTGATTTTCAGTGCGTGCTTGTCCGGCCATTTCTGATTTTCAGGTCATGCTTGTCAGGTCCTTTCTGATTTTCAGTGCGTTCTGTCAGTTTATTCCGAGCAGCCGTTTGTTTACTAGCCATGTTGCGTTCTCGTCTGAGAGATTGTGCTGTTGTTGGGCTTAGAGTTATTGCTTTGACCCAAGTCCAGTCCATGAACAGGGGGAGGAGGAGCTCTTGGACTAAGAATTGGTTGCTTAATCGTGACCAATTCTGTCATATGCCTTTGCTGCGGGAGCTCCAGGAGAATTATCCTGATGATTTCAGGAATTATCTCCGGATTACGGACCCTATCTTTCACAGTCTATTGGCTTTGCTGTCCCCTTATATTACAAAGCAGGATACCTGCATGCGGCATGCTATCTCTCCTGAGCAAAGGCTCGTAGCCACCTTGCGGTACTTGGCGACGGGGAGAAGTCTCCAGGACCTGAAGTTCACGACTGCGACACCCCCAGGCTCTGGGAATCATTATCCCTGAGACCTGTTCTGTCATGATTCCAGTCCTGCAGAAGGACTATATTAGGGTACATTTTATCCTTTAACATCACATTCTATGTATTTAATGTTTGCTAATGTATTATATTCATTTCTTCATTCCACAATTACCATGATTGTAATATGCTGTGAATGGCCTCTTTGTCCTCAAGCATGCTGTATGCTTTTTAAATGCTCCATTTTTGTTCTTCATGCATATTTGCCTTCACTAACCTCCCCAGCATGCTATCCTGGGCCCATACACACCTAGCCTAGTAACTTAAAAATGTATTTTATCAGCCCCATTGTAGTGCTTACCCTAAACATCCCCTAAAATGTGTCCAAATGTTATTGTTGTTTGTGACAGACCTAGCCGGGACCAAGGCTTTTGGAGGGGACTGAATGCGAGCCTCTTGCCCACCGATTATGGGCCCTGGCATTTGGGGGAACGGTACTCTTTGTGAGCTGTATGCCTGGGGACCCCTGAGGTGGTGTTACTTGGATTCAGGTCCGTGCCCCCCCCCCAAGACACACAGACTCTGAATATGCATTTTGCCATATTAGCAATAGTGACTGAATCATACTGTTGGGACACAAACTGTTAGATGCTAATGTCATCAACTCGAGCCACCTGTCTGTTGTGTAAATGAGTCTAGTCTGGCTTATAAGAGTATTCCACACATTGTTGTTTGTGCTAATTAACCCTGTGTTGATGATTATGGTAATGTGTATTGAATAGTCAGTTAGTGAGCTAGGAGATGTAAATTCTTATCCTGAAAAGTCTTATCTCTCAGACAACTAGTCTGGGTCAATGATTATAATTAGCTCATGCTAATTAGGTTAGGTTTTAGTCATCCTGCTGTATATATTTGTGGGAGATCTCAAATAAAAGACTATTCCTGATGTAGTCCAAGACTGGTGTTGTCTAGTTCTTGGGGGTTCCTATAGCCAGATGCTAACAGGACAGAATGCTACTGGCCCCTACACACAACTGCAGCTTTAGCTGATATCGGTGGATGGAACTTCAGTCTCCACTTGTATACCTCAGGGATGCTGGGCGGTCAGCCCAGATCCCCAACAGCTTGATGGAGTGAGTCCAGTCACCCTGTCTTCTCTCCAGCAGCTGAAAAGACTACAGGGAGAAGGGCTAATCCAGGCCTCTCCCCAGCGGCGGATATGTTCTCTGAGAGAGGCAGAGGTTGGCTGCGTGAGGAATACTCTGTTTGGAACAATTTGTTTGGGGTACTGTGTGGATACCAGCATTAGAGGACTGGAACCCCTGACTAATTTCAGAGTCAACCCGTCTGGGGTCTCCTCCTGTGTTAGTCTCCTGCCAAAAGGGGAGAAATGTGACAGACCTATCCGGGAACCAAGGCTTTTGGAGGGGACTGAATGCAAGCCTCTTGTCCACCAATTATGGGCCCTGGCATTTGGGGGAAGGGTGCTCTTTGTGAGCTGTATGCCTGGGGACCCCTGAGATGGTGTTAGTTGGATTCAGGTCCGTGTCCCCCCAAGACACACAGACTCTGGATATGTATTTTGATATATTAGCAATAGTGACTGAATCATACTGTTGGGACACAAACTGTTAGATGCTAATGTCATCAACTCCAGCCACCTGTCTGTTGTGTAAATGAGTCTAGTCTGGCTTGTAATGCCACGTACACACGACCAGACTTATGTCCGACAGACTTTCGAAGGAGTTCTGCCGGAGTTCTGACAGACTTTCCGAATGAGCGGACTTGGCCACACACAATCACACCAAACTCCGACGGATTCTAACGTGATGACGTACGACTGGACTCGAATAAGGAAGTTCATAGCCAGTAGCCAATAGCTGCCCTAGCGTCGGTTTTAGTCCGTCGGAATAGCATACACACGAGCAAATTTTTCGGTAGGAACTGGGTGCGGCAGAGTTCTGGCGGAAAAATTTGAAGCATGTTCCATTTCTAAAGTCTGTCAGACTTTTGCGAATCAAAAGTCCGTTGCAGCCCACACACGATCGAATAGTCTGCCGGAATCATTCCGTCAGACTTTGGATGTTGAAAAGTCCGCTCGTGTGTACGGGGCTTTAGAGTATTCCACACATTGCTGTTTGTGTTAATAAACCCTGTGTTGATGATTATGGTAATGTGTATTGAATAGTCAGTCAGTGAGCTAGGAGACGTAAATTCTTACCCTGAAAATCTTATCTCTCAGACAACTAGTCTGGGTCAATGATTAGATAATTAGCTCATGAAATTAGGTTAGGTTTTAGTCATCCTGCTGTATATATTTGTGGGAGATCTCAAATAAAAGAATATTTCTGATGTACTCCAAGACTGGTGTTGTCTAGTTCTTGAGGGTTCCTATAGCCAGATCCATTGAACTCATGTTCCAGGACTTAGGAAGTGGTATTCTGACGGAAGCACTCAAGCGGAGTGTGGGGGGACATTCTGTCACATTGTCCTTAAATTCAGGCAGAGGCTTTTTTTGTGGCCCAAACTCATTTTTAACCCTTCCTCCCCCCAAGTCAACTGACACCAATACTCTATTTGCTGAATTTGCCAAACCCATACACACTATACCTACCTTTTGTGGTCATATTTTTGGATGAATTCACCAAAGCATATAGTGCAAGTGCCTGCCTGAATACTTTCAAATGGTACTGTTTAAAGTATAGTTCTCCTATTATCTTGATAGGTAAATAGGTAATTGCAGAATGTAAAAATGTGCTTCAGTTTGGACAGTGTGTATTCATATCTTTGGATTATGACACTTCTTACCTGTCCAGTGGTCTGCCAATAGTGTAAGTAAGGAGGGGCTGGCCAAAGTAACACACATTATTTATGCATTCAGCTCTCAATGAAGTGGAGAGGGTTACCTGTCCAAAACATCTACCCCCCCCCCCCCCACCATAAAATGTTTCCAATGGGCCACCAGAGAGGGTGAGGAATCTGATAAGTTGAATTTATACTTTTTGTCTTTAAATACTAATTTCAATAAATGCTATACTTATGTTGGCTAAGAATGTTTGTGTCTAAACTGCTTGCAATTTTATGTGCAAAAGTACTAATTATTTTTTTCTTGTTTGACTCACTGGCAGACTGGGGCTTCCCAGTTTCTCCACCAGTGGGAATTTCCCAATTGTGGTGGTGATATCGATGGGAAGCATGTCAGGATCGTCCCACCACCAACTCGGGGTCGCACTACTATACTTACAAGGGGTTTAGTAATATAGTGATGTTGGCGGTGGTGACAGCCAATTATGAATTCATTCACCTGGACATTGGGAAGAATGGCCGTAAATCTGATGGAGGAGTTTTATCATCTATAAAATGGCACCTTGGGGTTGCTACCTCCGGAGAAGAATGTTGAGGGCCTTGATTTCGTGTTTGTGGCGGATGAGGCCTTTGCTCTGGGGGAACATCTGATGAGGCCGTTTCCCATGAGGAACATGACCCCAGAGCAGAGAGTTTTTAATTACCGGCTGGCACGTGCCAGAAGAGTGGTGAAGAATGCCTTTGGCATAAAAGCGAGCCGGTTCAGGCTCTTCCTTACGTCCATCAACCTGGCCGAAATACAAACTTAATCACATTGTGTTGAGCTGCTGCATTCTGCACAACTACCTTCATAAGAATGCAGCCAGCTATCTGGCCTCAGTTGGCCTCAGTTTCAACTGAGGCCAACTTTTCAGCAGAACCTACAGCAGTGACAGCGCTCAAAAGTAGCCGTCCTGGCTTGCCCCCCCCCCCCCAAAGTGCACGCAAAGTCAGGCAAAACTATGTAGATTACTTTGTGGGTGGGGGCAATTGCTTTACAACAAAATCTTGCATATGTAGAATATATTTTTTTTTTTAAACTAAACTCATATTTCATTTAAATTACTGTTTGTGTTTCTTATCTGTCTCCTAGGTTCCTAAGTGGCGTTTTATTTTTGTCCATTTTCTTCAATAGTGCAAACGTAACTTATTTGATACATGAGGTGACAATCTCTTCTTCAGCTAACTATTATGTTGTGCTGTGGGTCCGCTACACACACACAATGTTACTGTTGTTAATGTATGTAAGGCATTAATGATAAAAACATTCATCCTTTTCAACTCCATGAATTAATTGCTTGGAGTCCCTAAACTGGCCTGATTTTGACACATTTTACAGCACAGTGGGGGTTATTTACTAAAGGCAAATCCACTTTGCACTACAAGTGCACTGAGAGTGCACTTGTAGTGCAAAGTGGATTTGCCTTTAGTAAATAACCCCCATTATCACTGTAACTACACCAACTTAACAAATAAACTGGTATTGAACATTGAAATAAGCCACACATTGTTGAGTATAAAACATTTTACTCCAAGCACATTCACATGTGTGTTATAAATGGTTTTAGAACAAACCAACATCTTGGTGTATAACATGTTTGACATAAATTTGCCTTTTTTGGGGCTAAACAGGCAAGTTTAAAAACATAACATACACATATTACACATCCCAACTCAGGAACTTACAAAGTTCGACTTTACTAAAGTGAAGGCCATATGAGACATTAGTATGTTAAAACTGTGTTGATCTTGCTTTCATCAGAAAGTAGTGCAAAGTGGTTTTGCCTTTTTGAAATAAGCCCCAGTGTGTCAACATGTGCTAGATCACATCATGGGGGATCAGTGGACGTGTTTCGGGGGTGCAACCCCTTCCTCTGACCTACCTTAGTTTGGAGGAAGGGGTTGCACCCACAAAATGCGTACATTGATATCCCATATATCCCATGATGGAAGATAGCACATGTTGACACACTGTGTGCATCTTCAAAATTTGGCTTTGTAATTTACTGACAGAAAAAAAAATTTGGTCTTTTTTTTGTAAAAAATAAAAAACCCAGCAGTGATTAAATACCACTAAAAGCAAGCTCTATTTGTGTGCAGAAAATGATAAAAAAAAATGTGGGTACAGTGTAGCGCGCAATTGTCATTCAAAGTGCAACAGCGCTAAAAGCTAAAAAATGGCTTGGGCAGGAAGTGGGTGTAAGTGCCTAGTAGGCAAGTGGTTAAAACTGTAAAAACATGTACAACATAATGACAAATTAAAAAAAAGTTTTGGTTTAGATTTTGCCTAAAATATCTATGATGTTGCCAAGTCTTTTTTGAACATCATGTATGTTTTGTTTCATCTTTTCCAAATCACAATCGCACTCCATGATCTCACTGATCAGGACTTGTGGATTTACACTGCTGAAGTGAGTTTCTTCTTCCACAACATCCACATCACCTAAAAATAAAAAAAACACACAATGTATAATAAATATGCAGGCATCCATCTATTTAACTGAAGTTGTGGTCTCAGACACTGACCTGTTGTCGTCACCATTTCTACCACTTCACCCACCACTTCCTGAACATCTGCATCCACATCTTCAAGGTGTGTGGTAAGGTCCCTTTCTTCATTTGGTGTGGGGTTACTAGTGTCCTTAGATGTCCCTATTCTTTTCTCCTCTATGTGAATACAAAAAAGGTATTCTTAGTAGACAGCTATGTTAGGCTAGAAATAGTAATATGAAATATTGCTTGGAAGTGTCTTCCAATTGTCTGTTTTGGCAGAGTTATAAGCTGAGGACATGATTTTTCCCTTTCAAAAGCTGGAATACTTACCTATTTTGTGCAAGTTTCACACATGGAGAGACCCCTAGTATCCACTGGAGCACCTGTGTGGGACACCATGACAAGGGTGTTATGGTGTCCCACACTAGTGCTCCTGCATCCAGATGTGTAAACAACTGCTGAGTGTCCTCTCCTGACACTGAATAAAGTTGTCATTTCATTATAGTTTCATATAGATTTCATATAGTTTTTGGTCATCAATCACACACAATTTTGAGCTCTTGACTGTTGGTAATTGAATGTTATCAAATAGAAAAGACTATCATTCTGACTCCAGCATTTTTCATTCTTATCCCAATCATTTTTGACTACTAATGTCTATTAACCACTTTGTTAAATCAGAAGCTTGTGATCAATAACATCTAGTTCTAGTTCATCATTCAATTTTTGACAAGAAATATGTTCAACAATGCTATACCTGGGTCAAGCTGGGTTCCTCCACATCTTCTTCTTGGGTGGAAGGCCCAGGTTGGACCTCAGGAGCCTCAGCAGATGTTGAAGGAAGTGTTGCGAGTGATGGCCTGGGTTCCGCCTGGTCGAACAAAAAAAGACAGGCTGTGGTAGTACCACAACCTGGGGACATATAAGTCATCTGCTGCTGCTCTGAATTTCTGGGAGTCCTGGATCATATTGTGCTCCCTATCAAATGGACTCCTCAGGTTACCAATTGGGACAGTCAAATAATTGATGTCTGCCCTGGGATTGGCTTCACCAATTCCAACTGTTTCTCCATAGTTTCCTTCCTCTTTATTTTGATATGACGGTGTGCTCCCTATTAAATTAAAAATGTTTGTTTTGACAAATACTTGGCTATGTGTTTTACTTCAAAAAGAACAGTATGTTTGTGGGTAGGCAGGTACATTACAAAAATACAATGTCAAATTAACAAGGGACACCAACATAGTTGTATCTTTAAGGTTAAAAAATACAAGATAATAATGGTGTTGTGGTAACTTGACACACAAAACTAAAAACAAAAAAAATATTCTGGAGATCACTAATATATATATATATATATATATATATATATATATATATATATATATATATATATATATATAATTCTGGTGAGTACTAGAAAAAAACACACTTAAATTTTTTTTTATTATTCTGGAGATCATTAGAAAAAAAAAAGAAATACATTTGTCGGAACTCTGTGAATACCAGCAGCAAAGCAGCTTTATTGTTATACCATTATAAAGAAGAAGAGAATGCACTGCATTGAGAGATTTCATAATTTGCCACATGACAAATGTGATATCTCCATTGCGAGCGCTAGTTTTACAAGACCGAGCGCTTCCGGCTCGTCCTTGAGTCCGAGCATGTGTGTTTGTACTTTGGATTTTTGTCCGACGGACTTGTGTACACACGATCGGAAAATCTGACAACACACATTTGTTGGTTGAAAATTTCTAGAACATACTAGCCAACATTTATTGGTGGGAAAGTCCAACAACAAATGTCCGATGGAGCATACACACGGTTGGACTTACCGCCAAAAAGCTCACATCCAACATTTCCTGTTAGAAAATCCGATCGCGTGTATGTGGCATTAATGATTTTGGGCACGTTATATTATTGCGTTAATATCCTACCATTCCGTTTATTCTACACATTTCTGAGGTTTTAGCACCCTTTTTATAGCTGCTGCAGGTCTAATTTAGATCACTTTATTGTCACATTTCCTACCGCGACTTTTGTATTGTTTATATAAAATGAATTTAATTGTTAATATAAAATTGGAATAATACCTACTTTTTATTTATTACATGTTCCCATTATAATGGCATAACTTAGAAAAATATTTAAAAATTGCTGCTTACCTTTTAAGTGCTTTTTAATCTTCTTTAGTTTCCACCTTTTATGTAATGTTAAGTAAGCCTATGTACACACGATTGGACATTCCGACAACTAAACCGTGGATTTTTTTCCGACAGATTTGGCTCAAACTTGTCTTACATACACAGTCACACAAATGTTGTTGAAAATTCCGAACATCAAGAACACGTGACGTACAACAAGTACGTCAAGCCGAGAAAAATTAAGTTCAATAGCCAGTGCTGCTCTTCTGCTTGATTCCGAGCATGCGTGGACTTTTGTGCGTCAGACTTGTATACACACGCTCGGAATTTCCGATAACAACCTGCTCTCAAACATTTTTTGTGGCCGCAAATTCTGACAACAAATGTTCTATGGAGCCTACATAGGTTCAGACTTTCCGACAAAAAGCTCTCATCCAACATTTGTTGTCGGAAAATCCTATTGTGTGTACGGCCCATAAGAGGCATTGAAGGTATGTTTAACATATTTAAAGTGGAAGTAAAGTGACATTTTTAACTTGTAACTACAGGTAAGCCTATAAAAAAAGGCTTATCTGTAGGTACAGTGAATATCTCCTAAACTTCCAGGGTGTAGGAGATAGTCACACTGCATGCAGCCGGTGACCTCACCAGCGCATGCTCTCTGAAGGGGTGGCATACCCATGCCATCAGAGCTTTGTGCCTGCCCTGGCCATTCATAGAGCCGGAGTTCATAAGAAGGAAGAATGGAGGGCTCCTTTTCCAGGTAAGTCTGTCATAATGTGCTAGTATGCAGCGCATATTAGCACATTATGACCTAAACCTGCAGGGGGGGTCCAATTTTTTTAATTCTGCTGGTGGTTTACTACCTGCTTTTAAGTATATGTGAACCCTTGCCTTGTAAAACAACCTAATTGGTTTAAAAATAGAAATGCAAGGCAAAACATTTGTGTATGTACAATATATAAAAAAACATTATAAACACCTTTTTAGCTTTTTTTAATTGATCACGACCTTTGTTCTCAGCTGCATAAGGGGCTTAGAGAGGTGAGGGTCGAGACTGCGGGGCAGCGTGTCAGCAGGAGGCAAAGAAACAGCAATGCACTGATCTCCCAAATGATTACCTATGTAGGAGCAGTGTCAAGTCGGAGACAAGTCTGACCATTGAAGTACAGGCAGGTCATGCTCCTAAGTAGGATGCAAAGAAGAAAAAGATGGGATAGTTGAGCTTCTATTCCTAGCATTGTTCGTTTGAAACAGGCTAGCAGAGGGACTGGCAGGATCACCAGGGAATTCACACAAAGGAAACAATGTAAAGAGAACAGGATACTTTTTCATAAAAGTACAGGGTACCCCAGACATATACCAGAAATATGAAATGCTGGGGTAACATGCTTTAAACTTGTCTGTACTATGATGACAGATCTCTTTATCAGTTGCAAACTAGATTTGATCACTATCTGTCCTAACAAAGGGTTAAGAATCTCGTAGCTTGGGTGGTCCATTGTATGTGCTCTTGCTTTAAAAAAAAAAAAAGTCCCTCACTTTTGTCCCTTATTTTAACATTGCTATCTATTCCAAGCCAGCAGAACTTCCCTGAGGGTCCTATGTATAATCCTGCTCCACAAAAACAATGGATAGGTAAGAAATATTTAAAGAAAAATAATTTTATCGGTATGCTGTGTAAAGCTAGGTTCACACTATAGTGATGCAGGAACCGGCGCAGTTACAGCGCTGGTTCCCACAACTCATCTCTCCAGCAGGCAGTTCACACTGCCCTCTGCAGTTGTCAATACAATCTTAACGACACCCCCAGATCGGTTCACAGATCACATGAGTGTTTTCTCGCTGGTCTTCAGCCAGCAACAAAAGCTCCATCTCTACCACCAAAAAAAGGTCCCTGCACTATTTTCCTGCGAATCCAATGTGAGTTCAACCATTTGTTCAACCAGTTGTTTCAACTCCCATTCACCTTCCACCATTCCCTTTAGATTACAGGACTAAGTATTATTTTGAGATTTTAAGTAATTTGTATGGAATTTGTTCATGATAACAAGAAAAGCAGTAAAATAAATTTCCTGTAGCCAGGAACAATAGAACCCCTTTCACAATAAAAATCCCCCCCCCCTTAGGAACAACAGATCCTCCCCAGCATCAATAGATCTCCTAGCAGCCAACAAACAATAGACCCTTTCCTCAACTATAGATCCCTCCAAGCAACCCGCCAGCAACAAAAGCACCATCTCTACCACTAACAATGTAAAGCCCCACCAGCAACCATAGACCCCCCCCCCCACAACAATAGATCCTCACAGAAGCCAGCTTGATTAGACCTTCCAGCACACCCCAGTACCTCTTGTCATTGTATAAATTCAGTGCTGGGGGTGTCGGAACCATGTTACCCTATGTCCCTGCTGAAAAAAAGCCCTGAATGCAACTAAAGCAAACTGCAAACAGGAACATACCATTCTATGGTACCCAAGCTGTTGACTCTATTCCTAAGGGCTAGTTTACACTTGCTTCAAAACATGGCTTCAGACACGCTTTATTAAAGCTCTCTGAACGCCAGTCAAAGCTCCTGTCACTAAATAAAATGGTTAGCTTACAGTCCTGTTTACACCTGCTTTTGCTTGGTGCTTCGATGAGGCTTCAGTGGGGCTTTGGTGAGGCTTTGGTGGGGCTTTGACGAGGCTTCAATGAGGCTTCGGTGGGCTTCTCTGAGGCTTCTTGTGGCTTTGATGAGGCTTCGGTGGGGCTTCAGTGGGGCTTCAAGCGAGCTTTGCCCAAGACTTCTGTGGAGGCTTTGAAGATGCTTTAAAGCACCACTGAAGCTACATGGGGTATAATTTTTGAGGCATAAAATGGAAGCAAAGCAAAGCAAAAGCAGGTGTAAACAGGACTGTAGACCTCAAGTGTACTACATGGACAAAACAGAAAGCTTTATTTTCACTTGTAAAATGTATAATGTGTTTGACACTCTTGGACCAGATAGCCTATTGCTGGGCTCCTGACCCTGTTCCTTTCTTGAATTTACTGTTTATTAATGTTTATACTTTGAGAAAAAGACTAATAAAAACGTATTGAACCTAAAACATCAATGATGTTCTACATTTTTTGTTGAACCTCATTGATGTTTTTCTTGAGATTATCTAAACCGTGATTGCACCCCATTATCTCCCGATGATGATCTGGGCACTTTCACTGGAAAAATGGGATTATTCTTCCACAAAATCCACATCACCTAAAAATAAACCAAAAAAAACACTGTGCATTATAAATATGCAGGCATACATCGATTACCTTACCTGAAGCTGTGGTCTCAGACACTCACCTGTTGTGGTGCCAATTTCACCAATTTCAACAACCTCTCTTTCCTCTTCCTCCTCTGCTTGTGCTTTTGGGATTTCCCCTTCTTTGGGAGGTGTGGGGTCCCTGGTGTCCTCAGACGTGCCGAGTGTTCTCTCCCCTATGAGAATGTAAAAAAGGAATACTTAGGACACTGATATTTGAGGACAGAAATAGGAATATGAAACATTGCTTGGAAGTGTTGTACAATTGTCTTTTTTGGCAAAGTTCAAAGCTGAAAACATTATTTTTGACACTTTGTAAAGCTGGAATACTTACCGTATTTATCAGGGTATAACTGATACGGTACCTGTTGCGGGATACCTGTTTAAACACGCCCCCCAATTTTAGGAGGGAATTTTAAGGAAAAAAACATTTACTTACCTTTAAATGCCCATCAATTAAATGTACAATATGTGTTAGGGGATTGCGCCTCCTGTTTGATAATCCCCCCAACCTATATAAATATTTTATCTTAATAGGTACCTAAACCCACTGATGATCACTATAAAACCCCCAAAGTAACCCCCAAATATCCAAAAAAAACTGTTTATAGCATCAAATATATGTGCAAGTTAGTGTCTGAATAAATCATAGTCCTTCATATGCAATGGTTATTTCAATATCTCCAACTGTGTCATCTCAATCCCCGTTCATCTTCTAATAGGTAATCCACATGTGTCACCAGAGAGAAAACCAAAATCGTGCCACCACCACCTTGTAGAATGGCCACTCACCAGACTTCACCAACTAGCGAGCCTTCGGTTAATTCAATGGATAACCAATCCTCAATGCACTTCTCCCGTTAGCAATTCCTCAATATCCATATGTTCATACAAAATTAAATAGAACCAATATAGTGTAAAACCGTTTCACCTTTAATTAGGAAATCATTTAAAACATAACAATCAAATAAGAACACAGTGCTATAAGAAGCTAGGAGGGTGCTGCTCACCCCAAGTAGATACAAATAGAACTAGTTCCCCCACAAGCGGGGTTTTTAGGCAGCAAGAGACAGTAATAGAAGCCAATAGAAGTAGTATAAAAGGTATTTTAATAATAATAATTGGTAAAAACAAGCAGGTAAAAACAAACATGAGCTTCACCTGAACACTTGGATAACAGACAAAATCATGTATATAAAGTACATATAATGTCACATGGAAGTAAAATAACAGACACAACTATGTTACACTGTATGAGTAGATAGCAGTGAGAGCATAAAGCTAACGCGTTTCGACCCCAGAGGGGGTCTTCTTCAGAGATGGTGGTCTGTTAAAAGAAAAACAAGATTACACTGAATGAGTGAATCCGGTGTTATACATATTAGGGATACCCAATATTAATTTAAAAATGGTTTACCCAATAATGTACTTCCAGGTAGGTAAGATGGATTGTAGTGCTTCAGAAGAAAGATTCTCCCATAAGGCAATGTCTCAATTTCCTTTACACATCTTGAGTGGTACTTGGTCCGTATGTATTGCCAAGATGCCAGATGGAAGAAGAGGCCGTGTCACACACCCACTGGCGTGACTCACAGGAGGTCACACTATTGCCTTGCCCCCCAGAGGAGAAAACTCCGGGGGGGTAGGTGCGAGTGAGGGTACACCGAAGATATGGTGGGTCACACCTGCAGCAAAATCCCAACAGTGGCAAAAAATTAATTAATTAAATAATTGAAAGCAAGGATTATTTAATGTTGGAGACATGGAGTGCATACATAATATGGGGATAATAGTATCATATCTCCGTTATGTATGCCAAAGGTTGTGCACATGTACACATATACATATACACACTTGCACCCCCAATTGTCCAAATGTCCATATAACATGCTTTCTAAAACCCGGACTAAAAGAGAAAAAAGAGAAGGGGGGGGAAAAAAAGAAACCACGCCTGGGAGTCCAAGGAGCCTAAGAAAGAGGGGAACAAAGGAAAAAATGGCCTGGGATGAGTGGGTGTGCAAATGTGTGTCAGTGTGTGAGCTCTAATGCACAGAAAAGGGGGGACGGGAAAAAAAGAGAAATAGAGAAGAAAAAGAGGAATGAACGTGATGGGAAGTGGACTGTGTGAAAACGGTGTGAGTATGCGCTTAGACAGAGAAAGAAAAAGTGCGCAAAGGAATGGTGAGAAAGTGACAACATGAGTGAATAATAATATATGCGGGTCATATAACAAACAAACAAAAAAAAAAAAAAAAAAAAAACACCACATGTGAAAGTGTGCAAAAACAAGATGCACTAAGCTAGGTGAGAGTGATAAGGGACATGATCAATAAGAGTGTCAAGTGCATGAATGATATATACATATAGGAAAAGTGTGTAAATGTGGTGTGTGAGAAAATACCTCACCGGTGTATTAGCGTCATTGGAATAGCCAGGCAGGTGGTGAGGTTATTACCTGAATTGTAAGACCTAATAGGAAACTGTTCCAGAAGGTAAAGATGAGGGACGGCGACTTAGGCGTTAATCCACAAGTGGTAACTGGCGCAGTCCCTACAACGTATTTCCTGAAGTCCGATCTGTAAATTAGTTTAGATCAGTCCTCATATTGAACAGCCAGTAAAAAGGGCTTGTTATGGTGCAATATATCACCAGGTATAGGTCAAGTACAAAGGGGAAATAAGTGCTCACCTAACCACGGGTACAGGTCTCTTTCTCCTCCTGGATGAGTATACACCTCCTATGAATGAAGGTTCATATATAAAGCCTGGAGATTGGCTGCAGGTGCAAACGCCCACCAATTAGTCGGCGTATCCAAACATGTTGGCTGCCTGAGTAGGATCAGCCTCGTGTGGCCGCCCCGGCGTCCTGGAAGGCCGGAAACCGGCCCCGAAACTTCGTCACTTCCGTCGCAAAAACGTGGCGTCACAACGTCGCGCACGTCCGCTCGATCGAACGGACGCGCGCAAAGTATATATCACGCACGTTCGCCCAAACGAGCGGACGCGCCCGAGGTATGCGCCCGGAAGTGTCTGAGGATGCCACCGGCAAGGGAATATATGTCCACCATCCCTCCACAAGGGGGGAGGGGGAACCAAGGGAGAGGCCTGTCCGTAGTATACAGGCAGGAACCCCTCCTGCCCCTGCCGGGGAGTCAGAGCAGGGTGCAGACACATTAGCCCCTCCTCCCCTCTGTAATTCGGCAAAGGACCATTGGAGATTTCGAGGGAAGAGAGACATATTCTCACCGGAAGAAAAAAAGTTTTTATAAAATAAAAAATAAAAATTAAGCGATGTCAGAAAGCCGAGATTAGCCAGGTACCCCCCTAAGCACCCACCCGGGATCTTCAAGAGGATGAAAAAAAAAAAAAAAGGAAAAAAAAAAAAAAAATATATAAAAAAAAATAAAAAAAATAAAAAAAATTTAAAAAGGAGGTTGTGCTCGTGAAGGGGAAGAGGATCCAAGGGTGAGGGAAAAAAGAGAGAGGTGGATGGCAGGTCGGGGCATACAATCACAAAAAGCCAAGTGGAATTCACCAATCAAGTTGTATAGTTCTATAATACTCTTCAAAGTTTAATGGCATCTATTGTCATGTAAATATAAGTCTCTATCAAGAGCTTGAACGGAGCAAGTATGCAAACTATAGTAAAATGTACATCAATTGAAACGCATGACAATTAAACACATGGTTTTTCTAGGTAATTATTGATATAAGGATACATTGCATATGCAGAGCAATCCAGAATAATCTGTTGGCGGATACAGAAAAAGAGCCTGAGATGTAATGATGAAGGGAAAAAGGAGAGGCCCGGGTAGGGAAGAGGAGAGGCCCCCACTTCAAAGCAAGGGAGGCTTTTGGATTGTGTATTAATACTCCATTTATAGGCTCGTCTCTCTGAGAAGGCAAATTTATCCCTCCAGTATTTGGACTCCTTCTTGCGTAAAATATTTTTTTATTATTTTTTTATTATAGATGGATAAGTCATCCCGGAGTTTGATCCGGGTTTCTACAGCTAGGGTATGTGACGCATAGGGTTGTAAAGCCATTTCCAAGGTGTGAATCTCCCTGTCGAGGAGTTCAATCTACCTGGTGCACTCCCTGACAAGGATAGTCATCATTTGCTGAGAGCAAACATTTAGGTTGGCCTCCCATTCTGTTTTACATTCATTACTAATTAGGTCTATATTTGGAAAAATTTGGACCCTGAGATCCAATGGGTTAATCTTTTCATTCTTATATCTTTCGAACGATTTGATGTGCCAAAATGGTGCTGATTTTCTTTCAAGTGTTCTCATTAATTTGAAAGTCAAAGTAGTAATCTCAGTATCAACCCGATCATTTTTCTCAAATTCTGTTTCATATCCTAACATCAACAGATCCCAATCATTACCTTGAAACATATTCATATTTACCATAACAATGTTTGCATAAAAATATACATATAAGGACAAATCAATTCCTCAATGTTAATTATGCTAGGCCAAGCTCATGTTTAACCCTCCTGTGTTCAATTCGGGGGAGAGAAAAGGAAAGGGATCATATGAAGAGAGAAGAAAAGAGAAAAAGGAAAAAGAGAAAGGAGGAAAAGGAAAAGGGTGTTTATCCACCCAGTCTGATTAACAATCAAATAAGAACACAGTGCTATAAGAAGCTAGGAGGGTGCTGCTCACCCCAAGTAGATACAAATAGAACTAGTTCCCCCACAAGCGGGGTTTTTAGGCAGCAAGAGACAGTAATAGAAGCCAATAGAAGTAGTATAAAAGGTATTTTAATAATAATAATTGGTAAAAACAAGCAGGTAAAAACAAACATGAGCTTCACCTGAACACTTGGATAACAGACAAAATCATGTATATAAAGTACATATAATGTCACATGGAAGTAAAATAACAGACACAACTATGTTACACTGTATGAGTAGATAGCAGTGAGAGCATAAAGCTAACGCGTTTCGACCCCAGAGGGGGTCTTCTTCAGAGATGGTGGTCTGTTAAAAGAAAAACAAGATTACACTGAATGAGTGAATCCGGTGTTATACATATTAGGGATACCCAATATTAATTTAAAAATGGTTTACCCAATAATGTACTTCCAGGTAGGTAAGATGGATTGTAGTGCTTCAGAAGAAAGATTCTCCCATAAGGCAATGTCTCAATTTCCTTTACACATCTTGAGTGGTACTTGGTCCGTATGTATTGCCAAGATGCCAGATGGAAGAAGAGGCCGTGTCACACACCCACTGGCGTGACTCACAGGAGGTCACACTATTGCCTTGCCCCCCAGAGGAGAAAACTCCGGGGGGGTAGGTGCGAGTGAGGGTACACCGAAGATATGGCGGGTCACACCTGCAGCAAAATCCCAACAGTGGCAAAAAATTAATTAATTAAATAATTGAAAGCAAGGATTATTTAATGTTGGAGACATGGAGTGCATACATAATATGGGGATAATAGTATCATATCTCCGTTATGTATGCCAAAGGTTGTGCACATGTACACATATACATATACACACTTGCACCCCCAATTGTCCAAATGTCCATATAACATGCTTTCTAAAACCCGGACTAAAAGAGAAAAAAGAGAAGGGGGGGGAAAAAAAGAAACCACGCCTGGGAGTCCAAGGAGCCTAAGAAAGAGGGGAACAAAGGAAAAAATGGCCTGGGATGAGTGGGTGTGCAAATGTGTGTCAGTGTGTGAGCTCTAATGCACAGAAAAGGGGGGACGGGAAAAAAAGAGAAATAGAGAAGAAAAAGAGGAATAAACGTGATGGGAAGTGGACTGTGTGAAAACGGTGTGAGTATGAGTATAACACCACATGTGAAAGTGTGCAAAAACAAGATGCACTAAGCTAGGTGAGAGTGATAAGGGACATGATCAATAAGAGTGTCAAGTGCATGAATGATATATACATATAGGAAAAGTGTGTAAATGTGGTGTGTGAGAAAATACCTCACCGGTGTATTAGCGTCATTGGAATAGCCAGGCAGGTGGTGAGGTTATTACCTGAATTGTAAGACCTAATAGGAAACTGTTCCAGAAGGTAAAGATGAGGGACGGCGACTTAGGCGTTAATCCACAAGTGGTAACTGGCGCAGTCCCTACAACGTATTTCCTGAAGTCCGATCTGTAAATTAGTTTAGATCAGTCCTCATATTGAACAGCCAGTAAAAAGGGCTTGTTATGGTGCAATATATCACCAGGTATAGGTCAAGTACAAAGGGGAAATAAGTGCTCACCTAACCACGGGTACAGGTCTCTTATTCTCACCGGAAGAAAAAAAGTTTTTATAAAATAAAAAATAAAAATTAAGCGATGTCAGAAA
Organism: Lithobates pipiens; assembly: GCF_037356315.1. Classification (NCBI taxonomy): domain Eukaryota; kingdom Metazoa; phylum Chordata; class Amphibia; order Anura; family Ranidae; genus Lithobates; species Lithobates pipiens. The sequence continues at coordinate 87,419,347 of NW_027507790.1, read as the reverse complement.
GCCGAGATTAGCCAGGTACCCCCCTAAGCACCCACCCGGCTTTCTGACATCGCTTAATTTTTATTTTTTATTTTATAAAAACTTTTTTTCTTCCGGTGAGAATATGTCTCTCTTCCCTCGAAATCTCCAATGGTCCTTTGCCGAATTACAGAGGGGAGGAGGGGCTAATGTGTCTGCACCCTGCTCTGACTCCCCGGCAGGGGCAGGAGGGGTTCCTGCCTGTATACTACGGACAGGCCTCTCCCTTGGTTCCCCCTCCCCCCTTGTGGAGGGATGGTGGACATATATTCCCTTGCCGGTGGCATCCTCGGACACTTCCGGGCGCATACCTCGGGCGCGTCCGCTCGTTTGGGCGAACGTGCGTGATATATACTTCGCGCGCGTCCGTTCGATCGAGCGGACGTGCGCGACGTTGTGACGCCACGTTTTTGCGACGGAAGTGACGAAGTTTCGGGGCCGGTTTCCGGCCTTCCAGGACGCCGGGGCGGCCACACGAGGCTGATCCTACTCAGGCAGCCAACATGTTTGGATACGCCGACTAATTGGTGGGCGTTTGCACCTGCAGCCAATCTCCAGGCTTTATATATGAACCTTCATTCATAGGAGGTGTATACTCATCCAGGAGGAGAAAGAGACCTGTACCCGTGGTTAGGTGAGCACTTATTTCCCCTTTGTACTTGACCTATACCTGGTGATATATTGCACCATAACAAGCCCTTTTTACTGGCTGTTCAATATGAGGACTGATCTAAACTAATTTACAGATCGGACTTCAGGAAATACGTTGTAGGGACTGCGCCAGTTACCACTTGTGGATTAATGCCTAAGTCGCCGTCCCTCATCTTTACCTTCTGGAACAGTTTCCTATTAGGTCTTACAATTCAGGTAATAACCTCACCACCTGCCTGGCTATTCCAATGACGCTAATACACCGGTGAGGTATTTTCTCACACACCACATTTACACACTTTTCCTATATGTATATATCATTCATGCACTTGACACTCTTATTGATCATGTCCCTTATCACTCTCACCTAGCTTAGTGCATCTTGTTTTTGCACACTTTCACTTGTGGTGTTTTTTTTTTGTTTGTTTGTTATATGACCCGCATATATTATTATTCACTCATGTTGTCACTTTCTCACCATTCCTTTGCGCACTTTTTCTTTCTCTGTCTAAGCGCATACTCACACCGTTTTCACACAGTCCACTTCCCATCACGTTTATTCCTCTTTTTCTTCTCTATTTCTCTTTTTTTCCCGTCCCCCCTTTTCTGTGCATTAGAGCTCACACACTGACACACATTTGCACACCCACTCATCCCAGGCCATTTTTTCCTTTGTTCCCCTCTTTCTTAGGCTCCTTGGACTCCCAGGCGTGGTTTCTTTTTTTCCCCCCCCTTCTCTTTTTTCTCTTTTAGTCCGGGTTTTAGAAAGCATGTTATATGGACATTTGGACAATTGGGGGTGCAAGTGTGTATATGTATATGTGTACATGTGCACAACCTTTGGCATACATAACGGAGATATGATACTATTATCCCCATATTATGTATGCACTCCATGTCTCCAACATTAAATAATCCTTGCTTTCAATTATTTAATTAATTAATTTTTTGCCACTGTTGGGATTTTGCTGCAGGTGTGACCCGCCATATCTTCGGTGTACCCTCACTCGCACCTACCCCCCCGGAGTTTTCTCCTCTGGGGGGCAAGGCAATAGTGTGACCTCCTGTGAGTCACGCCAGTGGGTGTGTGACACGGCCTCTTCTTCCATCTGGCATCTTGGCAATACATACGGACCAAGTACCACTCAAGATGTGTAAAGGAAATTGAGACATTGCCTTATGGGAGAATCTTTCTTCTGAAGCACTACAATCCATCTTACCTACCTGGAAGTACATTATTGGGTAAACCATTTTTAAATTAATATTGGGTATCCCTAATATGTATAACACCGGATTCACTCATTCAGTGTAATCTTGTTTTTCTTTTAACAGACCACCATCTCTGAAGAAGACCCCCTCTGGGGTCGAAACGCGTTAGCTTTATGCTCTCACTGCTATCTACTCATACAGTGTAACATAGTTGTGTCTGTTATTTTACTTCCATGTGACATTATATGTACTTTATATACATGATTTTGTCTGTTATCCAAGTGTTCAGGTGAAGCTCATGTTTGTTTTTACCTGCTTGTTTTTACCAATTATTATTATTAAAATACCTTTTATACTACTTCTATTGGCTTTTATTACTGTCTCTTGCTGCCTAAAAACCCCGCTTGTGGGGGAACTAGTTCTATTTGTATCATTTAAAACATATTGCACTCACATTTCAATGTTTCTGTTAGCTGACACCAAGCTTATCCAGCTATAAGAAAACAGTGTAGGATCGGGCAAGCCAACGATGTTCCGCAGGTGGTGCTCTCCTCCCTCCACTAAACTGACCTGTTCCTGGCTATTTTTCAAGGACAGTATGTCTCCCACAGCTTCTACGCATTTTGCAATTTACCGTCATCAGGAATCTGCTTCCCCACAGCAGACATCACCTATGTGAAGGCCAAAATTGGTGGCTTGAGGAGTATATATCTGAGGGTGAGCAAGAAGGTCCGGGAGTCCATGAGATCAGGAGATGCAGATGACATTTATATCCCCAGGATGTTGTACTATGACAGGCTGCATTTTCTGGCAGACCCGAGGGAACCCAGGCCAGCACTCTACCGTCTTCCTTCAAGGCTCCCCCCCCCCCCCCCAGCTGAGGCTTCCCATACCCAACCTGGGCCTTCCAGGAAGCAACATGTGGAGGGGTCCAGCTTAAGACAGGTAGAGCATTGTTCAACATATTTATTGTCGTACATTTAATGTTAACTAGATGTTATTATTGATCAGTAAGTTCTGATTTAACAAAGTGTTTTACATATCAATAGACAGTAGTGACCAAAAATGATTGGGACAAGAATGAAAAATTCTGGGGTCAGAATGATAGTCTGTTCTATTTATTAACATTCAATTTGCAACAGTCATGAGCTGAAAATTTGTGATTGATGACCAAAAAACTAAAACTATGTCCCATTTTCATACACAGGAAGACCTCAGCCGGGAGGAGGCTGTGGCAAGTGGCAGCCGGGAGGTCGACCATCGCCCTCCTCCACCTCCACCTCCTGCCACAACTACAAGAGCAGAGCCACAGCCTGGAAGGAAGTGTCTAAGGAAGACCAGATAGTGATGGCCTGGATTCAGTTTGGTCTGATGCAGGCTCTTGTATGACCACAGCCTGGGGACATAGATGTCATCTGCTCTTCCTGATCTCTTGGACTTCTGGACCAGACTGTTCTTCCTTAGATATGGACTCCTCAGACCACCAATTTTGCATTTAAATAATTAATGTCTGCCCTGGGGGCTAAAGGCTTCGCCAAATTTACCAGTTTCTCCAACCTTGCCTCCCTCTTTATTTGCTTATGCCATGGGTTATGCTTTTGGATTAACGAAATGCTTGCCTATGTGTTTTACTTCAAAAAGGACAGTTTATTTGTGAGTAGGCAGGTACATTTCAAAAATACAAAGTCAAATTAACAAGGGACACCAACACCAAACAACCTCCTTGAGATTAAAAATAAAACGATAAAATAAAAAGATAATAATGGTGTTGTGGTAAGTTGACACACAAAACACACCTAAAAAATGACGAAGATGACCAAAAAAAAAAAAAAAAAGAGATCTTGATTAAAAAAGCAACCACAAAATTAAAAAAAAAAAAATTAAAAGATAAAAATCCAAAATGATTCAGGAGATCTGACAAATAAAAATATTATATTCATGAAATCAGGACAAAGAATAAAGAAATACGTTTTGGAGAAGTGTGTGTGAATATGAGCAGCAAAACAACTTGTTTTACCTGACCGAGCGCTTCGGTCTCATAATTTATTCTGAGCATGTGTGGCACTTTGTCCGTTGGACTAGGCTACAAACGATCGGGATTGACGCGATCGGATCATGTTGTCGGAAAATTTGAGATCCAGCTCTCAAACTTTGTGCGTCGGAAATTCTGACGGAAAAAGTCAGATGGAGCCCACACATGGTTGGATTTTACGACAAAATGATCCGATCGCACATATTCCGTCGGAAAATCTGACCGTGTGTACAAGGCATAACAGGTACATGTGTATAGCCAAACCCTCAAATATTTTAGTTAACTAGAATATTAAAGCGGTCTAAAAATATGTTTATATCATTTTCAGAGGACAGTCAGGCAAGTCATCCCTTGACGTTGAAGATCTTCCAAGATCCCAAACATTTTAGAATGGATTGGGGAGCTAAATACTATCAGGAGTTTGGAAAATCTACTAGCAGTTAGGCAATAGGCATGATAGATTGGACAATTATATTAGTACATGGGTCACTTGGAGTGTTTTCAGTAAAGCTGGGTACACACTAGTTTTACCCGTGGGTTGCACAAAAAAACCTGACAGCTCCAGTAGGGAGCCGCTGTATTAACCATGCAAGGATAGTTCAGCGAATGCCCCCGCTGAGCTGTTGTGTTCTGACAGAGGGACGACCCCCCCGCCAGAACACTCCAATCAGCACTCTCTGCTGAGAGTCCCATTGGCTGAGAGCGCTGATCGGGAATCGATCGACTGTTAGTTTTCCAGCATGCACATCCGACAGAAGCCTGCCGAAAAGTCAGCTGTGGGACAAACCGACATACACAAGGGCAGAATGTCGACCAGTATTTTTTGTACTGGAAAATGTTTTCTGATATTCTACCCGTGTGTACGGGGCTTAATTCACTGAAGTATAAGTTTACCATATGTATCTAGGAAGTTTTTACTATGGGCCCTTGGTGGAGAGAAGAGAAGGGATTTCCTTTTTTTTGTGTGTGTTTTGATGAAGGTATTTAGGAAAAGCTATGTACTTTATGTTTTATGTCATCTTCATAGATTTCCTTATATCTTATAAGGTTTTTAGCATATCTATGCAATATTTTTTCTGGTTTACATTTATATATACCATTGTTCTAAATTTGTATTTGCTACTATATATTAAAGTGGAGTTCCACCCAAAAGTGGAACATCCACTTTCCAGGATAAGGCCTGTTTCACACTTATGCATTTTCAGTGCTTTTTGCATTTTGCAGATTTGCACTACAGAACGTGTTCCATAGGAAATCATGGTAGATGAACTGTGGTGCAAATCTGCAAAATGCAAAAAGCAGATGTGTAAATCAGGCCTTGGTTCACCTTTGCTCAGGTTTTTTTTTTTTTTTTTATTCCAGCCCTATGTACCAATATAGCATTAATGTACTTAGATTCCAAAAATATCAAAGCTTTCCATTAAATCTACAGACACTTCACTTGTCTTTATCCATGTTTCCAAACGTATCCATTAGTAATGTCTTACATCATGGACAGACTAGAGGTCATGACACAGGAAGGAGTTGACCAGCTGACCTCATTAGCACACACCATGCATCGTCAACCCTCTTACCTATCCACCCATTCCCAGATGCACGATTTTTAAATGAAATGCAATCAATCAGTGATCCCCCTTCTAGTTAAAGGGGAGGGCCACCCTGAAAAACAAAAAAATGTTAAAAATTACAAAAAATCTAAAAAAAAAAAAATGAAAAAATTTTTTTTTTTTACTTACCAGAAATGCCTGTTGCTAGGCACTTTCTCCTAATCTTCCTCTTCCTCCTCCGCAGAGATCTTCTGTCTTCGTCGCGGCGTCTTCTGGGTAATGAGTCGCACTGTGTTCTGGGAACTGTGTGTTCCAGAACACAGCGCGTCCCATTCAGAAAGCGCTGCGGGACTCGCGCATGCGCAGTAGCTGCGGGACTCGCGCATGCGCAGTAGCTGCGGGACTCGCGCATGCGCAGTAGGAAACGGGCAGTGAAGCCATAAGGCTCCGCTGCCTGTTTCCCTTACAAGGGATGGCGGCGCCGGGACCCGAGAGCCGAGGGACGGCTCGGCCTCGGGCGGCTGACATCGCGGGCGCCCTGGACAGGTGAGTGTGTTTATTAAGTCAGCAGCTGCAGTGTTTGCAGCTGCTGACTTTTTTTTTTTTTTTTTTTTTTTTATAACCGGCCCTCCGCTTTAAATACAAAATATACAATCAGATTGCATAGTGTATTGCCATCTTTATGCAAGTACATAAGAGGGAGTGGACAGAAACACTCAGCTGTCAAGCCTGTTCACATCTCTGCATAGCAGGACGTCGCAGTCGCATTCCCACATGGGGGGGTGTTTTGGAGCATTTTCACGCACCACACATAGGGCAGACCATCCACCTGAATGCTCTATACACAGTAATCGCCCCAATGAAGCTTCAGAACTTTTCTTACAGTGGAGCTTGGTGCATTTCTTTTAGTGTGATTTTTGGTGCAGGGCATTTCTGAAATGCAAGGAAGTGCACAGATGTGAATGAAGCCTCATTGTTCTTGTTTCACTACTTAAGGACCGCCTCATGTAGATATATGTTGGTCATGCTGCCACAACGGAGATATCCCTCTTTACAGGAGGCGGTCCTGTATGCGATAACGGTGGTCTTCGCGGCGGGTTCTCCTGCCGCCGCTCTCCCCTGCCCTCGGCCGCTTACCAGAGCCATCGGTAGCGGCGGAGGCGATCGGGTCCTTTCATCTGCTGGGTATGGAGACGAGTGAGGCTAAGATGGCCCCCACTCGTCTCTATACCATAGGAGGGCGGAAGCAACGTCAAAACGTCACTTCTGCCCATACCTCTTAAAGGTACTTTTTTTTTTTATGTAATTTTTTCAAATGACATTTTTTTTTATTGCATTTAAGTCCAAATATGAGATCTGAGGACTTTTTGACCCCAGATCTCATATTTAAGAGGACCTGTCATGCTTTTTTCTATTACAAGGGATGTTTACATCCACAGAAGCGAACGCATACGTGAGTAGCGCCCGCATATGAAAACAGCGGTCAAACCACACATGTGAGGTATCGCCGCGATCGGTAGAGTGAGAGCAATAATTATAGCCCTATACATCCTCTGTAACGCAAAACATGCAACCTGTAGAATTTTTTAAATGTTGCTTATGGAGATTTTTGAGGGAAAAGTTTTACACTATTCCACGAGCGGGTGCAATTTTGAAGCATGACATGTTAGGTATCAATTTACTCGGCATAACATTATCTTTCACAATAAAAAAATTGGGCTAATTTTACTGTTGTCTTATTTTTTTATTCAAAAATGAATTTTTTCCAAAAAAAGTGTGCTCGTAAGACCGCTGCGCAAATTCGGTGTGAAAAAAAGTATTACAATGACTGCCATTTTATTCTCTAGGTTGTTAGAAAAAAATAATATATAATGTTTGGGGGTTCTAAGTAATTTTCTAGCAAAAAAAAATGTTTAAACATGTAAACACCAAATCTGAAAAAGAGGCCTGGTCCTTAAAGTGGAAGTAAACCCATGGATTTAAACAGTTAAAAAAAAAGGCATGCCGGGAATGCTAACTGCACATTGACTGTGCTCTCAGCCAAACTATCAAACTATCCAATGGCTGGGTCGAATAACGAATCACATGTGCAGCACCATAGCAGTTGAAGATTAAACAGAGGCAAAGATGGCAGCTTCCTTGACTGAAAACGATAGGGGAGTTTACTTCCACTTTAAGTGGTTAAACGCACCACTTTCAGGCCCCATTCACATCTAGTATGGTGGAAGCCAGTAGCCCATCATCCATGGGTACAGGGTGTTCACTACACGCGGGTCCCGGCAACTCTGACCCACACTGCACCCATGGATGATCCCCAGGTTGACAGTCCAGATGATCGGTGCAGCAAGGGAAAGTTGCAAGCACAGATCTCCCTGTATGACTTTTCAGCTGACAGCTGCTTCTCCTGCTCTTCCTCCCCCGACTGTCAGCTGAAAAGTCATACAGGGAGATCTGTGCTTGCAACTTTCTCCTGCCGCACCGATCATCCGGACTGTCCTGTGTCCTCCTCCTAAGGCAGCCCTCTGTGTACTCCTCCTACTCTAGCCGATGTGTCCTTCTCTGCCCCTCTTTTTCTCCCACAGCCGGCTTCCCTCCTCTCCTCTCCTACTGGTTGCGAGGGATGTGTCAGGATGGAGAGCGGTGGAAGGGGCTGGTAAATATGTAATTTACCGGCCCCTTCCTTTTCTGAATTGGACTTAGTGAATGATCGCAACCGGTCACTCCTGTGTCCTGTGATAACTGAGCAGAGTACACTGTTTACTCTGCTTCAGTTTATGAATGGACAGGAGCCTCTGTCTCTTGTTCATTAATTTTCAATTCTGAGAAAGGGACTGGGGAATTTGCCCCATAACCCCCCCCCCCCTTTCTCCCCTGGAGCACTGTTAAAAAAAATTACAAATAAAAAATAAAAAAAATTGTAAAAAATAATAGATAATAAAATAATAAAAAAAACACTGACACCGTCTACTGCCCTACTGACACTGTCCACTACCCCCGCCCCCAATCATTGTGAAAAAAAGAATACAAAAATAAAAAAAAACAGTGACACTGTCAAAAAAAAAACATTGCTCCACTTACACAGTCCACTGCCCTACTGATATCATCCACTGGCCCCCCAAAAGCATTTTGAAAAGATGAAAAAACATCGTACTCCTCACCTGCACATTCTACCTACCTTCATACACTCTGCACTCCTCACCTGCATATACTACACACCACCATACACTCCACACTCCTCTCATGCACATACTACAAACCTCCATACACGCTGCACTCCTCTCCTGCACATACTACCCACTGCCATACACTCCACACTCCTCTCCTGCACATACTACTCACCTCCACACTCCGCACTACTCACCTGCACATACTACCCACTTCCATACACTCCACACTTCTCTCCTGCACATACTACCCAACCCCATACACTCCTCTCCTGTACATACTACCCACCTCCATACACTCCACACCCATCTCTTGCACATACTACCCACTGCTGTACACTCTGCACTGTACATTCCCTAGTTAACATCACCGCATTCTGCACTATGAAAGGCCTCTCAGACTCTATTAAACCACACCCCCATTTAAGCCACACCCAACATGTAAGCACAATTTAAGCCACGCCCACATTTCACAGTTTTATTTTTTTATTTTTTGCCTAGGGTCCACTTCTTATCTTGCACACGGCCCCACATTTTTCATTATAATCCCTCCTAATGATATAAACCAGGGGTCTCCAAACTTTCTAAACAAAGGGCCAGTTTACTGACCTTCAGTACAGTGGGGTACAGTGGGAGCCAGACTGTGGCCATCGGGAGCACAAAATGACCCCAAAACAACCCCCCATCATTGGTAGAAATTGTGCCCCAACATTGGTGTCATTAAGAGGAACTGTGCCCCATCATTTATGTAATTGATAGGAATTGATAGGAATTGTGCACCATCATTGGTGTTATTTGGAAGTATTGTGCCTTTCATTGGTGTCAATGAATAAAATAGTGCCCCAAGGGCAAGATAAAAACAAGCAAAAGACCACATCTGGTCCTTAGGCTGCAAGTTGGAGACCACTGATATAAAGGATGTTGTGCTATTCCTCCTATTGACACCAATTATGGGGCACTATTCCTGCCGCTAATACCAGTAATGGGGCACTATTCCTCCCTCTACTTATCACAGACGCTATGCAATGTTTTCTACTCCAACTGACCACCAAACCTAAGACATTATCCACTACCACTAATGCTTGGGGAATTGTCTACTCCAACAGGCCAGTCAGGTACCGCTCAAGTCTGAAGGACAGTAAACTGGCACTTTGTTTGGAAAGTTTGGAAACCCCTGCTGTAGACCAGCATTGTCTGCTTTCCTCAAGGTTTAAAAAAAAACCCTGAAAGTAGCTGCTTCCTGTGTAAGGCTAGGTTCACATCTGTGCAGGTGCAGGACTGCGTGTAAAGCGCACACGTTCTCGCTCCCCAAGCAAAAGCGCAATGCTGTTTAGCAGGCGCGTGGGGTGCCATTAATGCTTAATAGAACCCTCACACATGAGAAACCACTATGCATTTTCCCTTTGTGCACAAATGCATAGCACCATGTGGTTTCCAGGTGACTGTGGTTTTAGAAAAGGTTCAGGGGCCTTTTCTCTGCTTTTACAGCAGGTACAGCAGCTTATTCAAATAAATGTGAAACAGTAAAAGCGTGACCTATCCATAGGGATAGCCACAGCAGTATAGTAATTTAAAGCTGAAATTTTTTCTGCTTATGATACGCCTTCCCTAGTTGCCTTCTTTGGCACTCTCATTGGATGGTACTTATGTGGCATCTTAACTATGGATCCTTTCCCTATTCCTGAGGGGAGTGACTGTTCTGTGCAGTTCCGCCAGAACCAGAGTGAGCATGCCCAGTCACCCTTAGGAAATCTGGATCTAGTGCCTCCTTTGTTCTTGTGTAGAATTTGCAAGTGGACTGCCTTAGGTAATGACCACATGTGATGTTGAGCCTCCATGATTGAAAAAACGGAACTCCAAAGAAAGGAAGGGATGGCCCAGGGACAGTAAAGCTGGGGAAGAAAGGACAGGCAAGCAGTTGAAACAGACACGTTTACAAGTGTTTTTTTCTGCTAAAATGCTGCTGCCAGGAGGAAAGGTGTCTAGGAGAGATGGGCAAACACCCTGTGTGCATGAGGCCTATATGATGCTCACCTTTCTCCCACTCTTGTGAGTGCAATTTATTATTATTCCAAAGGGAGTACAGTCAAGGATATTTTTTTGTGTACATAGAACAGGAAGTTTGTCCTCATCTGTCGTTCTTCAAGTCAAGTTGGGAATCCCATAACCCCTATACCCCATACACGTTGCTTCTCCCAATAAAACAACAAAAACCGTCCCATGGACTGATTTCTTGCATTTGGGTGAGAGTTGGAAATGCGGGTTGTCTGGCTGTGTAGGAACAAGGGATACAAAAAAAAAAAAAAGCTCCTGCATGGGTAGCACTGAGTTGAGCGCTACATATAGATATACCCAAAACTATTTTTTTAAGTTCTGGATAGAATTGGGAGAGGTTAGAACCCCTGTAAGGTTTTACTGTAATCAGGAGCTTCATTGGAAAGATGTACTATTACTTCCTGTTCTGGGACAATGTTTACCAGACAGGAAACGAGGGAAACAAACTATAAAAAACCTCCTGATATGTGCGATGTGGTGATCCCAGGAGGCAACAGGGAGTGATCCCTATGTCATGTCCATAGGCAACAGGGGGCAATCCCTATGTTATGTCCATAGGCCACAGGGGGTGATCCCTATGTCCACGTCACACATCCCAGGAGTCATATCAGTGAAGGGCACATGTGTGCTGTGAGATCCCATAAATATGTAGGTATCAGGTATCTGCCAGGCCCTAAATACCTAACGGAGATCTATAGCATGTCTGTACATGTGTAGGGATTCCCCCACATTGGTAAACATACCACAGGTTCCAAAAGTCTACATGTAAGAATATCAGGATGTTGTTACCCCAAGGAGGAGCTCCGAGATGGTATTAGAGAAGGGGAGCGACGCCCATAGAACTTTGGCTACAAGAAAGACAACATTGGACCCCATGGACTAGTATATATGTATTTATTATATTACAGGGACAATTTCTATGGAGTGTAGTTGTATTTTATGGGGTTTGGAGGGTGGTGTTTCTATTTAAACTCCACATTTTTGCAGTAAGAGATGGTCAACACACTACAATAGTAACAGAGATGGTCCCTGCCTCCACCTAGAACTGGCCTTCACAGCAAGGAGCACATGGAAGGGCAAATGCATGAAAGACAAAACCAGAGAAAATTCCCAGCTCAACTCACCAATCAGTTTGCTTACCAACCAATTAAACTGTCTAACAGTCTGCATTAAAAACAGGGGTTTAGTAAGCACACATTTGCAAACGCATGGGTAAGCTAGAAGTCATCTTCACGACACTGTGCCCCCTGTGTCTTTAAGGAAGACTGGGCTACCTCCAGTCCCCACCTACCCCTCATCTATATGTTAGAATGCATATGTTCCAACTATAGAGACGCTCATAAATGTAGTAGTGTAAGTAATACACAGGGTGTCGTAAAGTGGCCTTGCAGCTTACCCATGCGTTTGCAAATGTGTGCTAACTAAATCCCTGTTTTTAGCGCAAACTGTTGGACAGATTAATTTGGTTGGTAAACAGATTGGATGGTGAGTTGAGCTGGGAATTTTCTCTGGTTTTGTTTTTCAACACACTACAATACCAACAAACCAGAACCTGGCTATAGACACACTTTACATGGTGTTAGCTCTGCAGCTCCTCCTCCTGCCTGGAAGGACATGAACTCACTTTCATTTTTACCCAGACTCTGAGAGATCCATGAAACTTCTCCAATCATTCCATGTACAGCTGTATTCCCAGCAGACACAGCCGATCCCGACAATAACCACTGATCACACCCCCCACTAGGTGGAGGCGGACAGCCACACATCGCTCTGCATTGTTAGTACATCGCCCTGTACTGGGGGAGATTGGATTGCCTTATATTAGTGCCGATCGCCTTGTACTGGGGAAGATCGTCCTATACTGGTGAAGATCGCCTTATACTGGGGAAGCTCTTTATATACTAGTACAGATCGTCTTATACTGGTGCTGACCGTCCTATACTGGTGCAGATCTCCTTATACTGCTGCAGATCTCCATAAACTGGTGAAGATCTCTCTATACGGGTGCCAGATTGTCATATACTGGGGAAGATCTCCATAAACTGGTGCAGATCGCCGTATACTGGAGAAGATCTCTCTAAACTGGTGCAGTTTGCCATATACTGGGGAAGATCTCCATAAACGGGTGCAGATCTCCCTATACTTCGGGCAGATCTCCCTATATTGGAGCAGATTTCTCTATACTGGAGCAGATCTCCCTATACAGAAGCAGATCGCTCCTTCTATGACTTCTAAGGGTTGGTGTATATGTGCTGATCGCCTCGTGTAGTCCTGCCCCCCCCCCCCCCCCCCCCCCATAGGCTTGTCCTGACAGCTCTGCCTTGTAACATGTGACAGATAGTGGAGGTTGTCACCAGCGCTGTGTGTCGGCGTGCAGAGGCCAGCAGAGGACTGATAGAGAAGATCGCTCGCCGCTCTCCACCTTTACATAACATCTGAGCATGGGGAGCCCATGTGGCGCACACATCGGAGACTATCTTGCACCCAACACCCCCTGATCCGTCCTCCTCTTCCCGGATCGTCCAATCCATCCTGGATCTCCGACAACTCCACACACCGAAGAGATACGTCCATGTGCGAACTTGTCCGGCGGAAATGAAGAGAGTGTGAGCCGCTGTTTGTACAGATAGGGGGGGTCGGCTTGTCCTGGGATCGTCTGATGAAAGGCATGGCTTGAGACACCATGGGGAAAAAGAGCAAAGGAGACTTCTGCAGGTAATGTGTGCAGAACGGGGTGCAGGGGGTTGTCCCGGGCCACATGGCAGAGCTGTCATCGGATGTCCCGTCCATGGTGGTAGGAGCACAGCCCCGGGGAGCGGGAACATAAGGGGGGGGGGGGGGTCATTGCACCCAATGTCCATCCTACTACCCCCCCCCCCCCTGCATTAGCCAGTAGTCGGGGGGTAGTGTTATGCCGGAAGTCTCCTTGTATGTTGCAATATTTTTGGCCTTCGCCTCTATTCCCCCTCAGCCCTGTACATGGAGGAAAACAGCGTGTTGATATCAGGCCCGTGGCCAGCCGCCTAATTCACTAATACACCAAGAAGTGGCCACTATGCGGATGGACACATGACCAGTACATGCTCCCATTAATTGTCCAGCCATCTCTCCACATCTCCCCTCACTAATACACCTAGAGGTGGCCACTCTGGGGATGGAGATATGACCAGTACATGCCCCCTTTATTGGCCAGCCATCTCTCCACATCTCCCCTCACTAATACACCTAGAGGTGGCCACTCTGGGGATGGAGATATGACCAGTACATGCCCCCTTTATTGGCCAGCCATCTCTCCACATCTCCCCTCACTAATACACCTAGAGGTGGCCACTCTGGGGATGGAGATATGACCTGTACATGCCCCCCTTTATTGGCCAGCTGTCTCTCCACATCTCCCCTCACTAATACACCTAGAGGTGGCCACTCTTGGGATGGAGATATGACCAGTACATGCCCCCTTTATTGGCCAGCTGTCTCTCCACATCTCCCCTCACTAATACACCTAGAGGTGGCCACTCTGAGGGATGGACACATGACCAGTAAATGGCACCCCCCACCCCCTTATTGGCCAGCTGCTACTTTACTAGCAATTTGAAGTGACATTTTCAAGCATTTTGGAACATTTTTGTGCTCGGTGCTATGTGTGTAGTTTTGTTTTGTTTCTAGAATTATTACCAGGAAAGTAGCAGCCTTACCATCATGTTCCTATTCAGATCATTGGTAGCGAGCGTCATTTGTACTGGCCAGGTGACAGCGCTCTTTGTTATTGCGAGCGATGCATTCATCCTTGTCACGGTAAAAAAAACACAATGGAGGGAACTCAGGAAAGCTGCAGCACCACCTTTCTGCTGTTAATCCCTCATGTAAATGTAAAGAACCTGCAACACTTTAGGTTCTGACAGAAAGTCATATCCCAAATCCAGCTAAACGCAACCCTTTTACATTGTGGTGCACTGCTTGCGCCAAATAAAAAAATAAATTACCGATAGCTAAGTTCTTATGAAAATGGTGCTAATTAGGACTAACTCACTTTTAGCGTACAGAGAGACCTTGGTGCAGACAGCGTTTGCAAAAGTGTCTAAACATTCTAAAAGTGGCACGAGTCGCATTCAAGTACAATTCCTAGACAGGTACATGAATTTGGTGCATGCCGCGCCACATTTATAAAGAACACAGGAGACTTTCACAAAATCCGTCTGCGTCAGTCATTATGAATTCTAGAGTTAGTGTTTAGGGATGAACTTGGACATTGAATATCTGCTCGTAGAAAGTTGTATAGTGAACCACATATACTTTTTCCACTGTGCAGTTTCTGCCATTAGCTGATATGGATGTATTTTTCAGTTAAATGGCAGCATTGAAAACGCAAATGAGCACTAGAGGTTTGCGAAGGCAGCATTTTGAATGGTGACCTATACACCAGGTAGAGCATGCCTGACAAGTTTTCGAAAATGGTGACAACCTTTTGGTTTTTGTACAGGGATTGCTGGTGTCTGAAATCCCAGTTTAGACTATAAGGAGATTAGGGAGGGAAAGTAAAACTGGACTTTCCTTTGCATGGAATAAGCATAGCCTACTTTTCTGGAACTTTTAGGACCGGTTCACACCACAAATTGCACAGGAACGCTCTGTGCATTCAGGGCGATTCACATGCGACACGGGTGCAGTGTAATTTCTGCCTATTAATTAGAATGGGCTGAAATCACATGTGCAGGCAAACAGCACTGCATTTGCGACCTGCATTTGGATGTTGTTAAGTTATTACTGACACCCACTGTAGACTGCAAGTGCAGTGCATTTTGAATGCGGGGGTGGAAAATGCGCGTTGAATTCTGATGTAAACCGGCCCATAGGCAATAAAATATTTGTAGTGTAGCAGTAATATTCAGGAGCTGATTAGGATTTACCAAAGGAGTTATTGACAAGCTAGGCTGAGGTGAGTTAAGAAATAATGTATGTGAGGTGAGTTAAGAAATAATTTGTGAGGTGAGTTAAGAAATAATGGGGGCCATTCAGTAACACCTTTGTGACACATTTCCAGCAGTGTGGCTGTAGCGCAAAATTCATTTCAATTCATGAAAACATTGCAACCTTTTCATTGTCAGCAGTGACGCATGTGACAAATTCAAGTTATTTTTATCTGCCAAGCTTTTATTGTCACTATTGCTGCAACAAATTCATAAAGAAATACCGCTAAATTAGCGATAAGGAGAGTGGTGGTAAATAAGACCTCTTCCATGTTATAGCAGGAGTTGACTTAGCACAGCAGTCCTTTTTACACTAACCTGAGGGGAGTTGAGAAAATAAACGTTATGGATGTGATTCAGTAAGGCATGTGTGATGCATTTCTATAGCACAAAATGGATGAAAATCCTGACACGTATTTCCTTATTAGTGCCGACGCAAGTGGGATTTTCAAGTAATTCCGATTTGCGACACTTTTAGTATATGGGGCCATTGCTGCTGCATGTTCATAAAGAAATACAGCCATTTTTGGGATAAGGAAAGTGGAGGTAACTAAGACTTCTTCCATACTGGAGTAAACTGTTTGTGTCACACATGTAATTATTGTGTCACCTCTTTGAGACAATTCGACAAAAGTTCTTCAGGGATGAATATTTGATACTTTTCCATTACTCTGCTAACTTCTCCAAATAGTCTGCCTGTAAAACTCGGCCACTTCACAGGAGATGAGTTTGTGACTGTACTTTGAGAGGCGTGACAGACTCATATACACCGATATGTACATGAACCTGTCACAAGTTCTGCCATTTATCACAGCACTACCTACCACAAGACAGGTTTCTAGTTTCTAAGGTATGTACTGCACTCTATGAATTCCAGGGACTGTATTTTTAGTCTACATCTTTATCTTGAGGTGAAGTATCCTTTTTATCCATGACCTTTGTATATTTGGAGTGAACACAGGCTAGGATTAAAATGAATCCTTCAGGGAATCAGCCCACAACTTGCATTGAAATTGAATTCCAGTGTGGGGGTGGGTTAGATACTCTGCGAAGATTTTATTTCCTGTGTACATATTAGCACAATTGTTTTTTTTTTTAGGTTTATATATGGAAAGAAGGGTTATAATTGTTTTCAGGTTATTTTTTTCTGTGGTCTCACTGTGGAGGTTCACCGTTCTGTTCTACTTGGTGACCTTTGTTAGGGTTTATTCACACTTGACTACATTTCTAACGCCTAACAGATGCTCCTATAGTGTTACTATGGGCGTTAAGCCCCATACACACTATTAGATTTTCTGAATATTTTTGTCTTCAGATTTACCAAAACCATGTAGTGCAAGGGCCTGCCTGATTGCATACAAATTGAAACTCTTAGACCCCTTTCACAGTGAGGGCGTTTTGCAGGCGCTATAGCGTTAGAAATAGCGCCTGCAATCTGCCCTCAAACTGCTGCTCCATTCACTCTAGTGTAAAAGCCCGAGGGCTTTCCCACTGGATCGGTGCACTGGCAGGACGTCAGGAAAAGTCCTGCCAGCAGCTTCTTTGGAGCGGTGAAGGAGCGGTGTGTTTGCGGTTCCGTTCCGTGCGAGCCTCATGACGCCTGGGGGCGGAGCCTGGCAGAAAATTCAAAAAAGTAAAAAAAAATAAAAATAACACACAATACATTGTAATCTGTAGATTACATTACTGTATCAATCAAATCATTTCACCTCAGTTTTGTCCCTATTGCTTTGTCCAGGGCCCTGCCTGCACTTTTATATTATATATACAGTTTTTTCTGCCTGGAAACTTGAGAATGTCCATGGCATTCAAAAAGTGTCCCTTTACATCAAAAGCAATTTTAGACCAGATAGAAAACAGCGATGGTGAATTAGAGTCACTTGCAGAATTGAGTGATAGTGATTTGTGGGGAAATTCGTCATCAGACAGTGAAAGTGAGGATGGCAACAATTCTGCGACTGAGCTCAGTGATGTGCGAATTTGGTGCTCTATTGACTGTGGTACGAATCACACAGCACTGGGCTCAGACGCAGAATCGTCACTGTCCTCACTTTCAGTGTCTGATGACAAATTTCCCCACGAATCCCTATCGCTCAATTCTGCAAGTGATTCTAATTCACTATCGCTGTTTTCTAGCTGGTCTAAAACCACTTTTGACGTAAAGGGATGCTTTCCATTCTCCTGATTGTGATGTCAGACTTTGTGCAGTCCCATGTTTCAAAAGTTTTCACACCCGGGATGTTTACTAAACCAATATGCAGTGTCTAGTATTAGACCCCTTTCACACTGGGGTGTTTTTCAGGCATTTTCAGGCGCTTTAGCATTAAAAAAACGCCTGTAAAGTGCTTAAAAGAAGCCTCATCTGCAATCCCAATGTGAAAGCCCGAGTGCTTTCACATTGAGATCCCTTTCACACAGGGGCGTTTTTCAGGTGCTTAGCTTAAAAAAAAGCACCTGTAAAGCACCTGAAAGAAGCCGCAACTGCAATCCCAATATAAAAGCCTGAGTGCTTTCACACTGAGACGCTGAGCTGGCAGGACGTCAAAAAAAGTCCTACAGTCAGCTTCTTTGCAGCGCTTTTGGAGCTGTGAATACACCGCTCCTAAAGCGCCCCTTCCCATTGAAATCAATGGGAAGTGCCTACAAAATGCCTGAAAAGCGACTGCAAAGCGCTTTTGGCAGCGGCGCTTTGTGGGCGTTTTTAACCCTTTATTTGGCCACCAGCAGGGGTTAAAAGCGCCCCACTATCGCTCGAAAAACGCTGGTAAAGTGCCACTAGTTTAATCGGCGGTTTAGGAGTGTTTTTCGGGCGCTGGCAGTGTGAAAGGGATCTTAAAGCACTTACGCTTTCACATTGGGATTGCAGATGAGGCTTCTTTCAATCGCTTTACAGGGGCTTTTTTTAACGCTAAAGCGCCTGAAAAATGCCTGAAAACACCCCAGTGTGAAAGGGGTCTTACAGTGACTAGTCATATTGCACCCTTGTTTGGACGAATTTCAGTGTTTTTGATTTGATTACATTATTGAATAAAATGTGTTATTTATTATAGTTATTTATTATATTATAATTTATGATTTCGTGTTTCAAACTTTATCATATGCAGGGTGTCTACTAGACTCTGGTTTGGACAGATTTAAGTGAGTTATTCCTAAGAATTACAGGCCTACAATATAAAACAACAAATTTCCATGTAAAACAATATACCGCTTTGACATTCAAAAATCTGACATAATCAGACTACCAGGTAGGCTAACGCCCCTCAAACGCCTGCTTTCAATGCCAGTGTGAACTTAGCCTTACTGAGACAAAAAGTAAGGGAAAGGCCAATGTTTTTAGAGTTCTCACCAGAGCAAAAAGTAAGGGGAAATCTTCCAATGGGGACAAATGTTCCAAGGACAACTAAGATACCCTGTTTCCCCTAAAATAAGACCTAGCCTGATTGTCGGTGTTGGCTGCAATATAAGCCCTACCACCCAAATAAACCCTACTCTGTTTCCTCAAAAATAAGCCCTACCCTGAAAAGAAGACCTACAAGGACTTTAACTAGGGCTTATTTGGGGGGGTAGGGCTTTTATTGCAGCTATCACCGACAATCACACTAGGTCTTATTTTAGGGGAAACAGGGTAGAAAATCCCCCCTCATTAATGTTAAAGTATTCACAGGTTTAGGCTACACCAGTGTTCACTTCTCATGTATAAGACGTTTTACTTTCAAAGAGTGCTCTGAGATAAAAATGTAGCATTATATATAAGTATATATGTGTATGGAGAGGTGGATTCAGTGCACAAAATGGGTGCAAGCAGATTAGCATACAAAACTCATGTGAATTGGTAACAGGATGCGAACAAGTAAAATGGTTTCTTTTAAGTTTGATTGTATCTTTCTAAGGAAACCAGTCAGAGAGTGAAACCATTAACCAGTTCTGAGGGATTTCCCCTCTATAGTGAGGGGAAAAAAAGTATTTGATCCCCTGTTGATTTTGTATGTTTGCCAACTGACAAAGATATGATCAGTCTATAATTTTAATTGTAGGTTTATTTTAACAGTGAGAGACTGAATAACAACAAGAATATCTAGAAAAACGCATTTCAAAAAAGTTATGAATTGATTTGCATTTTAATGAGTGAAATAAGTATTTGATCCCCCCATCAATCAGCAAGATTTCTGGCTCCCAGGTGTATTTTTTACAGGTAACGAGCTGAGATTAAGAGCACTCTCTTAAAGGGAATGCTCCTAATCTCAGCTTGTTACCTGTATAAAAGACACCTTTCCACAGAAGCAATCAGTCATTCAGATTCCAATCTCTCCACCATGGCCAAGACCAAAGAGTTATTCAAGGATGTCAGGGACAAGACTGTAGACCTACACAAGGCTGGAATGGGCTACAAGACCATCGCCAAGCAGCTTGGTGAGGAGTTTGACAACATTTGGTTTGATTATTCACAAATGGAAGAAACACAAAATAACTGTCAATCTCCCTCGGTCTGGAGCTCCATGCAAGATGTCACCTCTTTGAGTTTCAATGATCATGAGAACAGTGAGGAATCAGCCCAGACTACATGGAAGAATCTTGTTAATGATCTCAAGGCAGCTGGGACTATAGTCACCAAGAAATCAATTGGTAATACACCGTGCCATGAAGGTCTTAAATCCTGCAGCACCTACAAGGTCCCCCTGCTCAAGAAAGGACATGTACAGACCTGTCTGAAGTTTGCCAATGAACATCTGAATGATTCAGAGAAGAACTAGGTGAAAGTGTTGAGGTCAGATGAGACCAAAATCGAGCTCTTTGGCATCAACTCAACTCACAGTGTTTGGAAGAGGAGTGCTGCCTATCACTCCAAGAACACCATCCCCACCGTCAAACACTGAGGTGGTAACATTATGCTTTGGGGTTTTTTTTTCTACTAAGGGGACAGGACAACTTAACCTCATTAAAAGGACGATGGATGGGTCCATGTACCGTTAAATCTTGGGTGAGAACCTCCTTACCTCAGCCAGGGAAAATGTGTTATGGATGGTTATTCCAGCATGACAATGACCCAAAACACACGGCCAAGGCAACAAAGGAGTGGCTCAAGAAGAAGCACATTAAGGTCCTGGAGTGGCCTAGCCAGTCTCCAGACCTTAATCCCATAGAAAATATGTGGAGGGAGCTGAAGGTTCAAGTTACCAAACGTCAGCCTTGAAACCTTAATAACTTGGAGAGCATCTGCAAAGAGGAGTGGGACAGAATTCCTCCTGAGATGTGTGTAAACCTGGTGATCAACTACAAGAAGCGTCTGATCTCTGTGATTGCCAATGATAGAGATAGAGATGCACCAAATTTTCAGCTGCTGAAACATTACTGCCAAAAATGGTGTTATCGGCATTCGATAATGGTGCCAATAATGGCACCGAAAATGCACCACAATTTTTACAGTGAATTTGCCATGATTTTGGGGTTTTTCATGGGTCACGTGACTCAAAAAATACATCAGAAACATAACACGTGTGCGTTATTAATACATTCTTGCTGCGTTTTCAATGCATTTGAACTGGGAGGTGTATTTTTTTTAACTCACCAAAAAGGCAGCAAGCAGGATTTTTAACAATGGAATTGCAACAGACTAGTGTGCAGACGTATATAGAATTTAAAGTGGTTGTATACCCAATTTTTAAACTTTTACCTACAGGAAAGCCTATAATAAGGCTTACCTGTAGGTAAAAAAAATATCTCCTAAACTTGTACGGTTTAGGAGATATTCCCCTCGGTATGCGCCGCTGACTGCAGCGGCGCATGCGCACAAGGGGGTTCTCGGCCTGAAAATCCGGCAGTGGTCGGCCGGCCGGAATGAAATCTCCCGCGCGCATGCCAGATGTCGGGGCCTCGTTCTAAGGTAAGTATTTCATAATGAGCTAGTATGCTGTGCATACTAGCTCATTATGCCTTTTGCTTTGCAGGTTTAAAAAAATAAATAAAAAAATGTGCGGGTTTACTACCGCTTTAAGTGGATACATTTTACTTGAGCTTTTCTTGCACTAAAGGTGTGTAATTCTTAGTAATAACTCACTTAAATCTGTCCACACAAAAGTCTAGTAGACATCCCAGGTATGATAAAGTTTGAAACACAAAATCATAAATTATAATATAATAAATAACTATAAATAATTATAGCAAACAATAATAAAATGTATTCAATAATGTAATCAAATCAAAAACACAGAAATTTGCTCAGTTGCTGAATTGTCGCTGTTGTCACTTTCAGTGTTTGCTGACTAATATCCCCACAAATCACTATCGCTCAATTCTGCAAGTGATTCTAATTTACTATCGCTGTTTTCTAGCTGGTCTAAAACCATTTTTGACGTAAAGGGACACTTTTTGGTTGCTATGGACAAATTTCAGTTTCCAGGAAGAAAGAACAGTATATATAATATAAAACTGCATGCAGGGCACTGGACAAAGCATTAGGAAAAAAAGGAATGTGAAATAATTTTGATACAGTAATGTAATCTGTAAGAACAACTCATGTGTGGTCATGTGTGTTTTTTTTTTCACCCTTTGAATTTGGTGCCGGGCTCCGTCCCCGCACGTTGCGACGCTCGCAGGGAACAGAGCTCGGCACTGTGATAGATCGAGTGGGGACACAGCTCGCACACACAGTGGGGAGACATCGCAGGATCCTGGGGACAAGGTAAGTAAGCTGTACATGGATCCTGTGATGCGATGCTTGGTGTCAGTGGAAGAATGGTGCCTCTTCCTTGGTGTCAGTGGAAGAATGGTGCCTCTTCCTTGGTGTCAGTGGAAGAATGGTGCCTATTGCTTGGTGTCAGTGGAAGAATGGGGCTTCTTCATTTGTGGCAGTGGAAGAATAGTGCCTCTTCATTGGTGGCAGTGGAAGAATGGTGCCTCTTCCTTGGTGTCAGTGGAAGAATGGTGCCTCTTCCTTGGTGTCAGTGGAAGAATGGTGCCTCTTCATTGGTGTCAGTGGAAGAATGGTGCCTCTTCCTTGGTGTCAGTGGAAGAATGGTGCCTCTTCATTGGTGGCAGTGGAAGAATGGTGCCTCTTCATTGGTGTCAGTGGAAGAATGGTGCCTCTTCCTTGGTGTCAGTGGAAGAATGGTGCCTCTTCCTTGGTGTCAGTGGAAGAATGGTGCCTCTTCATTGGTGTCAGTGGAAGAATGATGCCTCTAACTTGGTGTCAGTGGAAGAATGGTGCCTATTGCTTGGTGTCAGTGGAAGAATGGTGCCTCTTCATTGGTGGCAGTGGAAGAATCTTGCCCCATTGTTGTTGTCAGTGGGAAGAATAATGCCCCATCATAGGTGTCAGTGGGAGGAATAGTTCTTAATCATTGGTGTCAGGAAAAAGGGAAGCAAAGGACCATCTCTGGCTCAGGTCGCAGTTTGGAGATCGGAGATGTAGAGGAGGGGTGGAGCAGAGGGATAAGTGAAGTTTTGGAGGGTGAAAATCTGCTTTAAAGTTTGATGCCATAATGTAGAGTATAAGATTCCCTATCATTTGTGCGCAGTCTTGCCACAAAGAGTTAATTTAGCTCTGAGCAATCCTCTTTTATTGTTCGGTGAGATAAATCTTGACAAACAGAGAAAAACTTTGTCAAATCCTCCCCCTTGCTGTGAGTGACAGGTGATTTACATATCTCATGCACTAGCCTAAGAGACAAGCATTATATTTTAATTTCCTCCCACTCCTTTCTTCTGCTGCTCTGCCAGATGTTCCACACCAGATGTTAGAGATCATAGCAGAAGTTCAGTGTAAGAAATACACAGGAGAAAATTCATATTGACAAGGGGAGTGTATAGGTGGGCGGGGAGTCTACTGATGTCACAACTCTACCCACCGAGCTCCAGACAACAGACCCACCCACAGAATCTGCAGTTTTTCAGGTCTCATAACAGACATAGGGGAGACATTTGACAGGTAAAGATACATGCAGGAGGCATGTATATCCTTAGGCCCCTTTCACACTGGGGCGGGAGTGGCATCGGCGGTAAAGCGGCGCTATTTTTTGTGGTTCAAACCGCCCGCTAGCGGGCAAAAAAGGGTTAAAACCGCCTACAAAGCGCCGCTGCAGCAGTGCTTTGCCCGCGGTATAGCTGCGCTGGCCCATTGCTTTCAATGGGTAGGAGTGGTGAATACACCGCTCCTTCACCGCTCCAAAGATGCGGCTAGCAGGACTTTTTTCACCGTCCTGCTAGCGCACCGCTCCAGTGTGAAAGCCCTCCGGCTTTCACACTGGAGTGAAAAGGGCCAGATTTTTTCAGGCACTACACAGGCGCTATTTTTAGCGCTGTAGCGCCTGAAAAATGCCCCAGTGTGAAAGGGGCCTTATAGATAACCCCTATTGCAGTAGTTTAGAAGGGATGACATTGGGTTTACATCCACTTTAAGTAACAGAATGATAGTGAAAATTTCCTGCATGTGTACAAGCCCTAAAGCAATTTACAAATATTTTAGAATATATTAGAATAATAGAAACTACAAATATTTTTTCTTGTGGCCAAACTAGACATTTTATAACATGCACTTTCTATGGGCCACAACTGTTAAAATTCAAGTTTCCATGTTTTGTGTCAAAATGTGATAAACATGCTATGAAATTTGTGGTCAGTAATGATGTCCATAGAGATTGACATAATCTCATGAATCTATTGGCTATTGCTTGGCATTGATGCCTTTCCCTGATCTGGTCTTTCAGAAATGTGGTGCCTGCGAGGTGGTACTAATGCTTCATTGTATGTGATGGGTTTTGAATATGGTTTCCTGTTAACCATTTCAGCGATTGCTTCTTCTAATGTGCGGCAACTATAGATTGACTTATTGTGCCAATGTTTCTACACTATCGGTATGGATTGCAACATTTTACCTGAAAAGTTGTTTTGGAGGAAATCTTTGGCATGGAATAAATGGAAAGCATTTCCTTTTCCAATTACAAGGCAAAGTGAACTACGGGGAGCATTTCTGACCTAACTATGCCTGGAATGTGACTGAATGACTAGAAAGTGAAGGAAATATTTTAGTAGCAGCGTGCGTGTTACTGTTACTTTCTGTTACACAGGATGGCTTACGGTCAAGAAGAATGTCTGTGATGTAAAAGCTGTGACATGATGTTTAATTCTGGTTGCTAAACTACTGCTACTGATGAATGGGGAGGGGGGCACACATGTACCCTTTGCAGTCAAGTTTGAGAAGCCCATACTATATGTTACTATATATACTATATGTTTGTGTTGCAGTATTGTTCATGCAGCATGCTTAAAGATATTTCTTACTTTTTTTTTTAAATATAGGACTCTATAGGCAGCTTCTATTTTTTAGAATTGCTTCCTGTGTGCATTTACATCAATGTAATGCTTAAAGTGGAGTTGCCCCCCAAAAAATAAAACTACTTAAAAATCTTTAAAAAAATCAAAAAAAAATAATTGGCAAAAAAAAAAATTTTTACTCACCTCTAAATACCGGTTGCTAGGGGGTCCCTCGTAGTCTGCCTTCTTCATTGCCCGGGCTGGTGACATCACTTCCCCTCGCGCCGCACATTCACCTGGGACCTGTCACGTGTCCCAGGTGACTGTACGGCGTATCACGGCGCCCTGCGCCGCTCGCGCATGCGCAGTGGGTGCCCGGCTGTGAAGCCACAGCCGGGTGCCCACAGTATGCATGACGGCGCCGCGAGCGGAGCGAGGAGCGAGGGGGGGGGCTTCGTTCCCCCGCATCGCTGGAACCCGGGACAGGTAAGTGTCCGATTATTAAAAGCCAGCAGCTGCAGTATTTGTAGCTGCTGACTTTTAATTTTTTTTTTTTAGGGGGTACCCCACTTTAAGGCTTGAGATCTTTAAAGCGGTAGTAGGGAGTCCCCGTGTAATAATGTGCTAGTATTCACTGTATACTAGCACAGTATGACAAACTTGCCTATAAAAAGGATCCCTCCAGTGATGCGCTGTCACTGCTGACCTTCACCTGGTCTTCTATCCAGGTTTGAGGGCTCCAGCAATTTCAATGGCCGATCTGCAATGACAGCACTCCCATGCGCGCATGCGGGAGTTATGGCCATGGCACAGCTCTTTCAAAGGATGGCATTCTGATGTCACTCCCTGCTACCAGTGCTGGGACAAGGTCATCCAGCACTCAGGGCAAAGATGCCAAACTGTTCCCCTCTCCCCCCTCATGATATGCAAACTTAGGGGATCCTACAACCAGCAGTCACTTACTTCTTAAAATCACTACCACTGTCACTACTCTTGTCAGCCTTGGAACAGAAGGAAAGTGCCCCCATCCCTACAGTAAACCACTGTGCCCAGGGCACCCATCCTCCTGCCCACCCCTTGTCCCAGCCCTGCCTGCTACACATGGCTGCACCATTTAGGAGATATTTACTGTACCTACAGGTAAGCCTTATTATGTATGTACAAGACGAAAACTTTACTACTGCTTTAAACCTTTGTTAGGACAGACAGTGTGCACACCTCATATACAGCTGATAACAAGATCTAACTCCCCAGCCCCTTCCTTAAAGCTGAACCCCAAGAATGAACTTTTTTTGTAATACTCACATCTGTCTAGCTTGGTCTAATTCCTCATTTCTCACACCCATAGGGTTAATAGGGATGTAACAATTCACTGTAGTATGCAGTGCTAAATGTAGTCACCGCTGGTCTTTCCTGGGTGCTGCTCCAGTGTTTTACCTTTGTATACTGAACACTGGACAATGTTTGCTTGACAACTCCACCAGAGAATGTTCTGTATTGTTTTCAATCAGTACAAGGTGTTTTCTGATTGGATAAGGTGAAGAGGAGGGGCAGATCATGTCACAATCTCCCCTTTTAATGAACTTAGAGAACCCTTTGAGTTCATTCAAGAAAAGTATAGAACCTCAAGGAGCTACAATCTAAGGTCCCTAACTCCCATTCATACATACACTTACTAGGGCCAATTTAGACAGGATCCAATTAACCTACCAGCATGTCTTTGGAGTGTGGGAGGAACCCCACCCAGGTACAGGGAGAACATGCAAACTAGGAAGGTAGTGCTGTGGTTGGGATTCACACTGTTGGTCAGTTTTCTGATTTTAGTAGACAGTAGGTTTCCGAAGAGAGCAGAAACAGCATGTCAGTGGGGAAATATGGAGAACTGTACTGCTGTCAAACCTCCAACTCTTTCAGGTCCAAGCAAACAACTTTCCTTCTGTACTGCTGACTTCCGATAATGTGAGTTTCTTGGCCGTCATTCTGATCTGACAGGTTCCATGCTTTCATAGTCTATGACCTGGAATAAGTCTGCAGGCCAAGTGCTCTGACTTGAACTCCAGATTTTGTTACACTTTACATAGTTTGTTTGGGCTAAGCTGGCCCAAATGAGCTATGTCCCTCACTAATATGTGAGACCACTGGATGTGCTGTATAAACTTATATGTAGCGGAGGCAACGTACAGAATAGTGTCCCGGGTTCTAGCCGAGACTTCCTGTCTCATACCCAGAACACAGTAGGGTCTATCTGAGCAACGCTCAGCCATTCATAGAAAGCGACATATTCTGGCAATTAATACAAAACTTCCTCTGATTGGCTGAGTCAGAGAGGCAGGCTGATGATGTCACAACCTCTGACTCAGCCAACATGGGTACTAACTACACATGTAGAAAGAAAAAGAATTCCTTTTCATTAATGTATCATTCCAAAATCCAGAGCATTTTCAGCTAAAGTATAACTATAAAGGCAAAACTTTTTTAGTTTTGGATGGAGTTTACCATTATCATTGAAAGGGAAAGTAAAAGAAAATCCCAAATGTTGGGTTGTCCCTAGAAAAGTAATAGAGGGGATCTCTTCCAATGGGGACACTAGTTCTGATGACCCGGGGGTCCGCAAGAAATTCCCTTAATTTGCAGGGATTTCCTCTCATTTCCTGTTTGGCTATGGGACACAGATGGCAGAAAAATAAATCTGACGGGATATAATCCACCCTATGCTATTTAAAATGAAATAAAAATCCCTTTGCATATAGTTCATTTGTATACAACTACGGAATTGTATATAGAGGTGTTAGGAAGATTGGAGTGCTAGCGTTCTTTTCCCTTATGCTTCTTGGCTTTTTATACACTATCATTGTGTTTTATTTACTTTTAGTGTTTGATTAATTTTTAATCTTTTGTCAAGCTTGTTTGTAAGATTGGATTTGTTTCCATTCATTATTATTATATAATTTGGAATTGTTTCAGTTTTTGAAAGATCAGTATTTGCATTATATTTTACCTAAAAAAAACAGCTGTTTCCTCTGAAATGAATGGAAATAAATGACGTGCTGCTGGCTCTTCTTAGATGTGTATTAGAGCTGCACAATTAATCGTCAAAAATCATTATCGCAATCTTGACTAAAGTGTTTCACAATTCTTTCTATGCACAGAATTATCTCTGCTCTTCTGAAGCCACAGCCCACAAAAGAAAGGAGGAGAAAAACTGGGCAGACTTTTTTTGTTTGGGGTTAACAAACGCTTTAACCTATGCAGCAATGCACAAATAGGCATTTACAGGAGTATTTGAAGAGGAATGTTTACAGGCAGAAAAAAAAGCCCACCAAAGGTGCATTCTGAGAGGAACTTTAGAACAGAAAAAACACACGTAAACGCATCTAAACGTATGTGTACATGTATTGCAATGGCCAGAATAAATTCATATTCTGGCTGGTGGTACCCATTTACATATTTAGCATTAGAGGCATTTTCTCTACCAATTTCAGGTTAATCTCATACGCCTGTGTGCATGAGGCCTTAGGCAACGTAACACCCAAAATGTTCTAACACCATACTTGCTGTAAACAGATGACATCCCTATAAAATCGTAACACCTCCAGAATGTGTCAGCTCCATAGACGATTTGATTTCGTCTTTTTGCAGGCTTTCCTCGCAGTAGTTTATGCCATGTAAGATCATCACTAGATGAACAGTTTCACTTTCACAGAAACCACAGTGATTGATTTTATGTTTCAGATATTAGTTTGCAAACAGAAACATGTTTACAGTGACAATGGCTTTTTGATGTACTTCATGTACTTGTGTAGAACATGTCCATATCAAACAGGAACAGTCCACCCTGTCAGAGTGACATGCGTCCAGAGCGGAAATGAGCACGCCGCACTCTGCAGTCTGTGTAGAGTTCTGGAAACAGGATCATAGCCAGCAACAGACGCCTCCCTATGGCACTGTGCAGACAGGGAACCAGGCATTCACAACATTTTACAGTCACTGTTTCTGATGACCTATTTACTTTTATGCATTTTTTTTTTTTTTTTTAAAGTTCCAAACACATTTTTTCCAAAATCAATTTTTATTGAGGATCACAGAGACCAAGAAATAGGTGCCATATAGAGGGCACTTAGTGTACTCCAGAATACATAATCATATCCGGGCATACAACCACATTTTGTAGAAGAAATGAGATGCCAAGCAGCATTCCTCTGTCATATGGGCATTAGAAACATAATAAGCATTACACTCACAAAAGTTTAAGGCCTGTTTCACAGGGGCTTCTGCTTGCATGAGAGCAGTGTTAACAGCAAGCTTTGACAAAGTATTTACAGAGCTTTCAGCAAGTTTTGTTGAAACTTTTCCCTAAGCTCAAATCTATGCGGTTAATGAGGTTTTCAGGCGCGTTTTGCTTTTTGTATTGTGCTTTTGAACATGCTTTTTTTTTATTGGTTTCGCATTTTTTTTTCTCTTTAACAAACTGTTGTTAAGGAGTGGACCGGGAAGCTGGGCCGGGAAGCTGGCCGCTGCGTCCTTAACAACCGATGAGTCACCAGCTGTCAGCAGGGTTCCCCTCTGACAGCTGACTGTAAAATCAAGAATTGCCGGCAATAAAATATCAGCAAAAAAATGGCGTGCCCCCCAATCTATACCAGGCGACCAAGTGTCCCCCCTCCTGAACTACACCAGGCCACATGCCCCCAAAACACCTTGTCCCCATGTTGATGGGGTCATGGGCCTCTTCCCCACAACCCTGGTCAGTGATTGTGGGGGTCTGCGGGCAGGGGGCTTATTTGGAATCTGGAAGCCCCCTTTAACAAGGTGGCCGCCAGATCCCGGCTCCCCCCATGTGAATGAGTATGCACCCGAAAAAAAAAGCTCTGCTCAAGCTGAAGACTCTCACCGTTTGCCTGCTCCGCCACCTGCAGTTCTTAAACAGCTAAGGATCGGGGGCTACCCGGCAACATCAGCTGGTGGCACTGCCCCTGTGTGACGTCAGCGACCCAGCATGCACCGAGCGGAGCTTTTTCATTTATTTTTTTGGGGTCCAGCGGTGTGGCAGGCGTCGTGATTGATGATGGATAATAAAGAACTTTTAAAAACTAGTGCTGTGTCTTTACTAACTTTTTACACTTTTTTTGCAAAATGGGTAGGAAAACTATGTACCCCATACTCATTCACATGGGGGGGGGGGGGCTGGTCTGCTGATTCTTGTTTTTACATTCATCTGTCAGCAGGGAAGCCCCCTGACAGCTGATGACTCATTGGTTGTTAAGGACACAGCTGGCGGCTTCCTGGCCCGCTCCTTGACAACCAGCTATACACTGTTATGGAGAAGGAAAAAGAAATGCGAAACGCATGTAAAAGTGCATAAAAAATGCAACACTTGCATTTTCTGTGCAGATCCATTGAAGTCTATTACACGCAAAGCACAATCTGCTGCGGATAAAAAAGTCATTGACCTTTTCCAAAAATGCACCTGCTGAAAAACGCATAGATGTAAACGTGTCTCATTGGAAACCTTGTTAAATGGACTGTAGTGCATTTCTGCAAACTGCAAAATGCATAGGTGTAAACCTCGACTTACCAATCAACTCCATGTTGTAAATGTTGAACACAAAATGGTAGCACTAATTGCCACTTTAAACAAACTGCTAGCAGGCTTCAGCATTTCTCAAAGCTTGTGGCAAGCCTGCTAGCAGCTTGCTTAAAGTGTCAATCAGCACTCCCATTAGGATCTGTGTTCAGCATTTACAAACTGGAACTAAATGGTACTTTAAAAGCTTTAACAGAGCTTGCTGAAAGCTCTGCAAATGCTTTGTCAAAGCTTGCTGTTTGCACTACTCGTATACAGGCTGAAGGCCCTGTGAAACAGGCGTAAGAGAAAGAAAATCATAGATGAACTATCCTCCTGTCGTCACACATCCCAGAGCTAGTGTCAGCCATTAAATTGTGTATCCTATTTAGTCAACAATGTACTACTTAGGAGCTACCCATAAATTAATTTATATAGCCCAAGATTTTTTTAATTGTTGTAAACGGTCCTGCACTTTATATCCTCATTCATCAACCTACATAGTATCTTGAACTCTAGTCAGCCATATCTCCATTGCTGGGGCTCTGGATTGTTTCCATAATAATGGCATCAAGCTTTTTGCAGTGTTTAGAATGCTCTCCTGCTTAGTGTGGTCAGTTTTTAATAGGAAAGCAGCGGAACTACCAGGAACACCAGGGATTTCACATACAGAAAACAATGCAAAGAGAACAGGATACTTACTCACACAAATACATGGTACAGCAGCCACATACAGGCGGTCCCTGGGTTACAAACAAAATAGGGTCTGTAGGTTTGTTCTTAATTTGAATCTGTTTGTAAGTTGGAACCGGTACATTTTTTAAGTGTAGCTTCAGCCAAAAAAAATATTTTTAAGCTTTTTGGATAGTGTAGGGAAGGGCTAACTCCCCTGTAACGTTTGTTTTGCTGTCTGTGCTCCTGTTGAGAAGATTTCACCTCACTTTCTGTCCCAATGACAATTGGATTTTGAATATTTCGGGTTGTTGTGGAAACAAGGATTGGTGATAAATCATCAGTGGAGACACCTTTTTCCCATAATAACTCTTACAGGAGTGAATTTCCCTTTCTAGGGGTGGATTTCCTCTCACTTCCTCTTGTCTCCCTCTGTTTGTAAGTAGGAGTCGTTTGTAAGTCGGACGTTTGTAACTAGGGGACCGCGTGCATCTAGAATATGAAGTGTTGGGGTAACAAACACTGCATTCAGATCCATAATTTCAAAGGATCTAACATTAAATTAAACCTTTTTATTTTAAGCCAGCCATAGTTCAGCAGGAACCGGCCGAGATTCCAACTATGTATGGGCAGGCTAAATGTACCCAAGTTGGGTACATAAATGTGCAGATTCACATACAACAATTTGAATTCCTCAAGTACTGCCAATCTTAGGCTGGCCATACATTTATACAATTTTCTGAACAATTTTCTTTAGATTTACCTTCACCTATGTAGTACAAGGGCCTGCCTAACTGAATACAATTGAAAGTGTTGTTTAGTTTTGACCTCTTATATGACCTATTATATGTTTTTTGGTAAATCTAAAATAATTTATGTATGGCCAGCCTTAAAGCAGAGCTCCACTCTAAAGTGTAAATTCCACTCATTGGATTCCTCCCCCCCTCCGGTGCCACAATTGGAATCTTTTAGGGGGGAGGGGGTGCAGATACCTGTATACTACAGGTATCTGCACCCACTTCTGGGCATAGGTAGCCGCAGAATATCGGCAGATGCCCGCCCCCTGTTGTGTTCTGGGAAACACTCGGGGACCAGTGAAGACATGCAGCGCAACTCGCAAATGCGCAATAGGGAACCGGGCATTGAAGCCGCAACGCTTCACTTCCCGATTCCCTGACCGAGAATGGCTTCGGGGGCAGCCGAGAGACGAGCAATTGCTCGTCATCTGCTGCCGACATCGTGGGCACCCTGGACAGGTAAGTGTCCATTTATTAAAAGTCAGCAGCTGCAGTATTTGTAGCTGCTGGCTTTAAATTTTTTTTAAGGTGGAGCTCCGCTTTAAAGCGGAGTTCCACCCAAAAAGAACTTCCGCTTTAAGTGTTGGTGACCCCCCTGACATGCCACATTTGAGGAGGGAGCAGGCACCCTGTTTTTACAGGCATCCAGCTCCCACTTCCTCCCTTGGCGCTGTGGCACTGGAAGAAAATTCAAGGAAATTGACCTCTCCCCCCTCCCTCCCTGCAATCTGCTGGGAAAGGTCACAGGTCCCAGGAGATTGCCTGGCTAATGACAGCGTGCAGCGAGGCTCGCACATGCAGAGAGCGAGCCCAGGTGCCCGCAGTTAGAATGCCGGCACCATGGAGAGGAGGGGGAGAGGAGCGGAGCTTTGTGCGCCCGCATAGCTGGACCGTGGGACAGGTACTTTTTTTAGCTGTGATTTTTTAATGGGTGGAACTCCGCTTTAAGCCCTGTATATATGATCTTAAAAGCGGGCGACAGATCGTCCGTTTTTTTTTTTTTGCATGCATATCGAACACGAGGAGTTTACTAAAGTTACAAAAATTTTTGTACGGCAGAATAAAAAATCGAAAGTGATGTGATGAGTTGTAGTTTATTCGTATTGTATTTTCAGGCGACAACTGTACTGATTAAATGGAAATCGTACAATTTAGTATCGTACGAGAATCATTTTTGTGCATGGTAGATCGGATAATATCGGATGAACTGTCTTGATCGGCTCTCGAAAGCTGTGTACTAACAATCCAATTATTGTACGATCTCTTTGAAAGCCGTATTTTTTGTAAGGTTTTCAGATTAGGTGTATGTATTTCGTTTATCTGGCCCAATAAGGGAAATCTACTAAAACTGGAGAGTGCAAAATCTGGTGCAGCTGTGTGTGGAAACCAATCCGCTTCTAAACTCAGTTTGTTCAATTAAGCTTTGACAAAAAAAAAAAAAACCTGGTTTCTATGCAGATGCACAAGATTCTCCAGTTTTAGTAAATCAACCCCAATGTGTCTCCTAATTAAACAGAATCAGGCATGATTTATTTTACAGAAATATAAGCATTTGAAGAAGTAAGGAACATATCAACACTTTACTGAAAATGTATAGAATAACCAGTTACATTGTAAACACAAGCTTCTAAGTGCACATGCTGATATATTATAGAATGGAACAAAGTCATCTCATAAAGAGTTGTAATTCATTATCTCCATCTGGCACCTTAGGATGCCCTTAAGATTTGAAATGAAAGCCAGTGCTCAAGGGCAGTTGTGGAGTTTAGTTGTAGTGAATGGGAGGAGCGGCCTTTCCATAAATTGTATAAATAATTTCACACTCCATTCATTCTACAGCTGCTTTGTGAGAGCTCAGAATTATATTTGCAGGCCTTTAGCTGTTTTGTTTAATTGGTATTCATAGGGCCTGCTTTTGACTCAAGCAAATATGGAATAAATACATTTTTCTCCTTTTGACATGACTATATTGCTTTGTGCTAGAGAAGGGTTAATATTGTGAGTACTTCCCTATCTGTATGCTTTAATCAGCTGTAATTGATGTGTGGGTGGGCGGGTAGGCAGGCAGGAGCATGACTGTCAAATTCACATGAATATTTGTTTGGTTTCTGCTCACCTTCACAATACAGATTGGCTTCATAATGTTAGCTGGAGTTGCACAGGTGTGCATTATGTTGTATGGTTTTTGCCCCTTTCACATGGGGCGGATCAGTGCGTAGATGTCCGCTTGCTCAGCCGGGATCGCCGGAGCGATCTCCGCTGAGCAGAAGAGAACAGGTCCGTCTCTGCACACTGCGCAGGGACAGACCTGTCACAGCGCCGCTCTCCCCTATGGGAGATCGGATGACGACGGACCGCAGTGTCCGTCGTCATCCGATCCGATGATGGATGGAAAAATAGCTTTTTCCTCCGTCACACTTTTTCGGATCGGAGTGGGTCGGATGTCAGCGGACATGCCACCGCTGACATCCGACGCTCCATAGACCCCTATGGAGCATCCGTTCAGGTCCGCCTGAAAAACTGACAGGCGGGCCTGAACGGATCGTTCGTGTGAAAGGGGCCTAAGGGTTGTCCACCTAAAGTGTACCCCGTAATGGGCTTGTGCATCATGAACTGTCCGTTTGCCTTTTAATACTTCACTGCAGCTCTGAAACTCCAGGTCCTCTATTAAAGCTGAACTCCAGATATGATCTTAATATCATACCTATATTGGACCAGCTTGGCACAGGGCAATGCCCTGCACTGAGCGGCTGCCCCGCTGCATACTAACCACAGGCGGTCACTTACTCTGCACCGGCACCATTCATAGAATTCCTTTTTTTTTTAATGAATACAAGGTGTTTTCTGAAATGACGAGGTGGAGATTATGACATTGCTGCTGACTACTTCAGTGAATGTCAGCTTCCACAGCAGTCCTTTAAGTATGAGACATGCATTCTTACCTTGTTCCACGTTGGATCATTCAGCTTTTTTTTTCTTTTTTAAATACATTACTTCCAAACAGTAAAATGAACATTCATTGTTTTTGATGGGATGGTCATCCTCGCTATGCTGCATCTGATTTCTCAGTTAGTGGCGGTATTACAGCCAGTTTCACATTAGGGACATACCCCCAAAAACTACCAAAAATGCATTGGTGCCTTTTTAACTGATGTGGCTTAATTTTACCAAGAAATTAGTAGAGGGATGAAATGTAAGTCGATTTCGACCTTAAGCAGCCAAGAATTTGTCAGGGAAACTGCCATTTCCTGTAGCCAGAAGTGACATCATCAATGTTACGTTACCAAAACAGGAAATTGTTTTTTTTTTCCAGAGACTGATTAATTTCAAACCTTTTTATGTATGTGATTACTTTACATTTTGTAGACATACATTAGTATAGATTTGCTGATCAGTCCTTGTGTTTTTTATTTGAAATGCTAAAGTCTTGCTGGTCTTCTTATCACTCTTCCCCATCGTCGAGGAGTTGGATGTAGCTTCAGGAGTTCTTAGGGTGGCTTCCTTCTGGTTCCTCTACGTCTTCTCTCTTTTCATAGCCTTTACCAAGGCTCTAGCATCTACTGCCGAAGGTAGTAATGCGGAGTTGGGGGGAGGAGGGTGGACCGCAATCTCGAGCAGAGGGTACCCCATAAGGACCAAATGGCTTGGATAGATACAAGTGGTTCTCAAAATCCTAGCTGTGAAGCAGAGACACCCCTAAAGGCTATAGTAGATACTACACTCGATCTTAGCCAAAGTGGTTATAAAGCCTAATGGAGTTCAGCTTTAACACCTTCAATGCTCCAGTGCTGGTCATTGCGGCTACCCATCACATGTGAGGCAGAGATAGTGGGAGTCTGCCAAAGGGTGGGCTTCATAATAGGTAGTATGTATTTGCATATTGGAAGAGAGTTGATTAATTATGCAGAACACTAGCAATGGAGCACTTAAGGACCGATTCAGACCATGGCGTCCTGGTGAATTTCAAAGAAAGTTTTAAAGTGTTACAAAACCTTTTATCTCCACCTAATTTGAATGCGAACACAAAGTTTGCATATTGTTTTATTTTCAAACTTTCGGTATCCACTGGTGCCATTCAAGGAGGCTTTCTTCCCTTCACTTCCTGCCTTCGGTTACGAGCAGTGCACATGTATTGCAGTCACATTACTGCTCTCCAGAAACTACAAATCTCATGAACGATTGCTCCTGCCTTTTGTGCTGTGCATGTATCCCCAGAGTTGTCTGGACAGCAGAAGGAGCCTGATGCAGAGATGTGTAGAGAACTGGACAGGGACACAGGGTGCTCTTTCCTGGTCACGATGTCACTCTGAAGCTCTTGATTTGCGGATTTGAGGAAGGGGCGCTTTCCTGGGATAATAAGTGTTAGTATTATCCCAGAAGCAAGCAGAGAAGGGTGACTACATTCACACATACAATAGGACCATTTAGATCAAACATAACCACCGTCATACCTGAAGTTGTAGCAGAGATTATAAATCCATTTTTTGATGATGTACAGTCAGATGCTGCAATTAAAAGATACAAAAATAACAATGGATTGTGGTCTTGTATTTTATGGCTATTGGGTTTGGTGACACTTCATCCCCCCTGTGTCCTCTTGTGTTAGATTGTTTTTATGTTTATCCTAAATTCACATACTCACCCACCAAATGATTCCAGGGTTGTCCTGCTGTGATCTGCTACTTGGCTGCCCCATATTGGACCCTGCACTGCCATCTTCATTTGTGACGCCATCAGGAGCCAGCTGTCTCTTCCGGTTTCTGGCAGCCAGCCTACTGATGATGCATGGCAGTTCTGTTCTCCTTCAGCTGCAGTGTGTGGAAGCACTTCACATATCCCAGGGGGCAATGGCCTCCTCACCCTGCATCTGATGTCATTGTCCCTGATCCCCCCTCACCTAAAATGTGAGCTATTTTACCTTGTGGAGGGGAAGGAGTGCGAGGGGGAAAGGTTTTTTTGAGTGAAGGTATATCTAGGCTAGTACATTTTAGCCTAGGCTGCAACAGAAGACTGCCTCTAGTGGCTTAATGGCCAATTCAATATAAAAACACAGGTAGAAAAAAACAAATGATAATATGTATATTTTACATATCAGTAAAATCTTTGCAGAATTTCTATGACAGATTCGCAGAAGTGAAGTCACTCCTACGTGGATTTTTTCTTACCATCCCAAGTCACTTAAAATTGTAGCTAGTGAAAAAGCACCTTGGGGTATAATGCTATGAAAACATATATATTATCTTTAGGCCGAATAATTTCATCCTGTATAATGCAAATAAAAATGTTCTAAGTTCCTTTTTGACACTTATCTCTTTAATACATATTCAGAAGTCACATTGCCTCGTTTTTGTCCTGAGTTGTATGTCTGTTCTTGCTTTAACTTGTACACTCAGCCTAGAGTGTATGACGTCTTTCAGGCATTACTCCCAACTGTTACGCTGCTCTGTGGAGACCTAGAACAGCCTCCGTCTGTGCTGAGTGCGGGAGGAAGCTTGGCTAGTGGCTGGAAGGATGCTGAGTCACTCGCTGGCTGGCAGTGACAGCTTCGATAGAAAGTCAAGCTGGGGGGCCCAGGAAAAGGGCAATAGTGTGGATATCCCATGTAGCACGTCCTCCCTTTACAACATCTCGTGCACATGGCCTGATTGTAGTACAATAAACATGCGTCACGTCAGCTATGTACAGTATTTCACAAAAGTGAGTACACCCCTCACATTTTTGTAACTACTTTATAATATATTTTCATGTGACAACACTGAAGAAATGACACTTTGCTACAATGTAAAGTAGTGAGTGTACAGCTTGTATATCAGTGTAAATTTGCTGTCCCCTCAAAATAACTCAACACACAGCCATTAATGTGTAAACTGCTGGCAACAAAAGTGAGTACACCCCTATGTGATAATGTCTAAATTGGGCCCAAAGTGTCAATATTTTTTGCGGCCACCATTATTTTCCAGCACCGCCTTAACCCTTTGGGGCATGGAGTTCATCAGAGCTTCACAGGTTGCCATTGGAGTCCTCTTCCCCTCCCCCATGATGACATCACGGAGCTGGTGGATGTTAGAGACCTTGCACTCCTCCACCTTCCGTTTCAGGATGCCCCACAGATGCTCAATAGGGTTTAGGTCTGGAGGTCAGTCCATCACCTTTACCCTCAGCTTCTTTTTTGCGTGTCTCCACAAGGTAATAAACATATCCTAAATGGATTGGTACAATCCAAATTGGCATAAAAGGTCAAATGGTAAAAATCTTGCAATATAAACACGGGGGGGACATCTAATATCTCAACGCGTTTTATGGCTTCTGCCACTCCTCAGAAGATGTAGGGTAGGTGTCTATAAAAAATATTCAGATTATTAAGGGTTGAAATTACATTATAGAATACATCTCTCTGTAGGGATAGGAGGGGAATGGTTACTCAATACTACTTACAGACATGCTTATGAGTCTGGGTGCAAGTGTGAAGACAGGCTGAGAAGGGTCATCAGCCCCGGGAGCTGAGGTGGAAAATCCTGACACACACCATTGGAAAACCAGTAGAAAACAGCAGTCACCAGGGATGAACCCCCATGGATTTTTGAAATGAATGTGATCCACATTAACGTAGCCATCTATAAAAATTGTATATAATATTTTGTGCACTATACATGAATATATGCAATGGAGTAGCTAATGAATGAAGGGAAATGTATTTGTGCTGGGATCAACCGTGGTAACAATCTATACCTAAATACGAGGCAGATATAGGTAATAAAGAGCGGCTGCCCCGTCTGATGACTGATGATCAAATGATTCATAGAGGTAATCAAGATACCATAGAGGTGATCAAGTAGCAGCAGAAGAGTCACAAAATACTAATCCATAGAATGAATCGAGCAGAGGAAAGGAGATCCCACCAATGCAGGTGCTTGGGTACAACTTTTTTTTCAGCTAGAAGAACAGTGATCATCATTGGCAGTGACATACAGTATTTAAATTTTACTCCAAATCTTGTACAGCTAGAAGTCAGAGGCCTTAAAAAATGTCTGAAATTACAAACAAAACGTTTTTTTTCCAAGTACTGCGTTTCTGGACTCCCTATAACATGACTCATTTTTATTTTTGTGTTCAAGTCCACTTTAGGGAGCATATTTTAACTTTTTTAGGATCAGTTTAAAAGAGGAAAAAAACTTGATAAATCTGAGATGTTCACCGACCTCTTTGTGTGGGCATGTTTTCTCTTTTCCTTTTGTTGAGTAAACAGCATTTCTGATTCAGGAACATTTAGTACAACACATTGGAACATCTCGATGAAACTATTAGCTATTACTTCATTTATCTATGAAGAAAGGGAAGTTGAGCTTTTGCTGCCTTTATGTTCCCTCCATCCCTTGGATGATTTTTTCAGTTTGTCATTAAACTTATTTTCACTTTCAACAAAAAAAGCCTGTGACGGGTATGAATAACAGGTACCTGAACAACAGGAATGAGTGGAATTTGGATGGGGGTTGACAAGCTTTGGCACTGTCAGTCAAACAGAGCCAGGGCATGGAAGTTGCTGCATGTATATATAGTGCCATCACTTTATACCTTTCCTCCAGTGTGCCCTCCCCCAGCAATGCAATATTCTCATTTCCCCATGCTGTTCTATTGTCATGGCTGACATCTTCTACTGGTCTTCTTCCAGGTCCACCATATCTCTACCACTGGGCAGCTACAAATAATGTGCATGCACAGGATTCACGTTGTCATTCCATCTTTTTTAACCAGATAATTTTTTATTGAAGTGGTTTTGTTCTTTTTTTCAACAATGCAGGTAGAAAAACTGAACAGAACCATAGTGCACCGAACATATAAATAACATAAAGATCTTTGGCGTAAAGTGACATTGACCTGAGGATCTCAATAGGGCTATACATGCCATTGACTGAGAGCAGTGATCGGGAGCTGGTCGGATGCTGGTTCTCCAGCATGCTCGTCTGACAGAAGCCAGCCAAATGGTAGAATAGATGAGTTTTTTTTTCTGCCAAAAAATATCTTCCTTCACTCCTCTTAAGCTCCATACACACGGGCCAAATATCAGATTATATCAATATCAAATATCAGATCAGATTTGTATTGAACCGGGGCTTAAGAGGAGTAAAACAAGATTTTTTTTGGGCTGAAAAAAAACTCATCTCTTCTACCTAAAAAAAAAATGACCTCCTTGAATATTTTTATTTTCAGACTTTAGTTCCACTTTAATAACTTACAAAGTAGTATGATAACGAGATGTGGTAGAGGTTGGTATAGGCTCAAAAGCTGCATAAAGCATTCTTATTAGAAGAATTCCATTCGGTGTTGTACCATCATGTGTCTGTTTTTGCTTTGCTGCTCGTATATTACTGTACAGATAAGGGGAATGTAAAAGTAGGTCAGTGTGGGGTCACCTATGGAATGAGAAGTATTTGAACATGATAATAGAGGACTTTTTTCCTGTATAAAACAGACATGTCTATTTAACTATTATTCTCTTTTCATTGCACTCAGGCTGAAAACTATATTTATCATTTTGCTCATTTTATTATTCATGCAACATGGA
Organism: Lithobates pipiens; assembly: GCF_037356315.1. Lineage (NCBI taxonomy): Eukaryota > Metazoa > Chordata > Amphibia > Anura > Ranidae > Lithobates > Lithobates pipiens. The sequence goes on along the minus strand of NW_027507790.1, from coordinate 87,378,860 downwards.
AATATTTTATAGTCCTTTGAATGTAAAGGCATTTGTCAGACATTACTTCCAAACATACAGTATGTCCTTGCAATAAAAAAAAAAAAAAAAAGAGGTTTTCATTATGTCATGCTACATTTTTATTTTATAAGGAATGTTGTTCAAAACAAAAACAAGCCTCCGAAAGCTGATGCTCTCAATGTAGTGATTTCAACAGTAGTGAAGCTGAATAAGGTGCAGCTTCATTGCCCTAGATGTAGCATAGTGTGCGCAGTTACCCCAAGTGCCACTTGCACATAATGCTTAGATTGTTTTGCCCATTTTCATCAGTTGATACTCTTGTTTCACACTATATAGCTGCAGAGACTGGTGGTTTTGAAAGGTTAAAAACTTTATGACCTTGAGTTAAGTTTAGAATTTAGAGATGTGGGTATAAGTAAAATGTTGTAATTGTGTCTGCAGTATACGTGACCAAATGGTTTCAGCGTACTCATTGCTATATAATAGGCTGCACATCTCACAAATGCTTCAGAGATTGCTATGTATGTAGGCACTTCCAGATCTACGCATTTACCAGCCAGGTGATCTGGGGGTGGGGGGTGGATCAGCAATATTCACTGCTGCTGATGCAGCTATTAGGCTCCATGCACACTGAAGCTCATAAACGCCCGTTTTTGGGAGTTTGGGCATTTTTTTTTTAACAGCCCATAAACTCCCCCCTATGTTATCCTATATGTCTATGCACACATGGACATTTTTGGATGTTTATCAGCAGTGGAGTTTATGGGCTGTTTTCTGAATGCCATAAATCGGGTTCGGAAGTCGTTTTTCTGACGAAAGAAAAAGCCAAATGCTGATCAAACGCTGATAAACGCCAATAAACGCTCAAAAACTTGGCTCACCAGCATTTTTTTACGTTTTCGATTCATTGAAAAAAAAACCTCTAAAAACTGCTAACGTCGAAACACGCTGAAAAATGCTATTGCAGAAATGTTAAAAAACGTGTGAAAGACTCACTGCAAAGCTACTGACGTATTTAGAACGTTATTTCAATGTCCAGTGTTCATAGAGCATTAGGTTGACAGCGGCATCGGCATGTAAACAAACTCCCAACTGCTATAGCAGCCTGGAGTTTGTTTACATTACTTTTCCTGACTGACAGTTTTTTTGTAGAAAATGATTCAGGTGGTTGTAAAGAAAAAAAACAAAACAGTCTGTGCTCAGTCAGCTTCAACAGAATGCAGAGGTGATATTAGGGGTCCAATAGACTCTTGATGTATCTTTAAATATAACCTGTCACCTGCAGTATGCTTTAACATAGACTCAGTTTTGCCAACCTACCAGATTGAAATTTACTGACACAACACCCAACATTTACTGGCACAGCCAAGCTTTTACTGGCATTTCCAAAAGTTACAAAATTACAGTTTTAAGTGCAAATTTCAGTATTTAGGCTACAAACAAGTACCCCGGGACCCAGGAACCCGGGACAGGTGAGTGTCCATTTATTAAAAGTCAGCAGCTGTAGTATTTATAGCTGCTGGCTTTTAATATTTTTTTTTTTGCCGAATCCCTCTTTAAGTAAGTAGCTCAGGGACAGGAATCAGGAGGGCAAGAAATTAGAATGGACAGCACACATACATGAAATTGAGTCTCACAGCACAGCAGCACAGATGATGATAACACCTCAATGACACGTCACATTCCCTCCTGACAGTCCCTCTCCTTATCAGATGGCCTCTTCAGTCCACTCCAGTCCAAACAGCACTGACAGTCCCGCTCCCAGCTTGCCTTGCACACATGAGGCTCCGGCTGCTCTGCTCCACTCCTTTGCACCATAACATTGCACATCACACTCAGGCACTGCCTCCGCCAGATGCCCAAACACACTGTAGCAAGCACTTGGATGGTCTTGGCCATAATTTTTATTGACAACCTTTAAATGTGTCTGGCAAAAAATTGGATAATATATTGTGTTTGTGTGCATTAAAATTACCTTGAGTGTATTTTTTACAGGAGCTCAATTATCCTGTGACATAGACAATTGCAACTGTCAGATCCCCTCCCCCAGCATAGCACACCGATCAGCGCTCTCAGCCATTGGCAGACTTTTTTCGGTCATGCCCCTTTGACAGGGGCTTCTGTCAGACCAGCTGCCTTACACACAGGCTGAATGTCGGCCGGTTTCTTTTGAACTGGCCAATGCCACCCAAAATTCAGGCCGTGTGTATGGCCTATTACGGAATGGGTTAGATTTTGCCTGCTGCTTCCATATCAAAGTATCACAGGAAAGCAAATGAGTGCAGCACCTATTTGCTTTACTTGATGTGGATGCATTATGGTTAGCTTGGGGTAGTCATGATCCAGTTTTGATGTTGCTGTTATTTAGCTGCATGCTCCTCCTGGTGAAGGATAGAAGAGTGTGCCTAGGTGGGTTGTGAGTATATGATACAATCAATGAGCTGATTATAAAAAACTCATGTTAAAAACATGGTCAGTTTTATTTTTTAACATCACTGCCTAGAAAAACAGCTTATGCTATGAAACCATACGTTCTCCACTGTTAATTATTGTTTTTCACATCTCCACGTGTATAAGATTGATTTTCTTTGATTATAGATCAGAGTACAGTAGTATGTATACAGTATATACATTTCGGTTTGAACTCTCAGCAGTACCTGAGATACTCTGCAAACATAAGTGTATGTCTCTGACTTTCCTGAAAGTAGTTCTAAACCCTTACCTATACACAGTGAGGTGACTGGACTGGACTCAGGTGATACACAGAGATGAAACAAATGACACTACATAAGTTGTACCTGTTTATCTGTCGTCTCCTTTCTACAGCCTTTCAAAGTCCAGAATTTATAAAGCATGTCTGAGCTGTGAAAAAAAAACAGGGGGCAGAGAGCTGAAATTACACTGTGCAGAGCTCAGTGAGAAGAGCTCTGATTGCTAACAGGAAAAGAGCTGAGGCTGTCAATCAGCTGTCACCTTTTTGCTGTTGGTGTCAGGAAAACTTGTCGGAAGTGACTCATATGAATAGCAGAAGAACGAAGCAACAGACAGAAATTACATTTGTGCTCTTAATTGAGACAAGTACAAAGTATAGAGGGATATGCTTTGTTCATATTTCATGTCTGAAGTTTACAACCTCTTTAAATTAAGAATTATACAAATAAAAGGTTACGTTGCTAAATATATACTGATGTACAATGCTTACTACCTAGAAGTCCTTGAACCAAAACAATCCACTGTATGTAATTCATAAATTAGAACTTATATGGCTTGTTACTTTCTGTACATACTCAAACGTCTACATTTTGGCCATATTCTTTTTGTTTGATCTATCCTAGGGAGGCACATTTGACACAAAGCAGAACAGTTTTCAAAACCCTTCAAATTCAGTCTGTTTGCATGGAAGATATGTTTGTATGGAAGATACATTGACTGTTATCAAGCAACTAACGCCCACGCTAACATATTCTGCCTGGTTGATGCAATATTGATGAAATAGGACCTCATGCAGGCGTTGCTGTGTACAGTATATTCAACTGCCTTTAATATAGCAGAATTTCCCTATACAGTGGAACCTTGGTTAATGAGTAACCCAGTTAATGAGCGTTTTGAAAGATGAGCAACTTTTTAAAAAAAATTCTAACTCTGTTTGCGAGTGTTGTCTCACAAAACGAGCAGAATTCAAGCTAGGTAGGTTGTGTCAGTGCTATTGAGCACAGCAAAGGAGCTCCTTGGCTGTACTCATCAACACTGGCCTAACCCCGTTTCTAAAACTGAAACAAGAAGTAAATCACAGTAAAGATCTAATTGGTATCTGCTTATCTGAGTCCATTTACGGACAGACAAAATTCCCAAGCCCTTTGGCTCCTAAAATGCATTTCCTTTTTTCCTTCTATGAACTAATTTTATCATTAAAAATGTTGTACTCTTAGCCTTTGTACACACGGTCGGAGATTCCGACGGAATGTGTCCTATCGGACCGTTTTTTCGGATAATCCGACTGTGTGTGGTATGCATCGGACTGTTTCCGTCGGATCCAATTTTCCAACTTGTTGGAAATATTTTCCGACAAACTGGTCCGATAGGACATACTCCGATCATGTGTAGAGAATTCCGATCGGACAAAGTGCCACGCATGCTCAGATCAAATTCCTACACCAAAGCTATTGGCTACTAGTGTGAACGTAGTCCCGTCGTAACGAAATAACGTCATCACGTTCTGAACGATCGGATTTTCCGACAACTTGGTCCGACCGCGTGTATGCAACAGTTTCGGACACAATCCGTCGGACAAAATCCAATGGATTTGGTTGGCAGAATGTCCGACCGTGTGTACAGGGGCTTAGACATTTGCTTGGAGATCCCATCATTGCACTGTATGTTTATATACTCTGGGTTTCCCCCCCTGTTCTAAGGGATGTCCCTATTTTGGAGAGTGCTGTGGAGCTGGAGCCGACGTGGCCAGTAATAATTTCAGTGACCCATTGAAAATCAGTATCCAGCACTTCATGTTTGCTTGTGTCTGGTGCTTACTTTGACTGTTCTAATGGAGACTTTAATGGTACTTAAATAGTTATAAATAGTTGTAATATAAATAATTGTAAATTACCCCATAACCATTCCCTGCAGAAAGCCATACTTCTGCTTTCTTAACAGATTTATGTTACGGTTCCGGTGTTAAAGGGCAGCTTTTTTTAAGATCTCCAAATGATACTCGAGATCCATTTTTACTACTTTAAAACCATTGTTATTTTATATAGTTAGTATTTGTTTTTATAGACATAGTAATTCTATACATACATATACATACATACATTTTAATATACTTATTTCCTGATTACATATGCAGGCTTTGCTTCCTGCTTACTACCGTTGCACAATATTTGCCTCACTGAGCCTTTTTTCACTACAAGTCCAAGAAACAGGATTTTGGTTATCTCTGATTGAAAAGAGTAGACTCTGCAGTCTTTGATAACATGACGTCTCCACAGTGCTCCTGGTATCATAGAGGATGCTTAGGATTTAGGTCACATGAGGGAACTAAGGAATAGTATTTTTTATTTCATGGTTTAACCCCTTGCCACCGAACGTAGGCAGATATGTGGTCTCGGCTTTAGGGGGTTATACCAGGATAACAGCTGCTCGGTTGTTATGCCGAAGGAGTGGGAGGGGACATCTCCCCCTCCCGCCCCCTTACGCCGTTCTTACCAGGAATCCCATCCCACTGGGAGACCCGATCCTCGATCTGCCACTTCCGGTGGCTAGAGACAGACTGCCACGAAAAAAAATATACAGTATTCAGAATCGTCTTTTTCAGTGATCTGAATACTTTGAAGTGCAAAGGAGGGATTCGGGGTCTTTTAGACCCTGATCCCTCCACAAAGAGTACCTGTCACATCCTATTACTGTCACAAGGGATGTTTACATTCCTTGTCACACCAATAAAAGTGATATTTTTTTTTTAAAACACGATGTAAAATTTTTTAAATAAATTAAATAATAATAAAAAAAAGTAAATTGCCCCTGTCCCCACAAGCTCGTGTAAATGGTGTTCAAATCACACATTGCCGTGATCGTCTGAGCGAGAGCAATAATTCTAGCACTAGACCTCCTCTGTGTTTCAAAGATGGTAACCGTTATTTTTTTTTAAAATGTCGCCTATGGAGATTTTTAGGTACTGTCGTTTGTTGCCATTCCATGAGTGTGCACAATTTTAAAGCGTGATATATTTGCTATCTATTTACTTGCCGTAACATCATCTTTCACATTATACAAAAAAAATGTTTAATTCAAAGAAAGTGTCTTTTTCCCCAAAACGTTGCGTTTAAAAGATTGCTGCACAAATACTGTGTGACATTAAATATTGCAACAATCGCCATTTTATTCTCTAGATTCTCTGCTAAAAAAAATATACATAATGTTTGGGGGTTATAAGTAATTTCCTAGCAAAAAATACAGACTTTTTTACTAAAAATAATAATGCAGTTTGGTAATGTTGATACGTTCTTTGTTGATTTGATATGAACTGGTCCACTTTAAATATTTTTTGCATATAACTGAACAGATTTAAAATGGTTCCATTACATTATTTAACATTGAAAAAATGTAACGTTTGTAGCAATTTGTCTATTTGTGAAACCAAGTCATTGAGGCTGGGTTCACAATGATGCGATGTTATACATTGCATGTGATTGGTACCGCACTGCTTACAGATTGTATGGCTGAATTCACATCGCATTCACACCAAAATGGTCCAGGTCCCTTTTTTTGGTCCGCACTGGAATCAGATCACATGGGTGTTCACACCCATGCAATCCGATTCCTGCACCTTTTGAGAGTTCGCACTACCATATGCAAACCAACTGGGGCTGTCTTTAACTTTCTGTTGACACCCGCAGTGGTTCGCATAGGGCTGTGTGAACTGCCGGCGAGTCTATGTGGTGCGGGAAACGGCACTGGAATTGCGCTGGTTCCCACATTGCACTAGTGTCAACATGCTATTAAGGACGACTCATACTACCACAAGAGCTATCCAAAACCAATGCAGTTTTCAAGAACAAATATGTTGCCTAAATGTGCAGCCTGCAGTGCAGTTTTGGAGAATATATATAAATGTAATTGGGTTGAAAGCCAGGATGGGTGCTTATATCTTTAGATGTGAATATTTAGCCAAATGTTTGTGCCCATTAAAAGATCCAGAAGTTTGACATAAATCCGGATGCTCCATTACTTTATTCAAGTACTTGGCACCTTGTCACCAGCATCCAGCTAGGTATAACATGTCTGCTTTGTGCTCTGTCAGGCTGCAAGTCCAAGCTTCATCGTCGGATGTTGCTAATAAATATAATAGCAGGTTGGGAATCATGGGGCATATTGTTACCGGAGACTAACATGAAACTTTTATCTCAGTATACTGTCTTAAAGAAGAAAATTGCTGACATGCGCACTAGAGCAGCATTCTCAATCTGTAAGGTAGATATTGCATGACAAAGTCTTTTATAAACCTTAATGAAAACATTTTATGAATTATCGTACTTTATGCTTCAGCTCTGATAAAATTGGTGCATTTAGTAACACATAAGAAAAGCATTAAATGTATTATCTGTACATAAGTTAGAAGGCTGGCCGTAGGCATTTTTAGGAGGAGTCTGGGGGGTATATATCCCTCCTCCTCTGGCTATTCCCCGTTGGCTCGTCTTCATGGTTCTGACCTACCGTATATACTCGAGTATAGGCCGACCCGAATATAAGCCGAGGCCCCCAATTTACCCCCAAAAAAACTGGCAAACTTATTGACTCGTGTATAAGCCGAGGGTAAGACATGCCTGTCCATCCCTGTGTGTGTGTCCGTCCATCCCTGTGTGTCCGTCCATCCCTGTGTGTCCGTCCATCCCTGTGTGTCCGTCCATCCCTGTGTGTGTGTGTCTCCATCCATCCATCCATCCCTGTGTGTGTGTGTATCCGTGTGTGTGTGTGTGTGTGTGTGTGTGTGTGTGTGTGTGTGTGTGTGTGTGTGTGTGTGTGTGTGTGTGTGTGTGTGTCCAGCCTACCTGTGTCCTGAGCCTTTGTCCCGAGCCTCCGTCCCGTGCCGAGCCTCCTTGCCTCCGTGCCTCGCCGCCGTGCCTCGCCGCCGTGCCTTGCCTCCGGTCCCGTCCCGTCCCGTCCCGTGCCGTGCCGTCCTGTGCCTTGCCTCCGTCCCGTGCCCTCTTCGTTCGTCGGCGGCCATTGTAAAATTCAAAAGCTGCGCCGCCGCCTTCGCCTGTGATAGGCGGAACACTGAATTTCCCAGCAGCCTGTGTTCCGCCTATCACAGACGTCGTATCATCCTCGTCCGTAGTACGAGGATGATACGAAGTCCGTGATAGGCGGAACACAGGCTGCTGGGAAATTCAGTGTTCCGCCTATCACAGGCGAAGGGGGAGCCGGAGGCGCGGCTTTTGAATCAGAATGGCCGCTGTCTGTCTGCTCGACACGCTGATCGAGCGGGCAGACAGCGATGACTCGAGTATAAGCCGAGGGGGGCACTTTCAGCCTCAAAAAAGAGGCTGAAAATCTCGGCTTATACTCGAGTATATACGGTACCCGTTTCCCCTAAATCTTCATCTTTACATATACGCTTCATTACACTTTTTATATTCATACATTCAGGGTATGCCCTCTTTTAGGTGTACTGACCTGCTAGGCCAAGGCACACCTCAGGTCTTGGTAGTTAGGGTTATCAAGATTTTAGATTTTAGGTATAATTCTTGATTTTAAAAACATTTACTTAGGTTTCTTACTACTACCACATGAAATTTCAGAGTGTGGTATGAATACATAATTGTAAGGTTTCCCGTTTACAAAGTAGACTTAAAAGGGAACGTCACCCTAAAAGGGAAGTTCCGCTTTATGCCTTTCTCTTCTACTTTTGGCAATGGTGCTGGTTCCTGGTTTTGACAGGTATTTTCTCCCACTTCCTGTCAGATCGCCACAGCGATTCCACCGGAAGTTCCCCGCCCTTCTTACACAACTATTTGGAACATGTCATAGGCCCGAGAAGGGTGCAGGACCATGGACAAAGCGCAGCTCAGCTTATGCATGGGCAGTGTGAAGCCACAAGGATTCACAGCTGGCTTCCCACAGAAACCATGCCAATGCCTGGGACCCAAAGACCAGCAAAGAACCATCATGAGTGAGGATGGTGCTGGATCCTGGAACAGGTGGGTATCCTTTTTTTAAATGTCAGCAGATACAATATTACAATTAAAATATACTTTTAATTTTTCTCAAACAGACTGAAGTTCCTCTTTAAATGGGGTTGATCTACTAAAGGTAAATAGACTGATTACTTTGCAAGAGAGTTTCCTCCTTGGGGTTAGTGTAGCTTTCCAGTGGCACCTCCACAGGAGGGCAAATACAGGTGTTTGTAAATGTATATTTTAGCCTTAATTTTATGTAATGTGGGATCAACACTAATGTGGATGATTAATGTGGATGATTACCATGATTGGTCCTCATCATCAGTCACTATATAAAAGTAAAAATGTGTTCCTTGAAAGAGACCAGTGATCTGGAGTGTTTCCTGAAATAGACCAGTGATTTGGAGTGCTCCCTAAATCAGACCAGTGATCTGGAGTGTTCCCTGAAATAGACCAGTGATCTGGAGTGTTCCCTGAAATAGACCTGTGATCTGGGGTGTTCCCTGAATCAGACCAGTGATCTGAAGTATTCCCAGAAATAGACTAGTGATCTAGAGTGTTTCCTGAAATAGACCAGTGATCTGGAGTGTTTCCTGAAATAGACCAGTGATTTGGAGTGTTCCTTAAATCAGACCAGTGATCTGGAGTGTTCCCCTGAAATAGACCAGTGATCTGGAGTGTTCCCTGAAATAGACCTGTGATCTGGAGTGTTCCCCGAATCAGACCAGTGATCTAGAGTGTTCCCTGAAATACACCAGTGATCTGGAGTGTTCCCTGAAATAGACCAGTGATCTGGAGTTTTCCTTGAAATAAACCAGTGATCTGAAGTGTTCCCCGAATCAGACCAGTGATCTAGAGTGTTCCCTGAAATACACCAGTGATCTGGAGTGTTCCCTGAAATAGACCAGTGATCTGGAGTGTTCCTTGAAATAGACCAGTGATCTGGATTTTTCACTAAATCAGACTAGTGATCTGGAGTGTTCCCTGAAATAGACAAGTGATCCAGGGTGTTCCCTGAAATAAACCAGTGAGCTGGCGTGTTCCTTGAAATAGACCAGTGATCTGAAGTGTTCCCTGAAATAGACTAGTGATCTAGAGTGTTTCCTGAAATAGACCAGTGGTCTGAAGTGTTCCCTGAAATAGACTAGTGATCTAGAGTGTTTCTTGAAACAGATCAGTGATCTGGAGTGTTCCCTGAAATAGACAAGTGATCTAGAGTGTTTCCTGAAACAGATCAGTGATCTGGAGTGTTCACTAAAATAGACCAGTGATCTGGAGTTTTCACTGAATCAGACCAGTGATCTAGAGTGTGCCCTGAAATAGACCAGTGATCCAGGGTTTTCCCTGAAATAGACCAGTGATCCAGGGTTTTCCCTGAAATAGACCAGTGATCCAGGGTTTTCCCTGAAATAGACCAGTGATCCAGGGTTTTCCCTGAAATAGACCAGTGATCCAGGGTGTTCCCTGAAATAGACCTGTGATCTGGAGTGTTCCCTGAAACAGATCAGTGATCTGAAGTGTTCCCTGAAATAGACCAGTGATCTGAAGTGTTCCCTGAAACAGACCAGTGATCTGGAGGGTTCCCTGGAATAGACTAGTGATCTGGAGTGTTCCCTGAAATTGACCAGTGATCTGGAGGGTTCCCTGGAATAGACTAGTGATCTGGAGTGTTCCCTGAAATTGACCAGTGATCTGGGGTGTTCCCTGGAATAGACTAGTGATCTGGAGTGTTCCCTGAAATTGACCAGTGATCTGGGGTGTTCCCTGGAATAGACTAGTGATCTGGAGTGTTCCCTGAAATTGACCAGTGATCTGGAGGGTTCCCTGGAATAGACCAGTGATCTGGAGTGTTCCTTGAAGTAGACCAGTGATCTGAAGTGTTCCCTGAAAATAGACCAGTGATCTGGATTGTTCCTTGAAATAGACCAGTGAACTGAAGTGTTCCCTGAAACAGACCAGTAATCTGGAGGGTTCCCTGAAATAGACTAGTGATCTGGAGTGGCATGTCGTTAGAAATGCTATAAATATGGCGGACATTGCAGTAACTTTGGAAAATCCATAAGTTGATAAATATTTGCGAAGATTTATTGTTTGTAAAAATGCATGGTTAAATCTGAATGGTGAATTTGTTTTGCGAACATGAAAATGATGGCAAAAAATTATGGAGTGATCTGTTTTGAAATATAATCCTATGTTTGATACCTAGAACTCCTAGCAAGCATTACAGTAGCCAAGAGTTCAAGTGGATATCTGTAATTTGTATGTAAAAAGTAACACGGTTGCCTACATGACTTACCGTCTTTCTTCAGTACCGTGAGTCACTAACCAAGAACAAGTATGCAAATCAAGAAAGTCAGACCATTGATTCAAACTATTAAAGGAAGAGGGCCAATGAGACTGTCAGTTATCTGGAATTTTCAGAGGGAAAGGAGTTGGTAGTATCCATGTTCTATAATAAGAGGTTTTCTTTAAATGTTAAATTGTGCAAAATATAGCACTCATACATTCTTATATATTGAGACCGCCAAGCCTCATTGATCAGTATTTCTGAAATAAAATTGATCTGCGCTGCCCCAGAGGATCTGTTTAAAAATTCACATTCTTCACATTTCTTTAACTGTCTTTTCCACCATAGATTTGAATCTTACCGATAGCCATAGCCATTTGAATCTGAATGATATAGCCTTAATAGGCTTTTCAAACTTCAACAAATGATGTGTTGTGGTAATAATAGTGTCTGCGAAGGATGACTTTCAGAGTGCATGTGGTGTACAACCAAAAGAACAAGTTAAAAAAATATGAAAGATTGGCTTTTGGAATTACATGGCAGAGAGAGCATACCTTTAAAAAAAGTATAGAGATAGATACGGGATTGCTATGGTGCATAGATGTGTCGCAGAATCACAACGTTATTGTACAATTTGTTTAAATACCCTTTTCTATAGTTTTATGTGTTTATGTTTCCTTCTAGTTCGGCCTACTTTTTACCTTATGTAGATTATATGAGCTGAAAGGTATAGTTGCGAAACAGTGAAATTAGACTGACTTTTGTTAGCATTTCTGTGCAGTACTAATCTTTTTTTTTTAAAGTGGTAGTAAAGTCTTGTTGAAAAAGGATAAAACGGTCCCCTCTGCAAGTTAAGGCTATGATGTACTAGTATGCACTGCATACTAGCACATTATGACAGACATACCTACAACTGGAGCCCTCCTGCACTGGGCTGTCATGGCTCTCCCTGGTCTCTGTTGCTTCCATCTTCACCCGCTCTTTGTTCCAGGTTTCATATCTTCGACCACTGCGATCTCATTGCCATGCATGCATACTGGAGTCACATTGCCACGCCACATAGGGCGGGCAGAAAATGTGGTCTGAGCTGTGCATGTTTGGCTCGGATCACATTATCGATGACAGGCAGGGGGGACATTTATGTCTCTTCTGTTATAAAAACCCTGCCTGTCAGTGGTTTTTATAATTCTTGACTTTACTACACTTTAAAGTCCAACTCTGAAAAAACAAATCCTTTAGGGGTGTAAATTGTAAGGGTTAAACACTTGTTAATGCTGGCCATACATGGATCGAAGTTCGGCTGGGTGAATTTCGATTCATGTGTGCCTACTACCATTGATCAGAAGTTAATCTACCAATCGACTTCTGTTCAACTGCCCTTTCAGATAAAAGTCACTCAATCAGCAGCTGCAGCCAATGTCTGCAGCGCTGATCTGTATATTCTGACAACAGGGAAGTCTCCCCACTGTTTGGATGGAGAAATCTGTTTAGTTTTTTTCATTCAGCCAGTGAGCTGAAAAAAAACTGAACCGTGTATGGCAAGCTTTGGTCTTGAGGGTGGCAGAAGAGGTTATATTAATGACCTTTTCCTTGCTCCAGCAGGCTCCATTTGACCAGTCTGTTGCAGCTTAGTGTCTAAGCTTCTCCTGGCTGGGGTTATACTCCTACTTCCTCCATGTACACTACAGGTATAAAAGCCATGCATTTTACATAATAGCACCAAGGCTATGCCTACACTGGAGCTTTTCAGAGGGAGAGCACCAGAGCCAGCTGGAGTCAGGTAAGTAATACAGCCTCTTCTGCAACCCTTAGACTTAGTGAGCATTTAACCCTTGCACCTGGGGAGGCTACTGCAAGTTTTCTTTTATGTGTGTCTTTGGGCTTTAAGGTGAAGGGGTAAAAATGAATTGTGGATTTTGTTCTTTTACTTACTGTGGGTCAGAGACTTTACACTAGCTGTCACTGAACAGGTCAAATCCAATTGCAGCAAAACCAGTTCTGGAGGAGTTTTTTCAGAAGAAACTTTTTTTTTCTCTGTTTGCAGTACTAGATGGGATCCAAAGGAGAAGTCTCGGATTAGGACTGAATATAAAAACAAGCCCACAGAATCCTTGACTTGGACACACTACATAATATTAGTACTTGAAAGGTCATGGCCATTTTTTCAGTTTGGCATAAGGCCCAAGTATCCACCCACACCATACATAGTTCATTAAAACATCAATCTATGCTTTGTATACAGCAGTATAAAAAAAGTCAAGGCTTCAGACATCTCAGGAAAATATAGACGCAAACACCTATGTAATGCTAATCGTTATTAGAAAATACAATATTCTTTAGTCTGTGGTTTGTTTATTCTGTACCTGTATGTTTGTCCACACTGCATATTGATGCTCTTTTTTTGTATTGTATTTTGCAGGTTGGAAAACTATGATAACATTGCACAGTGGAGCGATAGCATGTATGTACATCATACTTTATTAGTGTATTTAAAGTAAATTAACAGATCTGTTTATATCTAAGACTATATATTTTTAACAACTTTTTTATGGTGTTGGGAGAACTGCTTATATGCAAATTAACTGGTTTCCTCAACCAGACACGCAGAACAATTTGTTGCCTGAGCTTGACCTGCGTTACGTTGTTGACCTTCGGTTGGTGTCCAGCCTCACCACCTATGATATAGAGCTATGATATATGAGGAGGGGTCGTGCCTACACAAAGTTCATAAATTTGTTACTTTGTTCTCTTGTCTATGACTGTCTGGAACATAAGGATCCCTTTTGTCAAACATTCACTGGTGGTGAATCATCTACTGTCATTTAAAACACATGCTCCAGGAAGATTGTCCTGCAGTGAAAGTTTGCTTCATACATATGCCCTAAGCACTCATTCACACTAATGTAGTTTGACATTTGGTGTCATGCTTATGCATATATTTTAATGGGCTGCCTTAAGTAAAGAAGCTCATGCATCTTTTTGAGCTTTGAGCTATTGTTAACAGATCTTTTTGCACGATTGTCAGCAGGTTCATGCATGCACATAAACACGCCTCTTGCTTAGTGCATTTGGGGTGCCAAAAACAATGAATGGCTCCTCTTGCGTGACATGTTTATCGAACATTCCTGATGCGGTGCTACACAGAAATTAAACAAATCCTCTTACATAAGTTTTACCTGTTTATTTGCAGCCCCCTTTCTCTCCTCTACAGTCTTCTAAAACACACAGATCAAAGGCCTTTCCTCAGCTTCAGAAGGCAGGGGATGGGGATCTGACCTAAAACGCTGCACATCATAAGGGTAAAGAGCTGAGTGTAATCTGAGATCTGAATGGATGGAATGGGCACCCCCTCTAAAGAGTCTCATAGGGAAGCATGCACAGCTCAGGTTGCCAATCACTTTCTGACTATAGGGGATACCGGGATTGCTCTGTGTCAATTTTGTGAGCGTTCATTAGTGTGAATGCGTTATGTTTTTTGCAAGTCTAGATATAAACAGACCTTTAATGGATTTTTTTTTTTTAACAAGTAAAAACAACACCTTCAAATATTAATCACATATATCAGGGGTAATCAACCCTGTCCTCAGGGCCCACTAACAGGCCAGGCTTTATATATTACCTTGGGGAGATGCAGACTAGAATACTGCAAACACTGAGCAGAAAATGATATCACCTGTCATGTATTTCAGTTATCTTGCAAACCTGGTCTGTTAGTGGGCCCTGAGGACGGGGTTGATGACCACTGACGGCATATAGGTTCGCAGGCTGGCAAAATTAGGATTTAATTTGGAGCCTGGCATTGCTGACCTTAGAAATTGTATTGTTCCTGCTGATATTCTACACTCTTTGCTTACTTTGCCTGTGTGTAGGTGGCTGTGGAATACTTAATATTGGAGCTAATGCATTCATCATATTCAAGAAGGTGAAGGTTGTATGGGCAAAGTAGGACAACCAGTGGGATAGTTTTAAAGTGGTTGTAAACCCTTACATATACCTAGTGAAGTGACTAGCCTCATGTGAAACACAGACATGAAACAAATCCTCCTACATAAGTTGTACCTGTTTGTTTATCTGCAGCCCCCTCTCCTCCACAGGCTTCTTAAACACACAGATCAAACGTTTTTTCTCAGCTCCAGAAGGTAGGATTCAGGGATATGACATCACACACTGCACATCACAGAGTACAGAGTGTAATCTGAGATCTAAATGGAGGGAATGGACACACCCCCCTCTAAACAGTCTCATAGGGGAAACATGCACAGTTCAGGCTGTTAATTACCTTCTGTTTCCAAGGGTGGTGGGGCTGTCTTCCAGCATTGTTCAGTGTGAGCAATGTAGATAGCATAAAAGGAGAGATCAGAAAGGAACCACATAGAGGAGTATGTTTTGTTCTTTTTTAATTTCAGTGGTTTACAACCACTTTAATGGAGAAGTATGGCCAGCGTTTTTTTGGCCATACTTCTATGGATCACAGAAGTGTTCTGCTCTCATCTGACCCAGGCTAAAGCTGCTGTTGGCTGAAGTCACTCAGCTAGTTCAGGCTGGGGAAATATCCCAACTTTTCAGTCGAAATGCACCCAGATCCTTGGACCGGCAGCTGTCTCAGCCTCTCAGCATCATGCCAGGGAGTGCTGGAGGGTAGAGCAGAGTCACTGACTGATAGTTATGGTTCTCTGCTCAGTGAGGAGGGGGAGCGCTGAGCGATCATCGGTGTTTGATCACTCAGTACTCACTGCAGAGCCGGCGGGGGACAGATGCAGCATCAGACCAATGCTGCATCCACCTAGGTGAGTAAAAGGCTTGTTTTTTTTTACAGACACCATACTTTTAAGTCTAAATCTGCAAATATTAAATCGGATCTATGGTCAAAATGTAAAATTATATACTCCTTTCCACATTGTGTTTACATTTTTAGCCTTCTTCTATTAATCTGAATGATCTTAAAGATTGTGAACATACTTTGTTAAGATCCCAATAAGGTCTTGGTGGTGCCGCTCCAGGCTGAGGTGTAGAGCCCCATTGGCACGCAGGATAGTAGGGATGGAAGCATAAGAAAAACTCATTCAGTAAATAATGAACATTTAAGCATAAAACCACTACTCCCTCTCTAGCCGATCCTAGTATGGATGTATACATGTGAAAGCCTCAGTGATTGCCTATGATTAAGCCCTGGTGGGTGGGGTTAAATATGTCAGCGGGGCCGTGGAGAGGAGTTGACTGAAGCTTTCACATGTATACAGCCATACTAGGACCGACTATAGCGAAAGGTGGATTCAAGCTTAATTTTTAAGATCCCCAAACATTTAATTTCCTTGAATTATGTCACACATTTCACAAAGCCTGCCTTCTAAACTACCAAGGTACTGAGAGGAGGAGTTTAAAGAGGTGGTGTCAGTTTAGGAATCACTGCTTGTAGGCAGCAAGGTACCATGGGATGTAGTCCTTAGAAATGGAAAGGAAACTGCAGAGGAGCAGCTGCAAAGCATGCAGGGAATCCTGTAAGCTGTGGAAAGAGATGGTCAGCAGACAGACAGAACCCACAATGTGAAAGTAGATATTTCTAGTAAACTTGTATTCTTAAATATAACTATGTTTATGAAAATGCTGATGTTATAAAAGGAAAGTGTACATAAAGGGAAAAAAGTATTTGATACCTTGCTGATTTTGTAAGTTTGGCCACTGACAAGGAAATGATCAGTCTATAATTTCAATGGTAGGTTTATTTTAAGAGTGAGAGACAGAATAACAAAAAAAATCCAGAAAAACGCATAAAAAAAAAAAAAAAAAATCGGTTTGCATTTTAATAAGTGAAATAAGTATTTAACCTCTTCACAAAACATGACTTGATACTTGGTGGCAAAACCCTTGTTGGCAATCACAGAGGTCAGACGTTTCTTGTAGTTGACCACCAGGTTTGCACACGTCTTAAGAGGGATTTTGTCCCACTTCTCTTTACAGATCCTCTCCAAGTCATTAAGGTTTCGAGGCTGAAGTTTGGTAACTCAAACCTTCAGCTCCCTCCACATATTTTCTATGGGAGTAAGGTCTGGAGACTGGCTACACTAATACGTCCCATTTTGATGACATACTTCCTGTTTGCGATCCACGCTGGTTGTCGTCCCCTTCCGCTGATGTCATTTCCGGGATCTATGCTCCATGCTGACTCAGAGGGCGCCATTGCTTCACCAGTTGGAGAGATGGTGGACGGAATGATTGATCCTAGAGGAGTACTCAATAGCCAGTTCTTTAGGTTAGCACGGATGAGAGAGAGATTTTCTATTTGGCCCCATGGGGTGTTTGGATGGGTTTGGAACCATTTAGGTAGTTGAGCAAAGATGGCTGCTAAATAATAGTTCTCAAAGTCTATGGATCCTGTACCACCCGCTAATTTGTGTTTTACAAGTTTTGAGTCTGCACATCTGGGCCTTTTACTTTTCCAGAGAAATTTGTTAAGAATTGTTTGGAGGAATCTGAAGATGTGGCCATGGGGATGGGAAGGGTTCAAAAAGTACAGTATTTGTGGGAGGCACGTCATTTTAAAGCCTCCCTGGCCATGACAGTTCATGTTTCTCTATTTGTTGGGAGTCTGTTTGGATTTTATGAAGAAGGGGTAAGAAGTTGGTGGAGTGGAGATTTTTAGCTGATCTTGTTAGTTGAACCCACAGGTATGAGATGTCCTTTTCTGCTCAAGTGAATGGGTGTTGTAGTTGAAGTAGGTTTTTTTGTCATGGCATCAAGCTTTATGTCAAGTATAAACGATTTGGTCGTACTTACTTTATAATATGAGACCTTGCTAAACCAATTTAGAATGTTTTTTGCTTCTTCCAGAGGGGAAGCCGGGTTTGTGAGGATTAGTATCACATCATCTGCAAAAAGGCTGATTTTGTGCGGCATGTTCTCTATTTGTAGGCCTGAGATGGAGGGGTGGGATCTGATGTGTTGCGCTAGTGGTTCCATGAGCAGGTTAAAAATTAGTGTGGACAGTGGGCATTCTTGACGCGTGCCATTAGTTATGGGGAGTGGTCGGGAGACCATGTCTGCTGTTAACACTTGGGCCAATGGGGTAGAATATAGTGTCATGATGGCTCTAAGAATGTAGTCTCTGAATCCGAATTTTTGGAGTACCATTTTGAGATATGACCAGTGCACCGTATCGAACGCCTTCTCTGCATCCAGATATAGAAGCAGAGAAGGCGTTCAATTGGATTCTGCATGGTAGATTAGGTTAATCATCCTTCTAGTTGCATGCGGTGCCTGTCTGCCTTTGGTGAAGCCAGCCTGGTCTCTGTGAATGAGGGTGGGCATAATGTCTAGCAGTCTCGCTGCTATGGTTTTAGCGTACATTTTTTGATCAAGGTTGAGTAGGCATATTAGGAGAACATTTTGGGGTGTATTCAGCTCCTTCCCTGGTTTCGGTATCTTTATTATCAGTGCATTCAGAGATTCATTTGGGAACTTGGAAGAAGAGGCAGCGCTATTGAATGCATCTGTTAGGTGTGGGAGTAAATGTTCGGAGAATTGTTGTAATATTCTCTCGTCAGACTATAAAGTCCTGGCGCTTTCCCTGTGGGAAGTGAATTGACCATTGCTTGAATTTCGCGTTCCTGTGAAAGGAACATTCAAGTCTGATAATTGATTTTCAGTCAGAGCTGGTAATTGGATACTTTGGAGAAAATTGTTAATGTCATCATGGGAGGGTTGTGGAGTCAGAGGGTCTTGTTCTAGGTTGTATAGGTCGCTGTAATAGTCACTGAATGCGTTGGCTAAGTCTTGATGGTTCGTCAGTGGGTTTTCTGTGTTGAAGTGGTAAAGTTTGTGTATTTTGGTCTTGGATCTTTTACCTTTGATACGCTGTGCTAGTCTTTTCTCTGCTTTGTTGGAAGTGGAATATGTAGTGGCTCTCAACTTGCATTGAAGGAGGTCAAAGGAATGGAGGAATAGTGTTTTAAGTTCCTGACATCAGTTGGTCTGTCTGTGGGGCCTGAGGGTTGGCTTTATGTTGTAATTCTAGGATCGCTATCAGAGATGTGATCTCATGAAGGCGCCCTCTTCTTTTTGTGAAAAGAGCTTAGTTTCATCAATACCCCTCTCAGAAAAGCTTTGTGTATACTCTACACCACGTTAGAATTCTGCAATTTGATCAGAGATCTCTGGTGTGTAGTCATTGTGTTGTATATAATTATTCGCCCTCCAGAGATATGTGTTACAGTGGTGTTTGGAGTCTTCAATGGTTATTGGGATTGGGGTGTTGTCTGACCATGTTGTGGTGTGGATTGCAGACACGCATATTTTTTTGTAATAGCCATTTGTCAGTTAAAAACAGATCTATTCTTGAAAAGGAGTTATGTCTGGACATCAAAGAGATCATGTGAAGAGATAACATTTTTCAGTGTTGAGTCCCGCCTTTTCGCTGCAGATGTATCCATAAGGATGTCGGGGACCAGGTTAAAGTCTCTACGGATTACTAGGTGACCCTGTTGTATGGGTTGACATTTAGGGACAGGATATTAAGTGGCATCTTTTGGGTGTGGGGTGGAAGAGATAACACTTACAGTTAGCAACTGTGGTTCAGCTCACCCAAGATTCGGTGGTGCATGGCCCGGTCCATCTTTCCTTTGATGCAGTAAAGTTGTCTTGTCCCCTTAACAGAAAAACACCCCGAAAGCTTAATGTTTCCACCTCCATGTTTGACCGGGGGGTAGTGTTCTTGGGTTTGTAGGCAGCATTCCTCCTCCTCCAAAAACTTTTACCCAGTTCTCCTCTGAATCATTTAGCTGTTCATTAGAAAACTTCTGCCGGGCCTGTACATGTGCTTTCTTGAGCAGGGGAACCTTGCGGGCAATGCGGGATTTCAGTCCTTTAAGACGTAGTGTGTTACCAAATGTTTCCTTGGTGACTATGGTCCCAGTTGCCTTGAGATTATTGACATGATTCTCCCGTGTAGTCTGGGCTGATTCCTCACCGTTCTCATGATCATTGAAACTCCACAAGGTGAGATCTTGTATGGAGCTCCAGACCGAGAGAGAATCACAGTTATTTTGTGTTTCTTCCATTTGTGAATAATCGCACCAACTGTTGTCACCCTCGAACAAAGGCGCTTGTAGATGGTCTTGTAGCCCATTCCAGTCTTGTGTAGGTCTAAAATCTTGTCCCCCGACATCCTTGGACAGCTCTTTGGTCTTTGCCTTGGTGGAAAGATAGGAATTTGATTGATTGATTGAATGATTGATTGATTCTGTGGACAGGTGTCTTTTATAAGGGTAACAAGCTGAGATTAGGAGCACTCCCTTTTTGCTGACAAGTGTCAGCTTGTTACCTGTATAGAAGACACCTGGGAGCCAGAAATCTTGCTGATTGGTAGTGGATCAAATACTTATTTCACTCATTAAAATGCAAATCAATTCATACGTTTGTTGAAATGCGTTTTTTTCTGGATATTTTTGTAGTTATTCTATCGCTCACTGTTAAAATAAAGCTATAATTAAAATTATAGAATGCCCATTACTTTGTCAGTGGGCAAATGTACAAAATCAGCAGGGGATCAAATATTGTTTTCCCTCACTCTATACTGTGCTCATAGATCTCCTTTAAGAATGAAACTGTGGAGGTGTGGAATTTTTTTGCCAGCCTGCTATAGTTAGCTTGTGTTGTTTAGTTTTACTTTTATGAAAGAAAAAAACCCAGAAATGTCACTGTGTTTTCAGACATGTTTTACATGACAATTTATATATAATCAACTTATCAAAAAAGGAGTTGTCACTTTCATTATTATGACCACAAAGTTGCTATGTGATGCACAAATGACTATGATGATCCAAACAAGTGGTACGAGCCTGCTCGGTATTATGACTAGCAAGCGGTGTGACCTAGAGAAGAGTTCATTATAAAATAGCTTCCTCTTAGCAAGCATGACAACGAATGTGCAATGGAAAGCCCCTCATTTAGTGTTTCCTTTTTCTGCTTTCACAGCACACCACTGCTTCAGTCACTGCAATGAATGGGGACACTATTCAACCTGAAAGTTCCTCCATCCCTCAGGGCTGGAATGAGTTCTGTGAGCTTCACGCCATCTCCACAGCAAGGGAGTTGGCAAAGCAATATTGGTTGTTCGCAAATCAGAACCCACACCATGACATCCTTGCCGCAGAGAACTTCTCCCTGCAGTTCACAGATCTCTTCCAACAGTATTTCAGAAACGAGGTGAGGGAAGGCTGGGGCATGGACCAATACAGGATTTTTCCTTTCAGTAGAGTAAAAGATTATAGAGAGACAGGTAGCAGGACATCAGAGGAGCCTCCTAGTACGGTTGCAGCAAAAGTAGAGGTGGACTTAACACCTCACCATGAAAACACAGAACAGACAGCTAGTGACACTTCTGTCCACAATGTGCCAAAAACTTGGAGTACAGAGGAGCTTGGAAACAACCTCACACCTGCTCCTCCAAGACCATTCATTAGATTCTCCTTCAATCAAATTCGTAGAAGCCTTCGAAATATTTTCCGTAGGAGATCTGCAGATTCAAATCCTCCAGAAAACCGAGAAATGGACTCGGATACAACCGTTTCTCATTCCTGGCATGGCTTACATAAGAGGATTTTACCATGGACTTTAATCAGGGAGCCAGTGGTTGAAATCCGAAAGGAAGGAATTTTGAACTACAGTATGGTAGATGAGGCAAGCATGGACAGTGGAACACTTTGGCAGAGGTGCAGATTAGTTTTACGGAAAGCAAGTCCTTCGGATAATGAAGAATATCTTATGGAGTTGTATGATCCACCCAAGGTAAGTGATCTGTACATTTTTATTTCTCTTATGTGTTGGAGTTTTGTAACTACTGCCTCCTTTAGTTTGGTTAAAATAATTTTATGTTTTGAATGAAGTTCCTCACATTAGATTTAAAACATTGTATTTTTTAAGATCTTGTATTGACCATTGAGGTGGAAGAGATGCTTGTTCATGGAATACATGTGTTAATTAATGCAGGGCTCATACAAGCCAGATGCAGACCTGCAGGATAAATGTTGTACATGGTCATAAGTGCTTGCATTCTGTTCCATGGGCTCTGTTCAAGGCTGATTTACTAAAACTGGAGCGTGCAAAATCTGGTGCATCTCTGCACAGAAACCAGTCAGCTGCCAGATTTTATTATCAAAGCTTAATTGAATAAACTGAAGTTGGAAGCTGATTGGCTATCATGCACCACTGCACTGGATTTTGCACTGTCCAGTTTTAGTAAATCAACCTCAATGTATTGTGCTGCAGTGCATTTTAAAGAAGTATTGCATGCTTAATTTGGGTACTTGCAGTTGGTCATTCAAGCAAAATGAATAAGGTTTTCAAAATGACATGCAGTAATGTGGTTTGCTATGAACTAGTCCTAAATCACGCCAAAGGATGACAAAGTGGCAAAGCAAATCTAATTAGGTGAGTGAGTATACACTGAATATCTGTAGATTTGCTGCATACAGTATATGCAGTTGTATTTAAAAAAATACAGTTTATCTTGTTTTTTTGTTTTTTTAACTAAAATAAAAATATAGTGTACCTAAAAGTTTCATGTATATAGGATGCAGATGAACAGGTGATTTAGATCCCAAGTTTTACTTTGACTATGAAAGTGTTTTCTTAGTTTAGAGAGTTGGACCGCAGCTCTCTTACACAAAGCAGTGCCCCGCTCACCAATCACAGCACTGCTCAGGGAACAACATTGCAGTTGACTAGCGCAATGTTTAGGGAGGCCATGCCAGAGCTTTGGAGAGCCAGGATACTGCTTTGTGAGAATGAGCTGCATTCCGACTCTCCTATGTGCTGGCGGTACATGGGATTTTAAAGTGGTATTAAACCCAAAACTAAAAATGTATTATCTTGAAGCTTACCAAACATTAGTGGTGGCTGCATTCGTTTTGTTTTCTATGGACTTTTTCCTCTTTTTTCACCTGGTGATCTAGCCATTCTCCTGGAGAGTTTGGGCATTTAAAAAAAACAACAGACATACTGGCTGGATGACCAGATGAAAATAAAAAAAGAAAGCCTAAAAAAGGAAACGAATGCAGCCATCACATCAAAGATTTGGTAAGCTGCTATATATTTAATGTTTGTTTTTGTGTTTATTACAGCACTTAGGAGTGAAAAAAAAAGTAAAAGCACGCCTAAAATGTAAAAGTGCCCCATATTGTTTACTGTATTCAATTGGGTTTTAAAAACATAGCATCGTCTTTATTTTTACCTAATTTTAAGGGCAGCAAAGACTTTTCATGTCCAAACTTTTGATACAAAAGTCCCACTGAGTTTTCTTCAGCTTGTGAAATTTTTCTGTATATATTTGTTCATGTTAATATTTCATCCGAGTTGGCCAAGCTGTAGTTTAGTTTTGCTGGCTTGTATTTTTTATTTTTTTTAAATAACTGCGCGTACCAGTTATGAAAACATACTTAACAAACACAGCGGTTTGTATGGAAATTCTGTGCCTGAGTGACTTTATGATGGTTTGCCCTAGTTTTGCATAGGCCTCTTACTTTTGCATTCTACAGGCAGTCGGGTAATTTTATTTATTTTGGCAAACAAAAAGGCTTGACAGTTGGGGCAGGTGATTTTCTTAGTAATCATTATTTCCTTGGTTTCAGAGTAACTCCAGTTAAGGCCTGTGTAAGGAATGAATGATAGAACTTATTGAAATATATATATTACTCTGTGAAAGGAAAAGAGCAAACATCTGACCTGTGTCATCAGTGAAAGCTAAAAGAAAGTCGGAGAAAGGGCGATGGTTCATTTCTGAAAACAGATGAGTTAAACAGACTTTCCGGTTGCATTCATACCCGAGCGTCATGTTTTTAAGCATTTGTATGTGCGTTTGTGTACAGCATTTTTAATGCATTAATAGTTACAAAGTTACAAAGTAAGGTTGAATAAAGACACCAGTCCATCCAGTTCAACCTGAGTGTCTACAATTGTCCCCATCACTGTAATGAGTTTTGGCATTTTTTTGATTAGCCAATAGAGAAAAATACTGGTTTCATCATTTGTTGCTATGTTTTTCAGCTTTTTCATCCAGTTTTATTTATTATTTATTCATACTTTTTTTAACTTTTTTTATAAGGAGTTAAGGGTTATGGGTTAAAGATTAGGGTTTAATTAATTAATTATTATTTATTTACTATTTTTTTTTTAGGTTAAGGGTTAGGAATAGAGTTTAATATTGGGGTTAGGGTTTGGGAGTTAATATTAGGGTTAGGATATTAGAATTAGGGGATAATGTTAGGAGTTGGAGTTATTTTATTTATTTATTTATTATTATTATTATTATTATTATTTTGTTATTTATTTATTTGTTTATTTAATATTACTTTTATTATTTTTTTAATTATTATTATTATTTATTGCATTTGAGCTGAAAAATGTGTGACAAAACACACCAAAACGCCAAAAAACGCATACATCAAGCGTTTTCATGCATTTTCAGTGGAACACAAAAATGCTTCAAAAATGCACCAATCTGCCCGAATTGAGCTACAGAAAAAGCTTTATGAGTTTCAGGCGTTTGACTTCAGGTGACATTGTAGCGGAGATATGAACCATCTCCATAGAGAATAATTGATTTTTATCTCCTCCAGGGTTTTGGAGCTTCGAGCTACAAAACGGTGTACTGTGAATGGGGCCTTAATCAGAGGGATTCATAGAGATCACAGCAGCTGGTATTTCAGATTGATTCATTTAGGAGTTTGGGCATAGAACGATGGCCCCTGTAGACATTTCTGCCAAACCTATGACAAGCTTGAAAAGATATGGTTGTGTTGGGTTCCTTGCCTTGATAACCCTCTGTGGAGCCTGTGTTTGTAGAGATATAAAACTGTACAAGCTGATGTCTGGAGTAGTGTAAGAAGAAGAACTAGTTACATACGAGAGGGAGTGACAACAAACATCTACATTAAAGGGAGATAGGTGTGTCTTGTGAGATACTGCCCTATTAAGCACATTGGACGTTCAGATAATGTGTATTAAATCCCAGTGTTTTCATGCATTTGGGAGGCACAGATGCAGCGTCCAGCTCTACCACCAGCAGCCTGTCAAAATCTTTGACAGGCAGAAGAAGTATGTGGCAGACAGACACAACTGGATACTGTACCAATGGTACTCGTGTTTGGGGTCATAATGCATTTGGGGATGTATTCCTGTAATGCAAAATACCTGCGTTCTGGGCCTCTGTCCCTGAATGCATACAGTCCCAAATGTGAGTACAACTCAGTACAGAATGCAGCCACTGCGTATTTCAGCCTGGCATAGATTTTGACAGACTGCTGGTAGTTGTGCTGGATGCTGCATCCCGGTTGAATTTAAACTCCAGGATTTGACACATATGGGCTAATGCCCAGTGTCCATACAGACTTAGAAATGGGAACAGAGGGGCGCCAGACTGAGTGCAGTATAAATCATATATTTAATAAAAACAAGTAGTAACTCACAGGTTAAATTAGATGAGTTCAGTATGCAGTGAAAATCGCCAGTCCTGGAGTCTCATAAATGTCTTCCCTTTGCAGCCTGGGGCACTGGTGTGATCTTACAGGGATCCAGAAAATGCTGGGAACCAGGAGGCAGGAAACAAGAAGCAGCTGGTCGTGACTTCACAGGAACAGGAAGTGTGATTATTCACAGTGGCAAGGAATGGTAATGCATTTCGAAGCTACAGCTTCTTCATCAGACCATGATTAGCTGGCAAACCTGGCAGTCTTATATTACAGAGGAAATAGAAACAGAGAGATCTGATGGGCTGGCCAGCCCGTCAATCAAATACACAGATTCAAAGAGGTAGATGGCTGGAGACCGAAGAGAATGTAAATATGAGTAAGAAGCTTGCTGATTAATAGTGGAAGATAAGTTTATAACGTTTGCAGAAATCGATCAATTCACTAATTGATTAAATACATAAATATAAAATGTATAAATATACCTCAAATTTAAAATGAATACATTTTTATAAGTAAATTAACTAAAAAATGAATTAAGAAAATTATTAGCAATTTGGAAATCAATTGATTATTATAAATTATAATGAATTAATAAAATGGTGAGAATGGAGGAAAGAGAGGACTCTATGCTAGGTATAATATTAAGTTTCTAAGTTATATCATGACCAAAACATCATGTACATGTTCACAACATGCAGTTGTAAACATGTACATGTGCAACAAACGCATGTATATACGTGAGTATATACAAACATCTTTCTGTCCCAATACTCTCTAGAGGGAACATACTATTGTATAAAAAAGGGGAAGGGGGAAGAGAGAAAAAAAAAAAAAATAAAAAAATAAAAGGGGGGGGGGGACAGTCACAGTTTATTCTGAAAGCGACCAGATTCTGCCTGGAACATAATTACTTCAACTTTGAGGATGATTATTACCTTCAGAATACTGGGACTGCTATGGGGGCAAATTTTGCCCCCAGTTATGCAAATCTCACGATGGGCCTATGGGAGACCAGGTACATATGGGCACATAACCCATTCGCAGCGCACCTGGTCTTCTATGGGCGCTACATCGATGACATTATTATCATCTGGGATGGTCCTCCTCATACTGTACAGGAATTTCTATCACACTGCAACTCTAACAATTTTGGTCTTTCCTTTACCTCAGAAATAAATGCCACTTCTCTTTGTTTTTTGGACCTGGAACTCAGTCACCAAGAGTCCACAATTATAGCTAAAGGTTACACCAAGCCCACATCAGGGAACTCTTTTTTACATTTCACCAGTTGTCACCATCCGAGATGGGTTAAAAATGTCCCCAAAAGTCAATTTTGCCGGTTACGGCACAATTGCACTAGGTTGGAGGACTATAATGCACAAAGTGTTCACCTCAAACAGAAATTTATAGAGAAAGGCTACCCCCCAGACCTCATCGATCAGGCTCATATGGTTTACAATACCAATGACATTCCAAAATCAAAACAGCGATCACAAGAAAATGTAGGAACAAGATTCATAACCCAATATCACAACAAACACTGGAAAATGGAGAGCGTTTTCAAAAAACACTGGTCTATACTACAGCAAGACCCACACTTAAAAACCAGTATTCCTACAGTGCCACAATTTGCCTATAGGAAGGCTCCAAATATAAAAGGGAAAATCGCTCCTAGCAAAATTAAATATGCCCAATCTATATCCAATAACATTCAACTAACACTCATTCCTCTGGTGGGTATGTTTCAGTGTAAAAAATCCCTGTGCCTGACTTGTGCTCATATTGAACATGGTCAAAAATCCTTTGCTCATAAGGGTAAGACATACACATTCAACACCTTCCATAACTGTTCTTCCATGTTTGTGGTTTACTGTCTAGCCTGCCCTTGTGGCATGCTATATGTGGGCCGTACAATCAGAGCCCTTAGAGCCAGATTTGGGGAACATCGCAGATTTGTCGATGCTGGTCTCCCTAAACACAGTGTCCCCCGCCACTTTCTAGAATATCATAAACAATCATCCAAGGATCTAAAAGTTTGGGTCCTTGAATCAATTCCAGATAAATTTCCCCCAGCAGAACGTTTCAAAAGACTGTGTCGTCAGGAAACGTATTGGATTTTCACTTTGGATACTATGTCGCCTAGAGGAATGAACGAGGAGATCGAAATCAGCACTGTTATTTAATCAGGTGCTGGTGTGATTTTCCCCTGGTCATGCCTCAGTGGGTTGCCCGGTTACTGGTGAATGGATACCCAGTTTTATCCACTAAATAGCTCATTTGGGCAACAGACACAAATTTGGCACCGCTTTTTTTTTTTTTTTTTTTTTTTTTTATTTACCACCCCCCCTTTTTGTTTTTGTTTTTACCACCCCCTCCCCCCCCCCTTTTATTTTATTTTTTTTTTTTTTTTTTTTTTTCTCTCTTCCCCCTTCCCCTTTTTTATACAATAGTATGTTCCCTCTAGAGAGTATTGGGACAGAAAGATGTTTGTATATACTCACGTATATACCTGCGTTTGTTGCACATGTACATGTTTACAACTGCATGTTGTGAACATGTACATGATGTTTTGGTCATGATATAACTTAGAAACTTAATATTATACCTAGCATAGAGTCCTCTCTTTCCTCCATTCTCACCATTTTATTAATTCATTATAATTTATAATAATCAATTGATTTCCAAATTGCTAATAATTTTCTTAATTCATTTTTTAGTTAATTTACTTATAAAAATGTATTCATTTTAAATTTGAGGTATATTTATACATTTTATATTTATGTATTTAATCAATTAGTGAATTGATCGATTTCTGCAAACGTTATAAACTTATCTTCCACTATTAATCAGCAAGCTTCTTACTCATATTTACATTCTCTTCGGTCTCCAGCCATCTACCTCTTTGAATCTGTGTATTTGATTGACGGGCTGGCCAGCCCATCAGATCTCTCTGTTTCTATTTCCTCTGTAATATAAGACTGCCAGGTTTGCCAGCTAATCATGGTCTGATGAAGAAGCTGTAGCTTCGAAATGCATTACCATTCCTTGCCACTGTGAATAATCACACTTCCTGTTCCTGTGAAGTCACGACCAGCTGCTTCTTGTTTCCTGCCTCCTGGTTCCCAGCATTTTCTGGATCCCTGTAAGATCACACCAGTGCCCCAGGCTGCAAAGGGAAGACATTTATGAGACTCCAGGACTGGCGATTTTCACTGCATACTGAACTCATCTAATTTAACCTGTGAGTTACTACTTGTTTTTATTAAATATATGATTTATACTGCACTCAGTCTGGCGCCCCTCTGTTCCCATTTCTACACAGAGCTCATCGCTTCACTCTAAGGGAGCTGCCTCCAGGTGCTAATCATACAAGATCTCGGATCATTTATGGACATTATGTTTTAAACAAATGTTTTAATATCATGTGTGCTTATTCACACACATTTTATGTATACCTATATTCCAGTTGTTATATAATTTTATGTTATCACCATATCTAGCGCCGCTGTTCACCCTTGTCCATACAGACTTAGGAACAATATGCCATACATGCTTTGTGAGAGGCTACCAAGTCACAGACTGACCAGTGTGAGAGGCCACATTGTGAGAGAGGATGCCATGTTACCATCTCGCATCAAGAGACTTTCCTCTTACAGAGATTTTGGCCACTGAGAGAGTTCCCTAATATAGGACCAGAGGGTTGGATTTACCAAAGGAGTAAAAAATCTATTTTTTTTTTGCCTGAGACAGTAAATTGCACAGTATACAATAATGATTAGCAAAGGTTTGAAGATAAGTATAAAAACTTTGCGATCGCATCAAGATACAGAGTAACTTACGCAAAACGGTTCCACCTGATTTATTGCATCTTGGTCAAGTTGCATAAGATAGCTCTGTGCTGTTCTTTACAGCAGTGGTCCCCAACCTTCCCGGCACCAAGGACCGGCCTTGTCGATGGCAACCCCTCCATGGACCGAGGTGTGGGTTTTGGTGGTTGCGGGGGTCATAGCTCAAATGTGCAGCACTATATATAAAAAACTAAATGTAATATGTACACTGCATAATTAAAATCACCGTCAATTGTCAAATAGTGAAAAAACAAGGTAACAATGAATACAATTAAAATAAAAATAGAAAGTGTCTATTAACCACTTTCAGACCGGACTATTTTGCTGGCTTAAGACCAGACCACTTTTTGTGATTCGGCACTGCGTCGCTTTGACTGAAAATTGCGTGGTCGTGCGATGTGGCTCCCAAACAATATTGACACCCTTTTTTTCCCAGAAATAGAGCTTTCTTTTGGTGGTATTTGAACACCCCTGCAGTTTTTATTTTTTGCGCTATAAACAAAAAAAGAGCGACAATTTTGAAAAAAACTAATTATTTTTTACTTTTTGCTATAATAAATATCCCCCAAAAATATATAAAAAAAAATCCTCACTTTAGGCCGATGCGTATTCTTCTATATATTTTTGGTTAAAAAAAATTGCAATAATCGATTATTGATTGGTTTGCGCAAAATTTATAGCATTTACAAAATAGGGGATAGTTTTATGGCATTTTTATTAATCATTTTTCTTTTTACTAGTAATGGCGGCGATCAGCGATTTTTATTGTGACTGCGACCTTATGGCGGACACATCGGACATTTTTGACACATTTTTGGGACCATTGTCATTTATACAGTGATCAGTGCTATACAAATGCACTGTTTCCTGTGTAAATGAAACTGGCAGTGAAGAGGTTAACCAGGGGTGGCAGTGTAGTTAGGTGTGTCCTAGGGGCGTAACTGTGGGGGGCTGGGCTGTGTCCGAGGGTACTAACTGTGGGGGGGGGGCTGGGCTGTGTGTTAGTGAACACTGATCTCTGCTCCAATCACAGGGAGCAGAGATCAGTGTCACTTGTTGCTAGGCAGAATGGGAAGATGCTGTTTACAACGGCATCTCTCCGTTCTCCCTCCCCGTAAGACGATCGCGGGTATCCCCGTGGCGAACGAGTCCGCGGGACCCGGGACCGGACTCACGGGGGTCCCGACCGACACTCGCGCACCGCGGCAGCACGCACGCAATGGCAGGGTGGCAATTTCAACTGGACGTACCTGTACGCCAGTTTGCCTGCCCGTGTCATTCTGCCGCCGTACATCGTCGTGCACAGGTCGGTAAGTGGTTAAAGTGACCATATGCACCAAGAACAAAAAAAAAAATCTTCCGCTGCTAGTGAAAGTAATGTCCAAGCAAATGTCCAACTTCAAAGAGGCTCTTACCAGAATGATGTGATCATCAGATTATAAATGCTCAAATGCACATGAAGGGTTAATGATGATCTAGGTTGTTTTGTTACATCTGCCAACAAACAAGTGTTCAGCCTGTCAACCAGTGCTCTATGACCTTGGCCTGGTTTTCCTCCAGCCCCTTCTCCTTCATCTCCCCTTTCCTCTTTGTAGATAGGGTGACCACAAAGATGGGAGTAATGGTGCTTGGAAAAGGTGAGCGGGCACCATCTGGTGGTGGGAGGGTGGCAGTGCATGTTTTTTTAGCTCGTTCTGACAACTTGTCGTGTGGCCCAGCCTGCAACAGGGGACACCTGCTTTAGCAGATTCGGGGAAATTGCTGATTTCTATGATATTATCTGGTTCGGTTGTCAAGTTACTGGACTTACTGGACTGAATTGAGGTTCCTACCTAGTGTACATGCTATATATTGTCTCTTAACTTTATGTTGTTAGATCCCATACCCCATAAAAACATAAAACAACATTGGGAGGATTGTATTGCAAGTTTTTGATTATATCTTTTTGCTCTGCAGCATCATATAAAATGATAGTAAAAATATCTTTATTGTGTTTTACTGTGACACATGTTCACATGTTAATATACAGCTCAGAGTACATTAGCGTGAAGGTCCCTGGGGAGAATGCTTCTTACATTTGTGGTCATTGGGATCAACAACCCCCCCCTTACAGATATCTAAAAAGAACATTGGTGTCAGTGGTATCTTATTAGAGAGGTAGGAATTGACCATTGCTCAAGGAACCCCTCTGCTCAAGGGTCCCCCTGTGGAGGAACCCCTGGCAACCTTCAGAGAAGGGGTGTCAAACTCAAATTCATCACGAGCCACATCAGAGTTCTGGTTGCCCTCAAAGGGCCGGTTGTATCTATAAGACTATGTAAATGTATTTACTTTTTATCCTATTAAATAACTGCCTCTGCATTCGATTATTACTGGTTTCAGTAATAACTTAAGACTTAAGCTGTTAAGGGCGGGTGCAAACCAACACGGAGCCCAGTCACATTCCTGTAGCAGATGCCGCAAATCTGAAAAGGAGAGTCACACACCGCTGGTATTATCAACAAGAAACTTAATTGGAGATTGCTCTAATGGAAGATGATTCTGCCATGGTGTCCCGTCTGAGCTGTCTCCAATAAAGTTTCTTGTGGATGATACCAGTGGTGTGCGATCTTCCTTTTCAACTGGCACAAAATGGAATTATTTTCATACTAATTATAAGCAGATGCCCAGAGCACCCCATGCCTCCCACCATTAGAAGATAAGAGGCTTCCTTGAATCACAGTGCACCCTCCACCTTACCTTGTGCTGCTCCTAGGAAACATCTGGGGGTAAAGCTGCATTAGAGAGGTGCGAGGGCCACATAAAAAGAAGTAGAGGGCCGGATTTGGCCCACAGGCCTTGTGTTTGACACATATGCTCTAGAGGAACCCCAAGGTTCCATGGAATCCTGGTTGAGAAAGGCTGTTCAAAGTATATTGAAATTAACTAGTTAATTTAAATAAGTTACCATATTTATCGGCGTATAACACGCGCCGGGGTATAACACGCACCCCAAGTTAAGGAGGGAATTTTAAGGAAAAAAACTTTTAGGAGGGAAATTTAAGGAAAAAAACTTACATTAAAATGCCCATCAATGCAGCCTTATCAGTGTCCATCTGAAGTCTTGTCAGTGTCATTTGCAGCCTTGTCATGCTGCCTGTCCATCATTGCAGCCTTGTCATGCAGCCTTGTCATTTCAGCCTGTCCGTCATGCCGCCTTGTCATGCAGCCTTGTCATGCAGCCTGTCCATCATTGCAGCCTTGTCATTGCAGCCTGTCCGTCATGTAGCCTTGTCATGCAGCCTGTCCGTCATGCAGCCTTGTCATGCAGCCTGTCTGTAATGCAGTTTGTCCGTCATTGCAGCCTTGTGCATCGTTGTTCCCTCAGTGAGTCAGCTTTTGTTTTTAAAAATGGCGCCGCCGAGATGTCCTGTGTATCTCGGCGGCACCCGGAATTACTCGGCTGTCGGCTCTCGGCCCTTCTCTGCATTTTTTTAGGCCGCCGAGAAGGGCCGAAGGCGGGCCGAAAGCCGCCGAATGCGGCCGAGGTGGCCCAAAGCCGCCAAGTACGACCGAAGGCGGGCCGAAAGCCGCGAGAAGGGCCAAAGGCGGCTGAAAGTCCAAAAGTCACGTGGAAATCGCGGGGGTTCGGCCTATAACACGCACCCGCGATTTTCCCTTAATTTTAAGGGGAAAAAAGTGCGTGTTATACGCCGATAAATACGGTAAGTACCATATTTATCGGCGTATAACACGCATCGGCGTATAACACGCACCCCAAGTTTAGGAGGGAATTTTAAGGGAAAAAACTTTTAGGAGGGAAGTTTAAGGAAAAAAAAAACTTACATTTAAATGCCCATCAATGCAGCCTTATCATTGTCCATCTGCAGCCTTGTCCACCATTGCAGCCTTGTCAGTGTCAAAGGCAGCCTTGTCCACCGTTGCAGCCTTGTCAGTCAGCCTTGTCAGTCAGCCTTGTCCATCAGCCTTGTCCACCATTGCAGCCTTGTCAGTCAGCCTTGTCCACCATTACATCCTTGACAGTCAGCATTGTCCACCATTGCAGCCTTGACAGTCAGCCATGTCCACCATTGCAGCCTTGTCAGTCAGCCTTGTCCACCATTGCAGCCTTGTCAGTCAGCCTTGTCCACCATTGCAGCCTTGTCAGTCAGCCTTGTCCACCATTGCAGCCTTGTCAGTCAGCCTTTGCCTTGTCAGTCAGCCTTGTCCACCATTGTCAGTCAGCCTTGTCAGTCAGCCTTGTTCACCATTGCAGCCTTGTCAGTCAGCCTCGTCAGTCAGCCTAGTCAGTCAGCCTTGTCCACCATTGCAGCCTTGTCAGTCAGCCTTGTCCACCATTGCAGCCTTGTCAGTCAGCCTTGTCCACCATTGCAGCCTTGTCAGCCAGCCTTGTCAGTCAGCCTTGTCCACCATTGCAGCCTTGTCAGTCAGCCTTGTCCATCATTGCAGCCTTGTCAGTCAGCCTTGTCCACCATTGCAGCCTTGTCAGTCAGACTTGTCCACCATTGCAGCATTGTCATTCAGCCTTGTAGGTCAGCCTTGTCCACCATTGCAGCCTTGTCAGTCAGCGTTGTCCACCATTGCAGCCTTGTCAGTTTTTTTTTTAAATGCCGCCGCCGAGATACGGCCGCCGAGAGCCGGATGTCCTGTGTATCTTGGCGGCGCGCGGTAGTTCTCGGCCGCCTTCGGCTCTTCTCGGCAGCTTTCGGCTGCCTTCGGCCGTTCTGTGCAGCTTTCGGCTATTCTCGGCAGCTTTCAGCCGCTGAGAACGGCAGGAAGCTGGCGAGAAGAGCCGAAGGAGGCCGAAAGTCGGCGAGAAGAGCCGAAAGCCGCCGAGAAGAGCCGAAGGCGGCTGAAAGCCGCCCAGAGGCTCAGAATTGCGGGGGATCAGCGTATGTTAAATGGGCTGTAGTGTGTTTCTGCAAAACTGAAAACGCACTAAAAAATGCATAGGTGTGAACCAGGCCTAAGAGAATATTGTGGGAGACTAGAGGCCTTGTCACCTTATTACACAATTGTACTTGTTTCTGTGCAGAAAATGTAAGTCCTTGTAGCCCAGCATATGTAATACAGCTGCTTTAGTCTGCAGACCACATACAGTATGCATTTACCAAAATTGCAAATATCTGGACTGTGGAGCCTTAAAGTGTCTTAAAGCGGAGTTCCACCCATTTTTTATACTTTCTATGGTATCCCCCTTGAGCATGCTTTCCCCAATGGAAGTTCTTTTTTTTGTGTGTGTGTTGAAATGCCTTTTTCAAAAGCACTTCCGACAACCCATCGCCTAGGCAATTATGTCACTAGGCGATTCGCAAGGGCTCCTGGGATATTGGCGTCATGTATCTCAGGAGTCCTTGCGAATCACCTAGTGATGAAACCTTTTTCGCCAATTTTTTGTGGGTGGGGCTAGGACGGCCTTCAAACCTATACCAGCTGTGTTTGTGACCACGGGGGCTGAGCGGGAGGGGTGTGGTTTACAGGGCAGTGGGTGGGGCTGGGGTGGCCTTCAAAACTATACCAGCTTTGTTGGTAGATGGGAGGGCTAATCAGGAGGGGCGTGGCTTGCAAGGCAGTGGGTGGGGCTAGAACGGACTTCAAATGTATACCAGCTGTGTTTGTGGCCAAGACGGCTGATCGGGAGGGGCGTGGTTTACAGGGCAGTGGGTGTGGCTGGGACAGTCTTCAAAAGGATACCAGATTTGTTGGTAGATGAGAGAGCTGATCGGGAGGGGAATGGCTTGCAAGGTAGTGGGTGGGGCTAGGACGCCATTGATATGGCAACCTGTCGGGAAGAGAGAAAACTCAGTGGCTTCACTGCGTGGGTGTGATATTGGAACCTGCCTGCTGTATAGTCAGCTGAATGAAAATCCCGGAAATTAAGACAAGAGGATTTCAGATGCCCACAGCCAACATGGAACCTGCCTGCTTCCGAGATCTGGTTAGTAATAAACTTTTTTTTACAGAAATGAAAACTACAACACATATCACATATCACATGTTCTAAAGGGTCATGCATATTTTTAGACAAATACAGAGAAGTCTTTAAAAAAAAAGTGTTTGGGGGACTGGAACTCCGCTTTAAAGGGTTGTAAAGGTTCGTTTTTTTATTTTCTAAATAGGTTTCCTTAGGCTCGGTTCACACCAGAACCGAGCCTTAAGCTAGTGCATTGTTGGTTCACTTACCTTTTCCTTCAATTTCCCTTCTAAATGTTTTTTTTCTTTGTCTGAATTTCTCACTTCCTGTTCCTCCTCAGTAAGCTGTTCTGGCTGACTAAACACCGCTCGTGTGATGGTGTGAAGTTTACTGAGGAGAAACAGACAAAGAAAAAAAACATTTAGAAGGGAAATCGAAGGAAAATGTAAGTGAACCAACAATGCACTAGCTTAAAGGAACCTATTTAGAAATTAAAAAATGAAGCTTTACAACCACTTTAATTCATCCCTATGTTTGTGTTTTTTATTTATTTATTTTTGTGATGTCTGTGAAAGAGAACTCTTTTTGTAGATTCAGCTGTAGATGTGAACATTTGACTATAAGGACACACTGGGGGTTATTTATGAAAGGCAAATCCACTTTGCACTGCAAGTGCACTTGGAAGTGCAGTCGCTCTAAATCTAAGGGGTAGATCTGAAATGAGTGGAAGCCCTGCTGATTTTATCATCCAATCATGTACAAGCTAAAATGCTGTTTTTTATTATCCTTGCATGTCCCCCTCAGATCTATAGTGAATTTACTTGCAAGTGCAGTTGCAGTGCAAAGTGGATTTTCCTTTAGTAAATAACCCCCATGGCTCCAGATTAGTTGTGTTTGTGGAAAATATGTTTGTATATGAACACAATCTAAATAGCATAAAAGCCACTTGCTGTGTCCAAAATGTGTCAACCACCTAAACTGTGTTCCATTTGATAACAGTAAAGATTGTTTATCAGTAAAAACAGTACACAGATGCCATGCCTAGGAACTGGACTATACATTTATGCCTAGTTAATTTACAGAGGGAAGAGGAGAATATTCTATAGCGTATATACAGATATAAATAATTGTAGAATTAAGATATTTGCAGCTGAAGTGCAATTCTTGATATTTAGTTCATTACATACATTCCAGGCATGGTATATTTTTAGATA
The DNA here is from genome assembly GCF_037356315.1 of Lithobates pipiens. Classification (NCBI taxonomy): domain Eukaryota; kingdom Metazoa; phylum Chordata; class Amphibia; order Anura; family Ranidae; genus Lithobates; species Lithobates pipiens. Next base: position 87,342,460 of record NW_027507790.1, on the reverse strand, counting down.
GTTACATTAGTCCAGCTTGGATTAATGTAACTAGGTATATACCGTATCTGGGTGATCCCTCTAGAAGCTGGAAATCATTGAAGTAGACACTGTTACCAGTGATCTCCACTTGCTTCCGGATCCCATGCTGAGCGGCTGGTCTGATACATTGTGAATACAGGAGGTTGGATGCCCAGCACAAGCACCATTTGGGGAATGCTTTGCAATTTCTCAGTGAATGCAATGATGATCCTTTGTTGTCCACTGCTCAAGCTAGAGCAGGCTGGTGACCAGGCTATTATGTTTGGCATCAGTGGCTTAAATAGATATAAAGCTGTCACCAACCTAGCTATAGGGTGTGGAAGGGGTGTCTGGACTACAAGATAGGCTGAGCAGAATTATACATTTTATTACAAGTAAGACAGCTCACATGTGTATGTTTTTTTGTATTTAGCTGCTTGCGTTGAGTTTAGCATTAATAGCATCAAACCCACAAGTGCCCATGTTCCTTAAAGATCACAGATTACAGAGGAAGTCACAACATCCTCTCCCATTTTCTACAGAAATGTGCACAATTCAGAAATACTATGACTTAGAAATTCCCTGACCACTTCTGCATAGCTAAGTTTTAGTTCCCTGGTAAAACATCTAAATTTATTTTTACATTTTTACATTAACCCTTAGGCTGGGTTCACATCTGAGTCGTATGTGCATTTTTGTGCATTTTTTTATTCTAATGGGAATTACAAATCTCATATGTTAAGTTTGTCAATGGGACTGTTGCAGGAGTTGCACCAGACAAAAGCACAATCTAAAAAAGTATAAACTTTTACTGAGATACAGAAAACAAAATCCTTTAAAATGACATAGAATACATAATTGTGACATGTATAAGAGCAATTGGTTGGAGTCCTAATACTCAACGCGTTTCGTGAAGCAACGTTCATCTCTTCAGGTGTCAGACATGTAATGTAGCATATCAACCAAATAGGTAAAAATGTGCAAATATGTAATATTGTTCTCTGGCAACATCAAGATAGTGCAGTACAACACTCCGAAAGAGGTGTCTTATTAGGGAGCCATGAGAAGGGCAGGGCGCCATCCAACAGGGAATACAGGAGGGATAGCCAACCGGGACATCAAATATGCTTGGGATAGCTGATTACCACCATAGTGTGCTACAAAGAGGATCATGAGCATCCACAATAATAGCCGTTGTCACCACGGACAGAAGAGGAGTTTTGGGAAAAATGCACACACAAAATCGGACATGCCTCATTTTTTTTTTTAACCACATAGCACAGCTCAGTGCTCAGATGTGAATGGCCTTATAGGAATCAATGTATTTTCTTGACACATGCATTTTTAGACAAACCGCAGTTACAAATGCAGAGGTGTGAACAAGGCCTTAGCTGTAAAATCCAAGTTATTCACATCTTTTTACTACTTGTACAAAGTCACTGGTATGTTAACATTATCATATAGTAGATATATCTACCAGGCAAAAACTGTAGCATGAGTGGTCATTTTTTTTCTTACCAAAGATGCCATACTGACATTTTAATTGTAGATATCTTTACTTATATACTATGCTGCCTCCCTTTAAAGAAAAGAAAAAATCAGCTGTGCAAATATCACGAGACATAAAAATTGACAACTATTATATTTTTTATGTTCCAGCGTCTCTGCCTTCAGGGGAAAAAAAATTTGGGGGTTGTAAGTAATTTTCATGCCCAAAGTGTTTGCTTATACATGTTAAAAAACAGACGAAAAAAATAGCTCTGGTAGCAAAATAATTAAATGTAATGGGTGTCCTCATTAGGGAGGAATGCGTGGTATGAGAAAGGCCAATTATGTAAAAATTTGAGATTTGTACATCAGCTGTCTATCCCTGGATCAACTGATCATTTTGATATGTGGTTGTTACTGATGGTAAATCTCTGTTTGCATTTTTTCATCATGTGTTCAGTTTCATTTCCCAGGTTTGTGACCGGTTTAAAGTCCCACAAACCTAAAGACCGCATGCACACTGCAGCTGTTCAATGCCCATTTTTGAGGCGTTTGACTTTTTTTTCCCGCCCCTAAAAACCCCTCTATGTTATGATACAAATAATGATGCCGTGAAACTAAAACAGTGTCTCTTATATAAGAGTCCCAAATGATGAAACAAAAAAAGTCCATCAATATGTATATGTGGCCAACCACCAGTGAATTCCAGATATCCCAGTCACTTCAACAGATCACCCACGTGTCACATGCATAACACCCAATGAACCATATACACTCACCTTTTGGGCTGGACCTTAATTAATAGTCAAAGTCAAATGAACTTTTGCCCCTCTAGGGCTATACTCCAACTGGCTCCCAGTAACAGTCACAGGAACTGACACATGGACTGGAGCCTCTGTTCAACCTCCACCTCTTTGTGTGACATATACTCATGCAAAAGGAATAAAATCAATAGTGCTCTCCATATGTTTTAAACCCATTAGATATATTTTTGTATTATATGTAAATCAGGTTTATATATCAGATAGTTTATGGTATTTTGCATTACGAGTGACTGTGCTGATTTGTCTTTCAATTATTATTCTGGTCAATTAAATGAATAAACACCCAAACTTTTGATGAGCCTGAACCCTAGACACGTTTGAAAAAACGCAGCTTTAGGTGCAGTTTTAGCACTGCTTTTCTCCAGTCAGGAGAATAACTGTGAAGAATAAACCCCAATGATATGGGACTTTTAAAGCAACATAAGCATAAACTGTATGAAATTATAAAATTACAATGTTTATTATTCAAACATTGTAAACAGCTTGAAAAGCTTGTAAAAACCAGTACAATAGGCTGTGTATACAGAACTAATCCAACAAAGTACGTAGCAGTGTATCAACCGCTGGCATGTAGTTATTGTGGTCCTCTTCAATACTTGTCTTCCATCCCATGTGATCTACTATGTGTCCCAAGATCTCCATCACGTGGATGAAGAGGACCACAATAACTACATGTCAGCGGTTGATACACTGATATGTACTTTGTTGGATTAATTCCATATACACAGCATATTGTATTGGTTTTTACTAGTTTTTCAAGCTTTTAATGATGTTTGAATAATAAACATTGTGATTTTATACTTTCACACAGTCTATGGTTATGTTACCTTTAAAGTCCCATATCATGGGGGTTCTTTCTTCACAGTTACTTAAAGGTGAAGTACGGGAATGGCTGAAAAAAAAAAAACTCAGATGGCTGCAGCACCAATGCCATCTGCAGCTGTCCCCTACTGGCTCTACCCCGAGAACTGAGTGGTCAAACACCGCTGACTGCTCAGTTTTCCCTGCCCGCTGTCAGCAGAGAACCATGACCGTTAGTAGAGCTGCACAATTAATTGTCAAGAATCATTATCGCGATCTTGACTAAAGTGTTTCACAATTCTGCAGCTCTAACCGTTAGTCAGCGGCTCTCTTATCTTCCTCTTCAGTGCTCACTGGAATGCTAGGCTGTGGAGGGTGTGGTAGCAGCTGGCTCAGGACCTCGACACTTTGCTGAGAGGCTGAGCCAGCTGCCAAACCAGGCTCCTGGGTGGATTTGAACCATATAGTTGGGATCTTTTCAGGGTCTGGACTGGCTCAGTGACATCAGCCGACAGCGGACTTTAGCTGTTGCGAACAAACCTGTGAATAAAATGGATCACAGGACTGCACTCCTGTGAGCCATAGCTTTGGTTATACGCCTTTAATGTGTATATATGTAGGGGTAGATGGTGCTGCCTTATCACCTGGAGAGTGACCCCCAGTGTTGACTAGCACTTACAGATGTAAGTCCTAATTGAACAGCTTGGTGGTGTGGGCTGGAGTTATGCGTACCACTGCCTTTCCTCCAAGAGGGGTATTTGTAAGTTATTAAGTTGTGAAAAAAATATTTATAAACTCCACATAGGCTGGAGTTTCACGTGAGTTCATCAAAAGAGAAAAAATAATAAAAGTCTGTTGTGAAAATCAGTCTTAAATTGTAATACAGGTACGTAAGTTCAATTTATAGTGCTTATTGCTCATAAACCAATCCAAAGTGACTTATGAAAAATTCTGTGCAAACAGCATGATGTGACGTTCGTGCTCCCCTTCAGTTCGCTCCTCACTAGATTTCCATACCCCTACAGGGGTAAAACGCATACAGTGGGAGTCTTTATCTGGAACCATCTTTGCCCTTGTTAGATCCAACCTTTAGACCCCTTTCACACCACACTGCCCATAGCGTGGGCGGTAAACTGACGCTATTTTTAGCGGCGTTTTACCGCCAGATTTGTGGCGCATTTCGGACGCTAGCAGGGCGCTTTCACCGCTGCTAGCGGCCGAGAAAGGGTTGAAACCGCCGGCAATACGCCGCAATAGCAGCATTTTGCCGGCGGTATAACACCGCTGCCCCATTGATTTCAGCGGTGGAGTAGCGGTAAACACACCGCTCCAAAGAAGCTGCTGGCAGGACTTTTCCTGACGTCCTGCCAGCGCACCGCTGTAGTGTGAAAGCCCTCGGGCTTTCACACTACAAACAATGGTGCAGCTTTTTTAGGGCGGATTGCAGGCGCTATTTCTAACGCTATAGCGCCTGCAAAATGTCCTGGTGTGAAAGGGGTCTTAGGGTGTCCAGAACGTATGTTCCTGCTAAGGATGAACAATTGTGAACATAACTACCAGTACCTGGATGATCGCTTTTTTCATGAAGTTTCAAGTCCTTGGGGTATCAATTACAATTTGTTCCACTTGCTTGTTGAGTGAGGCACTGATGATGTAACCCTGGCCTCACTACTGCATCCTGGGAAATTCTTGTCACTTGTTCTAGGAGGCACACCCAAAGAACCAGGAAGTAAGAGGTGATGGATTAATCTTCTTTTAGTTAAAATTGCCACTGTTGTCAGACACTCAGAGCTCAGATAGGCTCATTAGCTGGAGAAGCTGGCATGACCCAACCACACTCTGCAGACAGGGAAATGTCCTATAATTGCCAAAAGTATTATACTACACTAAACCTTTTATCTAACCCCTAATCTGTTTGATATTTTGAATAGCCAGTATAAATGAAAAGTATTGGTGAAAGAAAGCACTTGTGGGGTTAATCAATCATTCTTTGTGTATTCATTTTTTGTGGTTTGCATAACTGGGGTGTGGCAATGTGCTAAAAGGTGTCCCTCTTTCACATCTCAGAAAGTTGGATGGAATGTATGGTTATGGTGAAATCTGACAGATATAGGTCATCTAGGGCAAACTGCCTGTGTAATGTGCGTAACAAAGCTGGCTGTACACGGCTTGGATTTTGATTGATTACTGTGAACAAGTCAAAATGTGATTGCTGAGATGCCCTGCTGACAACGCCTAGCAAAACAAACATTGACTTTGAATTTGAAGGAGCAGGACAGAAAAAATTGGCTGAATAGTGACTGCAGTCAACCAGCTTTCACTGAGTCCTCTGACAGCTAGGGGTACCAACTGTCAGAGTACAATAACCAGCAGCCAGAGATTCATCCATCCATGCTGTTTAGCATGGATAGGGAATCTTTATGTATATGGCCAGCCTAAGAACAACTTTTTGACAGATATAGATAGTACATGCACCAGTGAGCTCTACTATAAGTGATTGCATTTTTTATACTAAGAAACTTATCTAATTGTATTTACTTTTTCACATTTCACATGTATGGGCACCTTCAGTGTCACTGTTAGCAGTACAAGTAACTCACACATTTTAATCAGAAAATCCAGCAGAAGATCAGTAGAAAGACAAAAGTAGAACAAGATTTTTTTTTTTTTTTTTAACAATTAAGATTTTGGTACAGGAAACCAACTGAGATAGCATAAGAACTGTGAATGAAATCTGCCATTTCTGTTATCTGCAAGTGGAATGTCTCTGTTCTACAGTCTAGGGTGTCTTCTCTGTATATATGCATGTGTAATGACCTGTGTGAGATCAAGATCAAACCAGGGTCTTCACAAATACATCAGCAACCTTACAGTGTTACACTGAGCTGCTGCAGGGACTGCTTTCCTAGGCCCAGGAAACTAGAAAACACACTCGTTCTTTGCACCCAATCAAAACCACATCCCCAGAAGACAACAGAGGAGTTGGTTAGAGTATTTTTAACTGACTGATTAAACATCTTTTTTTTTCTGTTCATCAAATGTTGAAGCTAAGTGATTTGCATGGAAACAAGATACTTAGCCGTGAACATGCAGGTTCTCCTTTTTTCCTGTTTCCTGCACTCATAATTCATTGATGTCAGAGCACAGGGGAACTACAGCTCTCACAACCACAAAGACTTTTTCACGTTCAGCTTTGTATTGTTTCTGCCTCTTCCACTACAAGCAGGTTGTCCTTTGTGGCAGAAGTCATGTCAATGTTTTATTATCATGCTTTCATTTCTTTGTGGACTGTTAAAAAAGAAAGGATTTCTTTAAAATAACAAACATATCATACTTACCTGCTCTGTGCAATGGTTTTGCACAGAGCTGCTCCAATCCTCCTCTTTTCAGGTCCCCCGTCAGTGTTTCTGTCCCCTGCGCCCTGCCAAGTGCATGCTCGTTCCCAAGCCGCCTCACTAGGAAATCAAATCAGGCTGGGTTCACATTTATACTACACAACAGTCATACACTGTCATCCTACTTTGCTCTACGACATCAGTCCTACATCGGTCCTACATTTATCTGACTTGAATGAACAGGATACTACTTTGATCCAACTTTGTGCTAGAACGACTTGTCCTTTGACCAATCAAAACAATCCCAGTGTGACATAAATTCCTTTTACTGCTGCTGTAATCACCAAGTCAGATGGTTAGGACAAGGATCCTACTTTGATTCGACTTCAATGATATTCAGTAGGCTGAAGTAGGACCAAAGTCAGACCAAAGTAGTGCAGGGAGCATTTTTAAAGTCAGACCACCTTGTGTTGGACCAGATAAGATGGCTCTCATAGGGAACCATTGTTTTTTACACGTCATGCAACATGAGCTCTCAATGTCAGAGTTTGTCGTACCAGTGTGAACCCAGCCTAAGGCCTCATCCAAATGGTGTATTTAAGTGTACACCTGTGTGAGGGCCATGTTTTCCCCACTTGGAATGCGTCCCATGTATCTGCATGCAGGCAGTCCTATTCATGTCAGTTGGGAAGGACACAGCTACTGCTCCCAATCTGATGTCCATGTAAGTGAGGGTGCATGTCCCTGAACATATACTGTCTGTGTTCAGGGACTTGCACCCACATTGATGTAAAATTAGGAGCAGAGGCTGTGTCTGTGCCGCCGCTGTGTCCCAGTTGACATGGATATGACTACCTGCATGTGGATGCACATAACACATGTGCATGCTATGCAGGCAAAACACGGCCCACTTAAACAGGACCTTCAATTACTAGAGAAAAAATTGAAAGTCAACACCTACAAATATTGTAATAAAAGGACACTTACCTGTCTAGGAATCCAGCACTGTCCTCTCCGGGGCCAGTTCTTCACTGGTCTTCAGGTCCCCGGCAGGTTTACTGTGGGAAGCCGGTTGGGACTCCTTGTGGCTTCACAACCGGCTTCCCACTGTGCACGTGGGAGTCATGCTGCACTTTGTGTATGGTTCTGCAGCCTCCTGGGACCTGTCCAAAAGGTTGCGGGCAGGGAGGGGAAGAACTAAGTACCTGCTCCCCCCCCACCCAAAAAATAAATAAACTGCCAATATTGTTAGAGAAGGGAGGGAGAATTCTTAAAAGCAGAACTTCCTGTTTAGGTGGAAATTTCACTTTACGTATGTCCATGTGAATGAGCCCCAAAAAGAAGACACGGACACAGCTACTGCTCCCAATTCGACATCTGTGTAGGTACAGGATGCATGTCCCAGAATGCAGTGTGAGGTTGGGGACATGAATCCACATGAACCTCAAATCGGGAGCAGTGGCTGTGATAGCGCAGTCTCTTCTTTCCAGTACACATAAATGGGACTGCCTGCACGTATATATGCACAAAACACCTGTGTATCCTGTGTGGGCACATTCACACCGATGTACGCTTAAAGTGGTAGTAAACTCTCTTTCACCATCTACAGGTAAGCTGGACAGTGCCAGACCTTTAGAGCCTGTGCCATAAACTACATCATCGCACCCCCAGCCACTCATGTAGCCGGAGGCCGCGAACCCAGAAGGAAGACCAGGGTAAGATGCCAGCCCTCTCAGCGGTGATATTGCAGCGCTGGAAGACTTTGTTCTAAGGTAAGTCTCTCATAATGTGCTAGTATGCAATGCACATTATGACATTGCTTTGCAGGGATGTTTTTTAACCACATGCAGTTTTCTACCCATATGAATGAGACCTAAGTGCACTACTAGCTTGAATACCTCACTAGGTGCAATGTCCCATACTGCAACTGCTGATTTCAGCCCCTATTTCCCACACATATCAAATAGACTGCGTTCTCTCTATAATATAACATGAAAATTCCAACTGGGAAGAAATCATAATGAATGCATTGATAGGCTCATACAGAAATCTTTTCTGTACCTTGCAATCTCCTTAGAAGTGTTGAATATGGCCCATCACAGGTATAGAATTAGAGACTACACTTGTAGAAATATGGGTTTGAATATCCAAATCATGGTTTATTGAGACAGATTAGGGGAGTAAAGTAAACCTGCCAAGTGACAGTAAATTTCAGCCTTCTGAATACTCAAATACTCTCCATTACAGTACTCATAAATATTTGTTACCTCCCTTCTGACATCATCAGCAAATGTTCGGGCATAGATGACAGTTACAATCATTTTTGGCATTAGAGTTGAGCGAGAGATGGGAATTGTTTGGCAAATCATACCCCATTAGGCCTCTCAGTTCAGCTAGCGACTGATCATGTCAACCTGTCATTTTTTTAGGCAGACCCGATCGGACCCTCCGGTCTTCTCTGTGGTGCTACGGGTTGGGCATGTGTCCGTTGACATACTCCAACATTCGATCTGATCCTAGTCACTAAAAATTGGATGTGAAGGCAGTTGGGTGTAAACAGGGCAGACGGTCCATTTACATCCAGCCGCCCATAGAGGAGAGCGGACTGTGTCTGTGTCCACTCTGCATAAGCGGAGAAGACACAAACCAGCCATCCGCCTGCTCAGCAGGGATCAGCAGACAGATTTCCTACTGAGCAGGCAGACTCCAACAGAGTTTGCCCTGTGTGTAAGCAGTTACGGTGTCTATTTAGTAATTTTTTCACCCAAGATTCATCTGTTTTCACATGGGGATTCCATTCCAAAATAGGTGAATCTTGGGAGAAAACACTGCACCTAAAATCATGAAATGATTTCATAAAAGATTACAGTTTCTTTTTAAACACGGTTCATAAAGAAGCTTGTTTCCTCCTGGCCTTTCTAACCTTTGCAGTTGTTCCAGTCCAGTACAAACTCACAATCAAACTGTTTATCTTTTTTGGGAAAAGCTTGTCTACTTCCTTCCTGAGAGGCAAAAACAGTCTGCATGTTATATGTAGTTTGCTAAACAAAGCCAGTACATTTTCAAAGCCCTGCTCACATGAGTTCCAGCGTCAAGCTTCAGATAAGATCTCTTTTTCCCAGTATAGAATATGTAACCTATAACCAAGTTATTGCACTTTTAAAATGTCTTTCAATTTCTTTTTAAAGCTGGGTGGTTCTCCTTAATAAATCTGGTAAAATGCTATTGAAGCAATTTCCTATATTTTTGTATATCATTCATTAGTAATATACTGTAGTACTATGGATAAAAAGGGAATCCATATGAGTATTTCTCTTTTCTACCCAGCCACTGAAAGATGCCATCCATAGAATGACTGAGATAGCAAAAACTTTAAGATGAATTCTCCAGGGCCTCTGGGATTGTCTTTTATTCTCTTTCTATATATTTTTCCAGTTTCATAGTTTACTGGACCCTCTGAGGTCCTCACTGAACAATTACACTTCACCAGCAGTATAGAAAATGCATCTAATTATGTTACCGATGGGTAGTCCCTGGGGTAGGTAGTCCCAGTAACATTTTGCATGAAACCCTTTTGAGGGAAATTCATTAAACAGACTTTGACATTGTGGCCAAACCTTTTTAAAGTAGTAAGCTCTATTTTTAAACTTGTACCTACAGGAAAGCTTACAGTAAGTCTTACCTATAGGTACAATGATTATCATCTAAATTAAAAAATAAACCGTTTAGGAGATATTCACAATTTCAGCAGCTGGTGACGTCACTGGCACATGTGAGTGTGCCATTAATTCAGAGTGCTGTGCCACAATCGTGACTCCCATGCACGTGCAATGAAGTGATGTCATTGAGGCATGGCCATTCAAATGGGCAGTGTGCGTGAACCCAGAAGGAAGACCTGAAGATGGAAGCCTTGGCAGTCGTAACGGTGCACTGCTGGATGGTGTTGTTTAAATGGCAAGTCTGCCATAATGTGCTAGTATGCAGTACATACTTGCACATTATCGCATTCATCTGCAAGAGCCTAGCTGAATTTTTTTTTCTGACATTACTACCACTTGATAAAAGTCAGGAGATGAACAATGTGCACAACTGAACAGTGGATCTGGTGTGGTAAGGTTCGTAGAACTAGGCCTTGCATGTATTTTTTTCCCCATCAGATTTCATGTTATTTTCAAATGATTCATTAATCCATTGCTATTTCGGTTATACTGCATGCTTATTTAACATTTGAAGGGTTTGTAAAGGCAGAAGGTATGTTATCTTAATGCATTCTATGTAAATTGCTACACTCAGGTGTGAATGCAGCCTAGATGATACCAATAACCCTGAGAAACTGTGGAATCCTCCATCTCTATCTCTAGGGTTACATACATGCACAGTTGAACAAAATTGTACAGAACTGTCCCAGGTTTTTAGCATTCTATTAATACCTGTATGAGCGCTATCAATAAATGCTGCACATTTTAAAATACTTAGCCCTTTGTGGGAAAAAAGTGTTATTACCGTATATACTCGAGTATAGGCCGACCCGAATATAAGCCGAGGCCCCCAATTTACCCCCAAAAAAACTGGCAAACTTATTGACTCGTGTATAAGCCGAGGGTGAAACATGCCTGTCCATCCCTGTGTGTGTGTCCGTCCATCCCTGTGTGTCCGTCCATCCCTGTGTGTCCGTCCATCCCTGTGTGTCCGTCCATCCATCCCTGTGTGTGTCCATCCATCCATCCATCCCTGTGTGTGTGTGTCTCCATCCATCCATCCATCCATCCCTGTGTGTGTGTGTCTCCATCCATCCATCCCTGTGTGTGTGTGTCTCCATCCATCCATCCATCCCTGTGTGTGTGTGTATCCATCCATCCCTGTGTGTGTGTGTGTCTCCATCCATCCATCCGTGTGTGTGTGTGTGTGTGTGTGTGTGTGTGTGTGTGTCCAGCCTACCTGTGTCCCGAGCCTTTGTCCCGAGCCTCCGTCCCGTGCCTTGCCTCCTTGCCTCCGTCCCGTGCCGTGCCTTGCCTCCGTCCCGTGTCGTGCCTTGCCTTGCCTCCGTCCCGTCCCGTCCCGTGCCGTGCCTTGCCTTGCCTCCGTCCCGTGCCCTCTTCGTCGGCGCCTCGGCGGCCATTGTAAAATTCAAAAGCCGCGCCTCCGCCTTCGCCTGTGATAGGCGGAACACTGAATTTCCCAGCAGCCTGTGTTCCGCCTATCACGGACATCGTATCATCCTCGTCCGTAGTACGAGGATGATACGATGTCCGTGATAGGCGGAACACAGGCTGCTGGGAAATTCAGTGTTCCGCCTATCACAGGCGAAGGCGGAGCCGGAGGCGCGGCTTTTGAATTATAGAATGGCCGCTGTCTGTCTGCTCGACACGCTGATCGAGCGGGCAGACAGCGATGACTCGAGTATAAGCCGAGGGGGGCACTTTCAGCCTCTAAAAAGAGGCTGAAAATCTCGGCTTATACTCGAGTATATACGGTACTGGTTTGACAGAAATGTCAGCTGCTTTCACTGTGTAAAGACGGACAGAATGGTGTAACCTGGAAGTTGCATATATTTCGGATGTCACTACAAAAACTATTAAAGCAAGTCTGAAGTAGACTTCTAAGAGTTGGTGAGGGAACTTCTTAGAATTTAAAAGTACAGATTCTCTTCTAAGAAGACAGCTTGACTATGCTGTGTAAAAGATTACGAATGGTCCTTTTTCTTACCCTGAAAATGTTCAAGCCTACGCGGTCTCTTTTCTGAGAAGGGTATGATGTGAACCATGCCTGAGTTCATGTAAAATGGGCCTGTTCTGTTTGCTGGGCCTGCAGTAGCCCAAGTTACATCTGACCATACAAAGATGATCACAGACTATTAGCATTTATTCTCTTATTTGAAGATTTTACTACTATGGAAAGGTAAAAAATGGTAAAAAAAAAAAAAAAAAAATTCTTCTTTTATCATTTTCATACAATTAAAGCAGGCTATACACTAATGAATTTTGCCAGCTTCAAAAGGAACCAGACAAAAATCACTCAGTGGGCGGCCCTGTCAGCTGCCTCCTGCCCAATATCCCTCAATTAAAAAAAAAATCAAAGGGTCCATCAGAAAACCACCGCCCCGCCTCTCCATCTTCTCCAATAAAAGATTGCTTTGCATTAATTCAGAAAATGAATGATGCCTGCTCTGAGTAACAAACCACCTGTGTTCACAATGCATCAGGCCAGCCACCCAGCTCTGGACCTGGAAACAAGTGGAGATTACTGAAGTAGCAGTGTCTACTTCAATAATTTCCAGCTTCCAGGGGCATCAGCCGGGTATAATATATACATGGGGTTGATTTACTAAAACTGGAGAGTGCAAAATCTGGTGCAGCTCTGCATAGAAACCAATCAGCTTCCAGGTTTTTGCCAAAGCATTATTGAACAAGCTGAAGTTAGAAGCTGATCAGCTACAATGCACAGCTGCATCAAATTTTGCACTCTCCAATTTTAGTAACTCAATTACATCGGTCCAAGCTGGAACAATGTACAATGTAAAAATATATCATGCCTGGAATTCTTCTTTAGGAATATATACTTGAATAGAATGTTTTTAAGAGTTTGGTGTCACTTTAATAATATAGTTTTTTGAGAGTTTGTTGCAAAGATTCATACCTGGAGATCCAGCCAGCAACAACACTTCCTGTTGAAGACTGACAATGCTAAACCACTGCCTTTTAGCCACAGCATTGTTAGACTGCTCCCTTGCAGTTACAGGGTGGAGACAAACCATTTAAAATGTTACTAAACCCAGGATCCTGCATTCACTATAGCTGATCTCCCACAGTACACAGAACATGGAAATGCAATAGTTTTAGTAAATATAAACTGCTAAATACCTTTTCTAATCACCAGTATATAGCAGTCTTGTGACTTCTAGCAATGTTTGGTTGAACGCTTGTAGGAGGAGTTTTCATTCTCCCCTGATTGTCCTATGAGGCTGCAGGACTCCTGACCCTCTGTCTGGACAATGCTGTTTGGCCCTGTGCTGATCCCGTTCACCCTCCCAAGAAAAAGAAAAAAAACTCTCTAGCAATATACACCAAACTGAGAATGTGCAGAGTGTCCCCAAGGGTCTGTTATATCAGGAGATGGTTGGGGACTGTGGAAAAGGGGAGGATCAGAGAAGACGGGATCAAACAGCCTTTTTACACAATGCAGAGGATTAACCTCTTCGATTCCACTGAGTATAACAAGCATGTTTTACTGCATATACAGACTGATTTCACTGTTGTGGGTTTAGTAACACTTTAACACTCAAATGGGGTGCTTAAAATGATCAGCTTTTATTTATTTATGTAAAACCTTTATCCTGAAAGGAAATCAACTGATTATGAAGTATTAGCTGGAGTTAAAATTTAATGTGTACCGTATATACTCGAGTATAGGCCGACCCGAATATAAGCCGAGGCCCCCAATTTACCCCCAAAAAAACTGGCAAACTTATTGACTCGTGTATAAGCCGAGGGTAAGACATGCCTGTCCATCCCTGTGTGTGTGTCCGTCCATCCCTGTGTGTCCGTCCATCCCTGTGTGTCCGTCCATCCCTGTGTGTCCGTCCATCCATCCCTGTGTGTGTGTGTGTCCATCCATCCATCCATCCCTGTGTGTGTGTGTCTCCATCCATCCATCCATCCCTGTGTGTGTGTGTATCCATCCGTGTGTGTGTGTGTGTGTGTGTGTGTGTGTGTGTGTGTGTGTGTGTGTCCAGCCTACCTGTGTCCCGAGCCTTTGTCCCGAGCCTCCGTCCCGTGCCTTGCCTCCTTGCCTCCGTGCCTTGCCGCCGTGCCTTGCCTCCGTCCCGTCCCGTCCCGTCCCGTGCCGTGCCTTGCCTTGCCTCCGTCCCGTGCCCTCTTCGTCGGCGCCTCGGCGGCCATTGTAAAATTCAAAAGCTGCGCCGCCGCCTTCGCCTGTGATAGGCGGAACACTGAATTTCCCAGCAGCCTGTGTTCCGCCTATCACGTACATCGTATCATCCTCGTCCGTAGTACGAGGATGATACGATGTCCGTGATAGGCTGAACACAGGCTGCTGGGAAATTCAGTGTTCCGCCTATCACAGGCGAAGGCGGAGCCGGAGGCGCGGCTTTTGAATTAAAGAATGGCCGCTGTCTGTCTGCTCGACACGCTGATCGAGCGGGCAGACAGCGATGACTCGAGTATAAGCCGAGGGGGGCACTTTCAGCCTCAAAAAAGAGGCTGAAAATCTCGGCTTATACTCGAGTATATACGGTATTTAAATCTGCTAGTACATCTAACACTCTAATCCGCCAGCAGAGATTTCAAACTTGTCGTCCAAATTTTTTTTGAGATTTCTGTCATTTAAAATTAGTTAAGACCTCAGTCAAGAGGAGACCTATTTGAAACAGAACTGGAACCATGATTACGGATGCTCAGCAATAATGTCACAGCTGATGGCCACTGAATATTGGGAATATCCCATTTATTGAATATTGCCACACAGCTTTGTGAAACTGCAAATTGTCCAGGAACCTAAGGAACCTTCAAAATGTCACTAAACGGCAGTGTCAGCCTGATTCTCCTCTAGGCCAATCAGGAAGCAATCCTTTGGCCATCGAGGAGGAGGAGGAAGGAGACGCGGGGAAAGAGGCATGAAGTACCAGGAGGAGGAGACGATGCCAGGAGGAAGCACTGCAGCACTGCCCGTTACCTAGATGGGGTAAGTGCGGGGGGGGGGGGGGGGGGGGTGTTGGCAATTGGATTGTTTGCTGCCCCCCTAAATAATATATACCACCAGCTGCCACAGTAAACGGGACATTCCTGAAATTTAATCAAGAGTATTCAAGTAAGGTGGGCTATTTGTAGGTAATGTAGGCTTTATATACAATACTGTACAAAAGTTTGGGCAATTGTGAACAATGCTGAAAAGGGAAGATATTTTCAAATATAATACAAGAAATGCAAAAATAATGAGTAGTGTTATCTAACAAATTTCAAAGTAAATAAACATCAAAAAATTTAAATAAATCAATATTTGGTAAGCTTGTAATACAGCATTGGTTCTCCTAGGTATGCTTGCGTACAGTGTTAAAGCGGTTGTAGACCCGCTGAATTTTTTTTTGCTCACCTGCAAAGGAAAAGGCATAATGAGCTAGTATGCACCGCATGATAGCTCATTATGAAATACTTACCTTAGAACGAGGCCCCGACATCTGTCCCGATCCGCGCCGAGGGAGCTGACATGTTCCCTCGGCTTTTCCTCCGGGTATCGCGGCTCCGGCGCTGTGAGCGGCCAGAACCGCGATATCGTCACTCCCGCGCATGCGCGCGGGAGATTTCTCCGGCAGGGTCCGGCGTCTGCTTGCGTACAGTTAGGGCCTGTTTACACCATCCTGTTGTGGTAATGAGCCAGTTTCCATTTGCTTTACTGTAATGCACAGCAGTAGACTTGTAATGTGTTTGTATGATTCAGTGCCGTACGTTCTGAATGGCACCCCAACACACACCTTCTGATGGAGCTCTGACAGTTGTGCTGTGCATAGCAGTGAAACAGGAGAATGATTGGCACTACATTCCATCAACACATTCATGTGTGTTGCAGTAAAGCACCTGGTAACACTGACCTTGCTGCAATGAGATGCTATGAGCAAACCCAAAAAGCAGACCTTCAAGCATTAAAATGTCTTTACCGCTCCAGGCTTCTCCTCCTTCCCCTTCCATAATAGAATACTCTTACCTTACTTTTAGAATAACTTCTAATAGTTTTAGTGCTGTTTCCTGCTTTCTCATCTAGGTGAGAATGACATAAGGCCACTCCCACTGGGATGTCCACATCACACATACCAAGAGGCAGCTTTACAAATGGGTTCATTCATGCTTCAGGATTCAGTATGTGTGCAGATGTGCCACAGGGTTTTAGGACCCCACAGAGACCCGTGGCACATCTGCATTCATGGATGAAATTCCTGTATATGCACACACACGCTGTAGGTATCAAAGTCCCAGATACCAGCATTGTGCGTGTGTTTGTGGGGAACCTCTGCAGATGTGCAACAGTTCTCTGCTGGGTCCTAAAGACCCGTGGCTCACCTGTGCACACGTGGGATAACCAAAATTTGCAACGTGGAAGAGTGGGGGCGGGACCAGATTTACACTAGGTTGAATTTCTTCATATGGTTCAGTGCATGATCAAATAATTATAGTGAACAGGTGCTAATGATCAACAAGATAAGCCTGCATTCACACGAGTGGAGCATGTGAACGCACACACAAACGTGGGATTTAGCACAAAACAAGTAAAAAACTGGCGGTGCCTATTTGTGCATGAGTATGTGCAACAAATGTGGAAAAAAGCACAAAAAGGTGTGTGAACCTCTTTGCCACATTTTTGTAGGACAGCTTATTGAAATAAAAGGACTGCCCTACACATGAAGTGCAATGCGTGTGTATGGGGACTACGATGTAGGTTCAGCGACTGTCATTAAATCAAACAGAATAAGCTATGCAGGAGGAATAAAAATTGGGTGGTGATAGCAGTCACTAGAAAATAATAGAGGGCAAATCTCTGTAGTGGGGACACAGACAGCAGTAAAAACCTGACAAGGGTTCTAACCCTTTTCTACTAAATACTGATAAGTGTTGTGGAGCTGTAATTCACTAACACTGTTTTAGATTTACAACCCTGTAAAATGAGCTTTCTGATGGAAATCCATGCTAATTATTACTTATCTGAAATCTTCTATCATTAAAGTCGAGCGTCTGTATAAGTGATGTGGTAGAGAGCGCTCTTCCTTTTAAGCAGCGAATTGAATCATCATTCTTCGAAGGTGGCAGAATGACTATTACTTTCCTTTTCTGATGATACTTTTATGTCTTAAACTAAAACAGTCTTCTTCACATTCATTTATTTATTTATGCACTTCTAAACCACAGTGTTTTCCATTCTGGGTATGACATGGAAAAAAAAACACTTGCCGTGCACCGACCACAGGCCTAGCTTGCTGATCAGTTAGTAGCACATTTCTTATTTTGGAAACTTTTCTTCAATCCACAGTTCAGTGTGGTGTTCAAAGCACAGAACCAAAACCATTCTTCTGAGTATTAATGTAAACTGTACTGCCAGCTACATATTATTATTATTGTCATATATAGTTTTATATATTTATATACACATATACACAGACACACAATTTTTTTTTAATAATGTGTCTGTCTATATTATATCATCTCTCTCTCTCTCTCTCTCTCTCTCTCTCTCTCTCTCTCTCTCTCTCTCTCTCTCTCTCTCTCTCTCTCTATATATATATATATATATATATATATATATATATATATATATATATATATATATATATATATATATATATAATGAAGATCAAATTGATCTATCTGCCTTTTATTTGATTTTGTTTATTTAGAAAATTCTAAAAAAGAGCCAGCATTCGGTCCTTAAAGTGGTTGTAAAGGCAAACGTTTTTTTTAATCTTAGTACATTCTGTGCATTGAGATAAAAAAAAAACCTTCTGTGTGTAGCAGCCTCCTTCAACACCCCTATTACTTACCTGAGCCCCATCTCTATCCAGTGATGTGCACGAATGCCTCTGCCGTCCGGGACTCTCCCTCCTGATTGGCTGAGACACAGCAGTGGCGCCATTGGCTCCTGATGCTGTCAATCAAAGTCAATTAGCCAATCAGGAGAGTTAGGGGTGGGACCAAACCGCATCTTCATGTCTGAATGGACACACAGAGCTGAGGTGGGGCTCGAGTACCCCCATAGCAAGCTGCTGGCTGTGGGGACACTCAACAGGAGGAAGGGCACAGAAGCAGGTAAGTATAACATGTTTGTTATTTTTAAAGAAAAACAAGACTGGGGGGGGGGAGGGGGCTGGACTGTGGCCAATGGGAGTAAAAAATGCCAAAATGTCAGTGGGAGTAAACAATGTCTCAGGCTTGGTGGTCATTGGAAGTTAAAACATTATGGCGGTGGTCAGTAGGAAGAAGAATAGTGCCCCATCAATGGTGTCAATGAAAGGAATAGGGACCCATCGTTGGTGTCAGTGGGAAGAATAATGCCCCACTGTTGTCAGTGGAAGGAACGATGCCTCATTGTTGGTGTTTAGTGGGAGGAATCGTGCACCATTATTGGTGCCAGTGAGAAGAATAGTGCCCCATCATTGGTGTCAATGGGAATACTAGTGTTCCATCATTTTTATCAGTGGAAAGTATTATGCCCCATTGTTGGTGTCAGTGGAAGGAATAATGCTCCATCGTTGGTATCAGTGGGAGGAATTATGCTCACTGTTATCAGTGGAAGGATTAGTGCCTCATTGTTGGTATCAGTGGTAAGAGTGAATGAGCGACCCCATCATTAGTGTCATTGGGAAGAATAGTGCCCCATCTTTGGTTGCAATGAGAAAGAATAGTGTTCCATCATTTTTATCAGTGGAAATATTATGCCCCCTTGGTGTCAGTAGAAGGAAATAGGCCCCATTGTTGGTTTCAGTGGAAGGAATAGAGCCCCATTGTTGATGTCAGTGGGAGGAATTATGCCCTGCTGTTGTCAGTAGAAGGAACGGTGCCCCTGTAGTGTCATATTTTGCTGCCTATCACAGGATGCTGCGGAAGTGACGTTGCCGCCAGAAATTGCGTACTGCGCATGCACGATGCGTTCCAAACACTTGCGCCGTGCGTTCCAACATAGTTTCGGCAATACAGTTCAGCGAAACCATCACATAATGTTACGGAAGTGATGTTACACACAACACAAACACTGGGCCGTGCGTTACAACACTAATACTTCCCTTGTTACCTAGTATCATTATTTACCAACCATGCTGAGCTACGTGCCGTGTTAGGTTTTGCATTGCTGGGACTTGTAGTGCCTATCCTGAGCTACATGCTTCAATGTTCAGTGTCCTCATCCTTATCCCCGAGCTTCAATGTTCTGTGTCCTCATCCCTATCCCCGGGCTTCAATGTTCAGTGTCCTCATCCATATCCCCCTGCTTCAATGTTCAGTGTCCTCATCCCTATCCCCCTGCTTCAATGTTCAGTGTCCTCATCCTTATCCCCGTGCTTCAATGTTCAGTGCCTCATCCTTATCCCCGAGCTTCAATGTTCAGTGTCCTCATCCTTATCCCCGAGCTTCAATGTTCAGTGTCCTCATCCCTATCTGCGAGCTTCAATGTTCAGTGTCCTCATCCCTATCCCCCTGCTTCAATGTTCAGTGTCCTCATCCTTATCCCCGTGCTTTAATGTTCAGTGCCTCATCCTTATCCCCGAGCTTCAATATTCAGTGTCCTCATCCTTATCCCCGAGCTTCAATGTTCAGTGTCCTCATCCCTATCCGCGAGCTTCAATGTTCAGTGTCCTCATCCCTATCCCCCTGCTTCAATGTTCAGTGTCCTCATCCTTATCCCCGTGCTTCAATGATCAGTGTCCTCATCCTTATCCCTGTGCTTCAATGTTCAGTGTCCTCATCCTTATCCCTGTGCTTCAATGTTCAGTGTCCTCATCCCTATCCCTGTGCTTCAATGTTCAGTGTCCTCATCCTTATCCCTGTGCTTCAATGTTCAGTGCCTCATCCTTATCCCCGAGCTTCAATGTTCAGTGTCCTCACCCTTATCCCTGTGCTTCAATGTTCAGTGTCCTCATCCTTATCCCTGTGCTTCAATGTTCAGTGTCCTCATCCTTATCCCCCTGCTTCGATGAGGACACTGAACATGGAAGCAGGGAGATAGGGATGAGGACACTGAACATTGAAGCTCACGGATAGGGATGAGGACACTGAACATTGAAGCACAGGGATAGGGATGAGGACACTGAACATTGAAGCACAGGGATAGGGATGAGGACACTGAACATTGAAGCACAGGGATAAGGATGAGGACACTGAACATTGAAGCAGGGGGATAGGGATGAGGACACTGAACATTGAAGCTCGCGGATAGGGATGAGGACACTGAACATTGAAGCTCGGGGATAAGGATGAGGACACTGAACATTGAAGCTCGGGGATAAGGATGAGGCACTGAACATTGAAGCTCGGGGATAAGGATGAGGCACTGAACATTGAAGTACAGGGATAAGGATGAGGACACTGAACATTGAAGCACAGGGATAGGGATGAGGACACTGAACATTGAAGCACAGGGATAAGGATGAGGACACTGAACATTGAAGCACAGGGATAAGGATGAGGACACTGAACATTGAAGCACGGGGATAAGGATGAGGACACTGAACATTGAAGCTCGGGGATAAGGATGAGGCACTGAACATTGAAGCACAGGGATAAGGATGAGGACACTGAACATTGAAGCACAGGGATAGGGATGAGGACACTGAACATTGAAGCTCGGGGATAAGGATGAGGCACTGAACATTGAAGCACGGGGATAAGGATGAGGACACTGAACATTGAAGCAGGGGGATATGGATGAGGACACTGAACATTGAAGCAGGGGGATATGGATGAGGACACTGAACATTGAAGCACGGGGATAAGGATGAGGACACTGAACATTGAAGCTCGGGGATAAGGATGAGGACACTGAACATTGAAGCTCGCGGATAGGGATGAGGACACAGAACATTGAAGCTTGGGGATAAGGAGGAGGACACTGAACATTGAAGCAGGGGGATAGGGATGAGGACACTGAACATTGAAGCAGGGGGATAGGAATGAGGACACTGAACATTGAAGCCCGGGGATAGGGATGAGGACACAGAACATTGAAGCTCGGGGATAAGGATGAGGACACTGAACATTGAAGCATGTAGCTCAGGATAGGCACTACAAGCCCCAGCAATGCAAAACCTAACACGGCACGTAGCTCAACATGGTTGGTAAATAATGATACTAGGTAACAAGGGAAGTATTAGTGTTGTAACGCACGGCCCAGTGTTTGTGTTGTGTGTAACATCACTTCCGTAACATTATGTGATGGTTTCGCTGAACTGTATTGCCGAAACTATGTTGGAACACACGGCGCGAGTGTTTGGAACGCATCGCGCATGCGCAGTACGCAATTTCTGGCGGCAACGTCACTTCCGCAGCATCCTGTGATAGGCAGCAAAATATGACACTACACCCCATTGTTGGTGTTAGCGGGAGGAATAGCTAACCATTTAAAAGCATTACCCATTTCAGTCAGTGTTCATTTACTATTGAAAATACCGTTATTGTAGCATTTACCTGAAAATGCTTTTGAGCATAATTTAATATGTATTCACTTGCTAGCTGAGTCCTGTTTTTTTTACTCTGTCCTTAGTGTGGCCAGTGGGAATAGAAAATGCCCCAGAGTCATTGGGAATAAACAATGTCTTTGGCTTGGTGTCCCACCTGCCTAGCCAACCCAGATCTCTACATTTATCCTTGTATTGAAATCTGCCATGTTGTCTAACATTATTAGAAACTGACCATTAAAGTGCAATCCAAAAGGAGAAGGCAGGGTTAGCTTTTGTCCTATTTACTTTCCTCTTTTTAATTATTATTTTTTATTTGCAACATGTATATAGTGCTAGAAATATACCTGGAACATAACAAAAGTTTTGATAAACAATTAAAAAGTAACATTTGTGGGATGGGGGCCTGTTTTCCAAAGGGAGGCATTATAGGGTATTCTGCACAGTTTCACTCTGCAAATTGTGTGTAATGTACAGTATGTATGGTACTTAATAATCAGTACTCTTAAGGCAATATGCACACCATTATTTCTGAGCCCCACTAAGGGTACAAAAGAATAATACACACATATTTGTGGTTTCCCTGTGCACTCCAGAAAACAGGAGAATTTATTTTGGGTTGTTTTTCAGTGGTGGGTCATGGTAACAACAAGAAATATACAGCTACATTTTGGAAAATATTTGTTACTGTTTTGGGGCTGTTTTACTTTGATAATGAGACAAAATCAGGCTTTATTCACACTAGCGCTGTGACCCGAACTGCATGAATGAGCGCTGTGTTTATGCAGCTGGTGCCACCTGGAGTTGATAGTGTGTGTTCGGGGCCATGCACTCACTCCTTGCCTGTCAACTGTCAAATTCAAACCTGCATCTGTGTCTGTCCAGTCACTGCGTTCCCATAGAGAAACATAGGCTGCCTGCTTGCAGCACCAGGAGGCTGCAGTCGCATAAACAAATCCTCACTCGTGCTGTACAAGACCCAGTTGAAGCCATATCCTTAAAAATTTACCACCAAAAAAAAAGTACAATTTATCTTAAAAAAAAACAAACAAAAGGTAATTTACCTAAGTCATTGCAACGATGTGTACAGTTTTACTAACACCTGCGATATATAATCGATATATATACCTTTTCTGAAATTGATCCGGTCTCCAGTGGCTGATGCTGGGTGCAGAAGAGAACTGACAATGGTTGGGAAATGCCTGGGAAGTGATAGCATCCATAGACTTTCTATGGGGTCTCTGTTGTTGGTTGCCTCCTCTGCACCCACCTCCACAAAGAAGTGGTGGCACTGGAGCGGAGCGGTTGCAGAACAGGTAAGAACAGCAAATTTTCTTTACAGGGCTAGATAGATTAGGCTTAGAATATAGCAGAGAGTAGGTTGAGAGTTAAGTTTTGCCTTTACTTTCACTTTAGATTTATTTTTATTTTTTTAATGGAAGCTTTAGGGTTTATTTTACCTTCAACATTAAAGTGGACATAAACCCTCAAATGTATCCAGTGAATTGAACAGTCTCAGATGATACACGGAGATTAAACAAATCTCCCTACATACGTTTTACATGCATATCTGCTGTTTTCAGCTGTATATACTGTTTAGAAAGTGCACATGGTTTTAGAAGATTTTCTCCTCCTGGCTAGCACTGCAGTGAAGTCTGGGCATACAGCCAAGACATCTGATTGGAGGAAAGGCATGCACCCCCTCTCCTCATAGGTAGAGACTTTCTGCTCTGTCACTTGTATCATTCTGGGCTTTGCTAATCTATTTATAGCATCCTCCCCAACACAAAACTCCTGCTGCTTTTATCATATGTGATGGAGAACTTGTCAGGAGCTATCAGGCTGATAACAAAAGAACAGAGCAGAAGACACCTACGGGACACAGTGCTTTGAAGAGAGGTAACAAAGCACTGTGCCCAGCTCAAATTCCATGAATCGGGTTTATATACACTTTAAAGGGTTAATAATTTTTTTTTATGTCAACTGTTTATGATGCACAGTGCTTTAGAAAACTAAAGAGGAACTTCAGGGTTTTTTTAAGTCAATAGTTACAAATACAGCCGTGGCCAAAAGTTTTGAGAATGACGCAAACATTATTTTCACAAAGTCTGCTGCTTTAGTGCTTTTAGATCTTTTCGTCAGATGTTTCTATGGTATACTGAAGTATAATTACAAGCATTTCATAGGTGTCAAAGACTTTTATTGGCAATTACATTAAGTTTATGCAAAGAGTCAATGATTGCAGTGTTGACCCTTCTTTTTCAAGACCTCTGCAATTTTCCCTGGCATGCTGTCAAATTCTGGGCCACACCCTGACTGATTACAGCCCATTTTTGCATAATCAATGCTAGGAGTTTGTCAGAATTTGTGCGTTTGTTTTTTTTTTGTTTTTTTGCTCACCGGATTGATCACAAGTCTTAATGGGATTAAGGTCTGGGGTACTTTCTGGCCATGGACCCAAAATTTTGATATTTTGTTCTCCAAGCCACTTAGTTATCATTTTTGATTATGGCAGGGTGCTCCACCATCACTAAATGACTGTTAATCACTAAACTGTTCTTGGATGGTTGGGAAAAGTTGCTCCTGGAGGATGTTTTTGTACCATTCTTTATTCATGGCTGTGTTCTTAGGCACAATTATGAGTGAGCCTACTCCCTTGTCTGAGAAGCAACCTCACACATGAATGGTGTCAGGATGCTTTACTGTTGGCATGACACAGGACTGATGGTAGCGGTCACCTTTTCTTCTCCGGAAACTTTTTTTTCTGGATGCCCCAAACAATCAGAAAGGGAATTCATCAGAGAAAATGACTTTACCCCAGTCCTCAGCAGTCCAATCCCTGTACCTTTTGCAGAATATCAGTCTGTCTCTGATGTTTTTTCTGGAGAGAAGTGGCTTCTTTGCTACCCTTCTAGACACCAGGCCACCCTCCAAAAGTCTTCGCCTCACTGTCCATGCAGATGCACTCTCACCTGCCTGCTGCCATTCCTGATCAAACTCTGCACTAGTGGTGCTCTGATCCTGCAGCTGAATCAACTGTAGGAGATGGTCCTGCCGCTTGCTGGACTTTCTTCACAATTGAACGTCTCTCCCTGAAGTTCTTAATCATCCAGTAAATGGTTCAATCTTAGCAGCAGCAATATCCTTGCTTGTGAATCCCTTTTTGCAGGAAGCAATGATAACTGCACGAGTTTCCTTGCAGGTAACCATGGTTAACAGAGGAAGAACAATGATTTCAAGCACCACCCTCCTTTTAAAGCTTCCAGTTTGTTATTCGAACTCAATCAATATTACAGAGTGATTTCCAGCCCTGTCCTGGAAACCAGCAGACATAATGTCAGCTGGTCCTTTTGTGGCAGGGCTAAAATGCAGTGGGAATTTTTTTTGTTTATGGGGTGGGGGGGATTAAGTTAGTTTTCATGGCAAAGAGGGTCTTTGCAATTAATTTAAAATGATCTGATCACTCTTCATAACATTCTGGAGTATGTGCATATTACCATCATGAAAACTGAAGCAGCAGTTAATATTTGGGTCATTCTCAAAACTTTTGGCCAGGGTATTTACCAGTGCCTGAGGTCCAGCACTGTCTTCCTGCAGACGGTTCTACTTACTGCTGCAAACCTTGGATGCTACCATCTTGGCTGTGCATAAGCAAGCTTTTCCAGGGAGCATTGAGGGGTCCTGCAGCCTTCTGTAACATGTCCATGGAAGCTGCAGGATGGAAGGGGCAAGGGGCATCATCCCTGCTTGAGTGGGGATTGCGGAATTGGGAAATGGGAGGGAGTACAGATAAAAATCAGTACTTAACCGCCAGCAGTGAAGTTCTGCCTTAAAGCAGAGTTCCACCCGTTTTTTCGTTTATTAAAAGTCAGCAGCTACAAAAAGTGTAGCTGCTGACTTTTAATAAACAGATACCCGTCCTGCGATCCAGCGAAGCGGAAGCCCGGAGCCCCACTCCTCTCCGTGGGCCCATCATTGCAACTGTGGGCACCCAGTCGTGACAGCTTACTAATGAGTTGTGCTGTGCTCTGCTATTGGCCAGGCAATCTTCTGGGACCTGTGTTGTGTCCCAGAACATTGCTGGCAGGGAGGGGCCGCCTAGGGCGAGAGGAGGAGTAGCCCAGGCGGCTGAGAAGAGGAAGGATGAAGTGGGACAGGAAGTCCCACTAAAAAGAAGGTACCCACTCCCCCACCAAAAAAATTACATGCCAAATGTGGCATCTAAGGGGCGAAGATTGCTATAGCGGAAGTTCCAATTTTTAGTGAAACTCTGCTTTAACCACCTTTGGGTGAATCTCCGCTTTAACCAGTTAAGGTTTAGATCTTCTTTAAAAGCATGCAAGTTGAGGTGCTTAAATGTATATTTTGCTGTCTTCTAGGGTTCCCTCAGAGGCCTTGAACCTTAGAGTTAAACATGAAAATACTGTCTTTCATCTTGAAAAATCTTTGCTGTAGGGCTTCCTTTACAATGTGATCCTCTTTGTTGGTTGGAGAGGCTTAGAAGGTTGAATTTTACAGTCTGTCAATAGCAGTAACATGGCAGACTTTATTTATTGAATTCCCCGCAACATAGTTTTATTACCAATTAATCCTGCCATTAGGTCTGTTGATTTTCTACATTCCTTAACAGACCAAGCTGTCCAACAAAAGTGCTGATTAGAGGGTTAAGACCCACCTCTGTGCTTCCGTTGTCCTCCTCCATGGTGCTCTGTGGGTCCTCCTCCGACCTCCCCCCCAGATCTGTCAGGATGGAGAGCAGAGAAATTAGCTGGTATGTATGTTATTTACTGGCTCCTTCCTTTTCCGAATGCACAGCCAGTGATCACTGACTCTGTCCATTCATAACTGAGCATAGTATAAACTGTTTAGTTTATGAATGAACAGGAGCCTTTGTCCCCTGTCCATTCATCTTCAGTGCAGCTGGGGCTGCAGAGAAAGGAACTAGGTAATCTTTGTCTTTAGTCCCTTTCCCTGTCTCAAAGGGGATATGTCAGGGGTCTGATTAAACCCCTGATATCTCACCAAGAAAAAAAACAGAATAATAAATTATTAAAGGTTAAATTGCCTGTCACCATCCAGTATTCCAGTCACTCTGTCCCTTCCTGGTGACGTCATGTCTGTCCGAGCATTCCAGGCTTGTTTTGCATGGACTTCCTACACACCATAGGAACTTTCTTCCATCTCCACTGCTTTCCAGGGAACCTGTACCCGGTGGACCATTAAGGACTGAGGAGCCTCTAGTGGTGGACCCAGTTTACCATAAGCCTTGTAATGCCGCGTACACACGACTGTTTTTTCCGTCAGAATAAACTCTGATGGTTTTTTCCGCTGAAACAGACTTGCCTACACACGATCACACCAAAGTCCGATCGTTTAGAAAGCGGTGACGTACAACACGTACAACGGGACTAGGAAAAGGAAGTTCGGTAGCCAATAGCTGCCCTTGCGTAGTTTTTGGTCTGTCGGAACAGAATACAGACGGACGGTTTTCCCCATAGAAATTGATTCCTTCGGAAAGATTTAAAACATGTTCTATTTCTAGATCCGTCAGAATTTTCGAAAGAAAAATTCAGATGAAGCACACACATGATCGGAATATCCGATTAAATGATTAATCTGGACCTTTTCAGCCGGAAACCCTTGTTTTAATTTAAAAAAAACCCTGTGATACTGCACGTTTTCACTTCTGGCAACCCTTGAAAAGCAATCTGCAGTGGATCACTTTTAAGGCAGTGAGGAGGCAATTTCTTCTGTTTTAATCCTGAAAATGCTAACCCACCATGTGCAACCACGTGCAGCATGGCTTCTATTCACTTGAATGTGTCAGGTTTGGCACAGGTACTGAATAGCATGTGCATAGCCCCGTTGCCTGTTTCCTCTTTTTCAGATGGGTGGTGGGTGGTAAAACTGTGGCTCAACCACCTGCCACCCCCGACCCCCTCCCCCCCACCACCAGGTGATTGAGCCCTGATAGAAGAATTTACCAATTGCTTGTATGATGAGCTGTCTTTTAATATTTCCTAACAAAGAAAACAATATTATAAATGATATAATATGCCCCAGTTTATGAAAATTGAATGTGCTTTAAAATGTGGAACAGATAAAGTCCTACTGCTACAGGTTCTGGAAATATTTGCAGAACATGTATTTTCAGTTATCTTGTGGGCCTGAAATAAGGATGTGAAAAATACTGAAACGTGTCCAGATTTGTGATAGATAGCAGGGGAAGCCAAGTTAATTTAAGCTGATGCTAGCTAAAATGCCACATCTGAGCACGGTATGAACAAAATGATTCATAATGTTAGGACTCAAAATCCAGAGCCCTCAGCTGGTATACAGCAGAGGAAAAACGGTAATTCACAGTTTATGAATGACAAAGCAAAGAACTCTCTCACCCCAAAACCAGCCATATTGTTGTCATAATTATTAAACAAGGTTGTATTATTGGAGGCACCATGCTGAGCTGGTAACCACAACTGCGCAGTGTACCAAATCATAATATGAAATAGCATAGAGAGGGCTACATGTATGCTGAATACAGCACTAGGATGCCTTACAGCTGACCTTATTCTATAATGCACATTTCTTCCGGATGTACGGAGCAATACAAAAATGGTCTTTTACTGAGCAATTACCTTTTCCACCCCCTAGCTGTGAGCTCCCCCTTCCAGTCTTATACTTACCTGCCCCTGACTTTGTAAGATATGACAGCTTGTCAATATGTTCCCAGCTGGACCTAAAGGTGGGGCGCAGCCTATGGGGAGGCAGTGATTAATATAGACAGGTTCAGGGCAGAGCTTGTATTGAAATAATTCAGTAACAGTTAAAATAAACTGGTAGGCAGGCTACTGGGCTAGTTGCACTCACAGATTCCAGTAACGTGAAAGGAACAGATTCCAGCCGGACTGACAGCATATGTTGAGGGGGCAGAAAGCAGCGTGGCCAGCTCATGCCCAATTGAGGAGGTCACTAGAAGAATTGCGGACCTATGCTTTCCCTCCTCAACAGGAACCTTTCTCTAGTGCTAGCACTGCCCCTAGCAGGTGGGTTGCCTGACCCTACTATACCAACTTGCAAAATGCACACCAAACTTGGGAACCAGGGCCTTAAATAGGCTCTGCCTGACCCAAGATGGCTGGGAAATGCATGATAGGTGTACCTGCACTAATAAAACTAGCAAAAATGTGATTGGTTCACATGAAAATACCAGCTTGTTGTTACCTGTGGAGTAATAAAGTTCAGTACTGTAGTGGAAATTGATTGCTACCAGCAATCGCATAACCTATTGCTTCCATGTAACATACTTTCAAGCCAGACCCCTTCATAATTAGTTGGCATTGTTCAGGCAGTCTTTGAACATACAAGGGAAAATATGAGAGGCAGAGAAATGCCAACTACTGCATTTAAAAATGGAAGCTGCCTTATCACTGACTTGGAGGCCAAGTTTGTTAAATTCCAAACCTAAAGCTTGGGCATTGCTAGAACAGCCTGATCTACAGCATTAGTTCAGAATGTTTGCCATTGACCTGTAATTTGTTCTTCAACAAGCCTGTGCTATATAGAGGGTGGAATAAGCAGGACACACTGCAACACTCTTGTCTTTTATTATTTGGAACACTTGTTACCTTATTTAACTCTGTCTGAATTCAAATCAATCTAAACCCAAAAGCAGAAGTTTAATAAATTGCACCTCACCAGTCCTTTATTGTGGTGGCTGTATTCATTTTATTTTTATCCTTTATTTTCACTTGGTGATCTGCCCAGCAAGTCTGTTATTTTTCAACTTCCTTTAGCAGACCAAGCTGTCCAATAAATGTTGCAATTAGAAGTTTTAGATGAACCACTGGGTTTTTTTATTTTTTGCGCTATAAATCAAAAAATACAGCAAATTCAGTTAAAAAAAAAAAATATGTATTTGTTTCTGTTAAAATTTATTGCAGAGTATTGGTGCATATTGCCGAGTATTGGCAGAGTATTGCAGAGTATAGCATAGTTTTGCATAGTACTGGCACTGAGCAGCGCTGTGGGCTGGATCTGTAGTGCCCACAGTGCTCCGTCATTTGCCAGAGCGATCATGTGATAAACAGCCG
This sequence comes from Lithobates pipiens, assembly GCF_037356315.1. Lineage (NCBI taxonomy): Eukaryota > Metazoa > Chordata > Amphibia > Anura > Ranidae > Lithobates > Lithobates pipiens. The sequence continues at coordinate 87,312,756 of NW_027507790.1, read as the reverse complement.
CTATCAGCGGCCATTTACCGTGATCCATGATGTGCCGGGTCTCACGGATGTTCCCGGGTGCGTGCCCCAGGGGCACAAAGAAGCACGATTCTGTGAGAACGTCCCACGGACATCCACCCAGAATAAGCTGACCGTGCTGTAGCCATCTTTCGGCTATGGCCTGGTCAGCATGTGGTTAGTAACTGATTAAAATGTGTTAGCTGGAGTAAGTTAAGCCAGCAATAGACAGTTCGGATTTGAACCTGCAGAGATTTGAACCATGAATGGGCAGGCTGAATGTACATCACTCAATCAACTTGGGTACAGACCGCCTGCCCAATTTTACATGTGAATATTGCTTATGGCTGTTATAGCCCCTAGCAGTAATCACTGTGTTCTCCCAGTGGGGATGGCAGCCCCCCCCCAGCCAGGAGAACACAATGGCTCTGCAGGAGGGATTGCCTTGTCAACACTGTATGTGTTGATTGGGGAATCAAATGATTTTCTTTCCTGAAACCCATGGAAAATTGCTCCATCTAAGGCCTTAGTTATATAAAGTCCTTCTAAATCTACTAGTCCTAAATATACTAGTCCTACACTACCTTTTCCAGATAATGCTACTTCCCAAGAGTATTTCCATTGCTCATCCATAGTAGATTCTTGCCGCTGGGATTCAGTGCAAGTGCAAATGGTACCTAAGACATTGCGAGTCGCCTAATGTACACTGCTGCTGGTAAACGGACATTTAGGAGAAGTTGGGCATTTTTTTCAACTGCTCCTGAACTCTCCTCTATGTTATCTTATCAATAGCTGTACACAGGGTCGTTTATAGTCTTTTCTCGGCAGTTGAGTTTAGAGGCTTTTTTGGAACCCCAAAAAATTTGTTCAGAAGCTGTGTTTAGAGGCATTTCAATCGCCAAACGCGGCTACCCGTGTTCAGCGTGTTTTCATCTTGAAACGTTTTTAAAGGGAAACATTTTGTATATTACTTTTGAGCCTGGAAAATGCTAAAAACACACCAAAAACTCAATTACCACTGCCTGCAAGCTTGATATACCATGTGATATCCCCCTCATCAGTCAGTTATGCTGTACAATACACAACTTGCATTACTTTACGCTGAAGTTGAGAGTACCAACAGACGTTCCTCTAGTGGCACGCTTTTCTTCATGTTGTCCATGCAAACTAGATGGAGTCTAACCATTTCCAAGAGAACATCAAAGGTGGCAATTGACATGTGTGGAGAATGTTAAAAAATTCTCTGGGTAATTACGCAGCTGAACATAGATATTAGAAAGTATCCTGTGAACATGTGTTGAGCCATCAATAGATGTGTCCAGTAGCGACGAACTCTGGTCCTCTCGCGCAATTTTCTACGTCTTTGGAGCCTCAGCAAAAGTAAACATCAGGAGCATTTCCTCACACATGCTCATCACAGGAGCCATAATAACAAACCAACCAAAAAATAACAGCTAGCTACAAGCACACTGCTTTCTTGCAGAATGGCTGAAATAGTTAAATACTGTTTTTTAGTGCTTTCTAATCATTTGGTAGGGTCTCCTGAGGTTATCTTTAGTAAACTCTTCTGAACGCAAACGTGGCTTGTAAACGCTGCTAAACACACGTTTTTAAACGTGGATTACTAGCTGTGATGTTCCAGTGTTCAAGAGAGGTTGAGAAACATCCGTGTACATTTGGCCAGATCACCAGGTCTAAAAAAAAAAGCCTAGAAAACAGTCTTCCTATTTAAGGATTCGTAAGCTGCTATGTATTACTTTTTTGGTTTTGGGTCCAGATGCATTTTAAATATGAATTCCAGGTATGCATATTTTTACATAGTTTAATTGATCCAGTTTAGACATATCTGGCCAAACCCTCAGGTAGCTCAACAACATTGTAGTAGGTACTGCTACTACAGTGATCTTGCTTATCCTTCGAGTCCTAAGCAGCACCCTGCTGCTTACTGGACACAAGGAGTCGATTGCTCAGCCCTGGATCCATTCAGAGAACAGCAAATTCTCAATGAATGCAAAGCATTCTCTGAGTGAATGAGGAGGAGATTGTGATGTAACTGACCAGCCTCCCCACTTCATCCAACCAGGGAACAATTTGCATTTATTGAGAAAAAGCAAAGTGATCTCTAAATGGTCCCCATGCTGGGACAGGCACTGGGTATGATGACCACATGTGGGACCTGGAAGCTAATGGAGATTTGTGTAGCAGAGGTTTCTAGTACAGTGATTTCAAGCTTCCTCGATGATCCCACAGGTGTGATACTGTATATGCATTATTACATGGTATATGGTTACATGGTAACTATTTAAAAATATCTATACCTTGAATTGTTCTGTATGTTTTTTTGATGTTTATTAATAAAACACCCCAGTATACACTTGGTATATATGGTACAAATACTGTATATTATATCCTGCAAACATTGAAAAGTGTAGCTCTCAATGAGCATAAGAAAGTTGTCACATGGGATGCAGAGGTTATAAAAACGCTATCTTAATGACAAGAGACTTAATAGCGATATTTCTGCTGCATCATTTTTGCAAATTGGATAAAATATTCTTTTAGTGGGGTAATGTTTCTGAATAAACAATGTGACAGGAAAGCAGAACAAGAGCAAGATCAGGAACCAGACATTTACTTGGCTCTCAGTCCCCTGGAGACAGGAAAAAGGGAAAGCTTTGATGATAAGGTTATATGTAAAGTGAGTTTAGTGCCTGGCCATAGCACGTCCTTGTTGGGAAAATGCTTACTATGGCTGATTTTTGTTCCTTTGTTCAGACACTCATTCTAGGGACACACAATAAAATCAACTTGCGTCAATCTGTAGTGTCTATTATTTACTTATCGATTAACAAGGAGCAGTAAGGCTGGCTTCACAAGGAGAGAATTACTTTCCTGCAACCACGGAGTTGATGCTGGAATCCCTGCCGGTGTCTGCGCCGGTCATGGGGAGCTGCAGGCAGGAGTTTTTAGGCGAGGTCTTGGGATGACCGAAGAGAGCGGCTTGGTTGGTATTTTGGGACTAGGTTACTGATGTAACTAGGGTCAGAGTTATGGATGGCTTCGTGAATTATTGTTAGTACTTTGAATTTTATTCGTTGGGTGAGTGGAAGCCAGTGCAGGGATTGGCAGAGAGGGGTGGAGGACACTGAATGGTTGGTAAGGTGGATGAGTCTGGCAGCGTCATTCATTGTGGACTGATAGTACTAGGAGGGGGTTGGCTGGGATAATTGAAGTGCCATAAATAATAAAGACATTTGGTGTTATCTGTTAACTGCAAACTCCTCTTGGCAGTCTTTACTCACCAACCTGTTGGGCACAGGCACTGCGCCGCAGGACTCTGCTCGGGGAAGAAGCAATAAGAAGACTTCCTTGGAATTTTTTCCCTTGAGTGGGCATCTAGGGCTACGCTTTTCCAAAAACCTTACGCCTTTCCCGGGCTCTTGATCTTTGAGAGCAATGAGCATGCGTTGCTGAAAAAACTCAAAGCAATCCACATAAGGAAGCACTCTTTTCCTGCAAACTTACCAACACGGTGGTCCCTTACTTTGGAATTTGAGGGTCTTTTTGTATAAGCAGTGACTGACTCATGGCTTGAGGAGAAGCTGAAATGAGGATAGCCAGAAAGTAAAATAGCACTAGAGAGAGAAGGGCTTTTGACATGAAAGAGAGAGGAGAAAAATAAAATAGGCCTTCATTAAAAAAATAACAAAACATAAAAAAAATAAAAAAAATAATATATATGCATTTCTCTTTTTTTGGTGTCCTATCTGTTAAAAAGCAGTAGGGGGTGCCGAGAGAGGGAGCTTTTGCCCATAAGCAAGATGGTGGTCGGAACTCCCAATGGCCGGCACAACCCGATAATGTCATCAAGGGCGCCCTGACCAAAGAAAAACAGCACTGGGTGACCATTTTCCCTATAGGGAGACCTGGGATGCCCCAGGCAGTGCAGTCTAGATCCCCACATGGGCAAATAAGAGGCAAGCAGAACACTAATAAAAATGGAGATGTGGGAGGCACAAAAGAGAAACAGACCAAGGTAAGGGAGAACACATACGAGGAGACAGAAAAAATAAAAAAGATAGGCAGTAGGGTTGCCACCTCATCCTTTAAAACTGAACACATATTAATTACACAGGTTCTGTGGCTGATTAAGGTGGTAAACGCACTTGGTGCCTTATCTGCAATAAATTAGCCCTAGAACCTGTGTAATTGATATGTGTTCAGGTTTAAAGGGATGAGATGGCAACCCTAATAGGCAGCCCTGTATAGTGCAAACAACCAAAAAAAAAGGAAAAGGAATGAACTAACTGCCCCCCCCCCCCCCCAAACCTCAGCCCACAGACACTTACAAAATGGCAGATTTTGGAGGCAATCATTGGAATGGTTTAGGTCCCTTTCACATGGGCTGTCCGATCAGGTCCGCCTGTCAGTTTTTCAGCGGACCTGCTCAGGCCCTCCATTCACTCCTATGGAGCGGCGGATGTCAGCGATATGCCTGCTGACACCCACTGCTATCCGATCCTCCTGACGAATTAAAACCCTATTTTCCACCCATCTATCGCATCGGGTGAAAATGGATAGGCGGTCCATTTTCATTTGATCTCCCCATGGAGGAGAGCGGGGCTCTGACAGGTCCATTTCAGCACAGTGAGCAGAGATGGAGCTGTCATCCGCCTTCTCAGTAAGCAAAGCGGTGTCAGCCAGGCAGATCACCCGGGTGAAAAGACCCTTATACAGAATGCTGCAGCCACATTTAACATTTAACCACTTTAATACCAGGCACTTACCCCCCCCCCCTTCATGCCCAAGCCAATTTTAAGCTTTCTGCGCTGTCACTTTTTAAATGACAATTGCATGGTCATGCTACATTGTACCTAAATAAAATGTTTATCATTTTGTTCCCACAAATAGAGCTTTCTTTTGGTGGTATTTGACCACCTCTGAATTTTTTATTTTTTGATAAACAAATAAAAAAAGATGGAAAATTTTGAAAAAAAAGTTTTTCTTTGTTTCTGTTTTAAAAAAAAGTAAATTTTCTCCTTCACTGATGGGCACTGAAAAGCTGCCTTGACGGGCACTGATAAGGCGGCCCCAATGAGATGGCACTTATGGGCACTGATAGGCGGCACTGATGGGTGGCACTGATATGCAGCACTGATGGGCATTGATAGGCGGCACTGTTTGGCACTCATAGGTGGGCACTGATAGGCGACACTGATAAGCACTGAAAGGCTGCGCTGATGGGTACTTATGGGTGGCATTGATAGGCGGCACTGATAAGCATCACTGATTGGCATATCCCTGATGGTCTAGGGTGGCATAACTGGTGGTCCTGTGTGGTGGCCATCCCTGGTGGCCCTGACAGCATCCTGCTGGTCCTGGGCGGGCATCCACAGGGGGGCTGCACTGTTAAACAATCTGCACAGACCCCCCATGTCAGGAGAGCCGCTGATCTGTCAGACTGAAGTAAGGAAATGCCAATAAATGGCTCTTCCGATTTACATCGTGATCATCTGTGATCGGACACAGCTTATCATGTGGTAAAGAGCCTCCATCAGAGGCTCTTTACTAGGGATGGGCTTCGGTGTATTCGCAGAGCCTGTCAGGAAGTCAGCACTGCGCTGTGCTAATCACAGGCAGTGAGAATTTCTGATGCGGAGATTGGGAAATGTCTCACTACCTGTGATTAGCGCAGAGCAGTGCCGACTTCCTGGCGGGCTCTGCACGTGGGCTGCGCGAACACGCCAGTGCCCATCCCTACTCTTTACCAAGATCGGTGATGCGGTGTGTCAGGGCATGCAATCGTGGCTTATCCTGCCGGACGATATAATGAGTCAGGATAACTGAACCACCGGCCGACCATCATTCTGCTATAGGCCGGGTGGGAAGTGGTTAAGGAGTAGTTTTTTTTTTTTTTTCATGTGAAAAGCACAACATTGAGAAATAAAATGCGCCCAGTACTGATTCCCAGACCTCTTCAGTTTTCACTTCTGTAAAAGCTATTAACTTTGGGCAGAAATGGCCTGTTTTATTTTCTGTTATAACCAAAAACTTCCCCATTTGGGTTAGATAACGTTCCTAAAATAAAAGCGAAACATGTAGTCAACATTAATTTTACAGCTTTTGTCTGTTAAAACCCTGAAAACTGCTTAACATATATATATATATATATATATATATATATATATATATATATATATATATATATATATACATTTAGATACATTTTCCATAGTTCATAGAAAGACATCATTATATAAAATATTGACTTGTGTATATAAAATGTCCCACTTGTTCTCATAATCAATTAAAGAATAGCTGAGCTCACACGGCATTACAGCGGGAGAGAACATCGGAAGAAGAGTAGAGGGAAGAAGGACGCAGAAGACCGGGCCAATGCTAGCAAAAGAGCTAGGAGAAGATAGCGGAGGAGCCGGCAGAAGAACCGGAGAGCAGGAGAAGATGCCGAAGAGCAGGAGAAGAGGCCGGAGAGCGCAGAGAAGAACCGGAGAGCGCGAAGGAGTCGCAAGAAGACCCCAAGACGGCGACGACAATGAAGGAGAAAGCCAGCTCCTCCGCTAGCAAAAGAGCAGTAGCTAGCGGAAAATCCAGACGAGAAGACCCCCAAAGTCGGAAGAAGACCCCCGGAGCTGCCTAATAAATTACTTTGAAAACCTGTGTTGTGTGTTTTTTTTTACACTTTTTTCCCCAGGTGAATGTAGGAGTACGATGTACCCCATACTCATTCACATAGGGTGGGGGGCCGGGATCTAAGGCCCCCCTTATTAAAGGGGGCTCCTGGATTCCGATAAGCCCCCCGCCCGCAGACCCCTACAACCAACGGCCAGTGTTGTCGGGAAGAGGCCCTTGTCCTCATCAACATGGGGACAAGGTGCTTTGGGGTGGGGGCGTCGCAGGGCGCCCCCTTCCCAAAAGCACCCACCCCCATGTTGAGGGCATGCGGCCTGGTACGGCTCGGGGGGGGGGGGGGGTGATCGCTCATCCCCACCCCCTTTCCTGACTGGCCAGGCTGCGTGTTCAGATAGGGGTCTGGTATGGATTTTGGGGGGACCCCATGCTGTTTTTTCATAATAGGGGGTTCCCCTTACAATCCATACCAGACCTAAGGGCCTGGTATGCCTCTGGAGGGGGATCCCATGCCAGTTTTTTATTTAAAATTTGGCGTGGAGATCTCCCTCAGGATTCATACCAAATACAATGCCTGGTATTGCCGGGAATACAATTCGGATCCCCGCACCAGTGTGAACTCGGCCTCAATGTCAGCAATGCTTGTCGCTCATCAGGAAAGGAAAAGAAAAATTTTTCCTTTCCCGTTGCGAGCCGGCTCAGCGCTGGCTCCCGCGACGGGGCTCGCAGGGTGTCAATCTCGCAGATAAAAGCGGCGAGATTAACACAATATCGCGGGCACCTTCTGTATGTGCGACTTCAAGTTGTGCCAACTTCAAAGTAGTCCCTGTACTACTTTGGTCCGTTACTTTCATGTGAGTTGCAGTCCATAGACCTCAAATTTACACACGCATTACCTGAAATCGCAGTAAAATCGCACGACTTTTAATTTGCGGCAGTGTGAAAGGGGCCTTAGTGTTAGCAGTAATTATTAGGGTTAGAGATAATTGTTAAGGTTAGTGTGCTAGCCCTAACAATTACTGCTAACCCTAATGATTAACACTAACCATAATGATTACAGCTAACACTAACCCTAATGGTTACTGCTAACCCTAGTCCTTAACCCTAACATTTAGCCCTAGCTCTTAACCTTAACCCTAACATGATTTTGGATTCATAACAGTTCCTGCACTACTTTAATGTGACTTGAGTGCCAGAGAGTGTAACGTCACATCAAAGTCACACTCCTTAACCGCTTGCCGACCAGCCACCCGTCATTTTACTGCAGAAGGTCGACATGATCCCGCGAACCGTCGTAGCTGATGTGCCATACTCGTGGCCAGTCACAAGCAATCGTGAGCACGAAGGACAGAACACGGAAGTGTGTACATAAACACACAAATCCGTGTTCTCTTCTCAGAGGAGTGACAGATAATGTGTTCCTATTAGCTAGGAACCATTTCCTCTTCCTCTAGTCGGCCCCCTCCCCCTTCAGTTAGAATCACCTCCCAGGGAACACAATTAACCCCTTGATCGCCCCCTAGTGTTAATCCCTTCACTGCCAGTGACATTTTTAAAGTAATCAATGCATTTTTATAGCACTGATCGCTGTATAAATGCCAATGGTCCCAAAAATGGGTCAAAATTGTCCAATGTGTCCACCATAATGTTGCAGTCATGATAAAAATCGCAGATCGCCACCATTACTAGTAAAAACAATAATAATAAATGCTATAAATCTATCCCCTATTTTGTAGATGCTATAACTTCTGCGCAAACCAATAAATATACGCTTATTTTGATTTTTTTTTAACCAAAAATATGTAGAACATTACATATCGGCCTAAACAGAAAAAATTTGCTTTTTTTAAAAAAAAAATGGGGATATTTATTATAGCAAAAAGTACAAAATATTGTGTTTTTTTTCAAAAGTGTCGCTCTTTTTTTGTTTATAGCGCAAAAAACGCAAAGCCGATCAAATACCACCAAAAGAGAGCTCTATTTGTGGGAAAAAAGGATGCCAATTTTGTTTGGGTGCAGCGTCGCATGATCGCGCAATTGTCAGTTAGAGCAACGCAGTGCCGAATCGCAAAAAATGCCACGGTCATTCAGCAGCCAAAACTTCCAGGGCTGAAGTGGTTAAACAGAACTGTCATACTTTCCTATTAGCAAAAAAAACCTGTAAAACACTTCAAAAATGCATATCCATTAAAGTCTATTACACACAAAACAGAATATGCTGCAGGAAAAAAAGTCTCTGACTCTTTTCAAAAAATGCACCAGCTTAAAACGCACAGATGTGAACTAGATCCATAGGAAATCATGTTAAATGGACAGTATTGCCTTTCTACAAAACACAAAATGGACTAAAAACACATAAGTTTGAACCAAGGGTTATAGGTGTAGATTGAAGGTGACGGGGAAACTGATGTGTATTATGTGTAACATAGGATGCTGGTCATTGCACCCCAGGTATGAAGTGGTTTGCCCTACTCGTTGCATTTACTGTTGCTTCCTACCATTGACAACAAAGTCCATTTGTTTTCAATTGCAATTATTATAACATGCACCAGAAGCAACTCTACAAAAGGAAAAGATTGCAAATGTGTCAGATCATTGCATGGTAAAATCTGGAAAAGCTGCTGCACTCTAGAGCAGCCTTTCTCAACAAAGAGGGACTCTTGAAATATTTGTCCCGTCTCAGGGAACCCCTGCCAAAATGTACTATATCTACAGTTCATTATACATTAGTGGGATGGTCACTGGGAAGATTGCTCCTTAAACTTGTGGCCATTGAGAAGAATTATTCCCTGACAGAGAGCTAAAAAGATCAATGGGGCCAGTGGTAACTTATCTGAGGCAGACATTGCTCATTGTTCTAGGAACATCTAACAACCTCTGGAGGAACCCTAGGGTACTATGGAACCCTCGTTGAGAAACCCTGCCCTAGAGCCAAGTAACTAGTGTTCTTTGAAGAAGGTCAGCAATGGCAGCCAAGAAGAGAATAGTTTGTTGAAACTTTAATCTGAACTCCAGGAGTGATCTGTATTGCATATCTTATACCTGATGGATCGCCCGGATAGCCGAAAATCACTGAAGTAGTTAGCACTAGTACAGTGATGGGGTTTGTGCGAAAGGCTTCTCCTCTGCACACAGAATACAGGGGGTCACTCATTTGGTACTGCCATCCCCCATATAATGAGGCATTCTCTGATTGTATGTACAAATAACACCTTGTATATATACAAAATACAAGGCTTTCTATGTGTACTGCTGAGTGAGCGATTACTGTGTGTCCAGTGAGGAAGCTGCTCACACCGAAGCCCAGCAGGACCCAGAAGATTTGGCTATCACTGTAGTAACTGCAACTACTACAGTGATTTCCACCTTCTGCAGTGAAGCATCAGGAGAGAAGCATACTTAGACTGGGCCAAGCTGGAACAGTGTACAGTAAGTATGCAATACAGATCATTCCTGGAGTTTCATTATAATATTCACTCATCTTGTCATCTTGTCTAGCCTCTTAAATTAAAGCATTGTGTGACGGTTTGACACACCCTGAGTGTGCAGTGAGAATGCTTTAAAAAATCCCTAATTTGTTCTGTTGGATTTTTACTCAGTGATCGACAACCCCATACAGTGCCTTATATACTGTAGTCAGCTCATGGCTTCAGGAATTTGTACTGTACTGCACTTTCTAAATCTGTAAAAGGGGAATTTCTCTTACGTTCATTGGTGGACACAGATCTTATAATCTTGACCATAGGGTTTTATAGTGCCACCTACAGAGTAGGTCACTAGGCAGAAATGAAAACAGCATCACTTATGGGCAATCCTAGCTTTTATAAAACCTCCCAGTTATTTCTTCCTAGTGCTAAGGAGTAAGGACCTAGTTCGTTGCAAGGACCTGTGTTTCCTATTTTTTTCTTTTTCTTCTTTTCTTGAAATGTTTCCTGGGCGACAGGCTGGATAATCTAGATCCGGTGTGACCCCCATTTGGCCACCGAGTTCACGCAGACCTTTAGCTATGCACTGGGTTAGCTGTGACAGCCCCATCAGGATAGTTAAACTTCCCACAGGGACACAGCACCTGCTAGTGTCACAGTGTTACCCAGGCCGCCCACTTTGGTGAAGAGGGGGAACTGTCTCGGGAGAGTCACCTCAGCTGGATTGGGGAGTAAACGACACCCTTATCCCTCGCTCGTTGTGGTGTGGGCGCAGGTACTCCCTGAGGTGGTCAGCCCTGCAGTGTCCCCTCCTTCCTGACAGATTCGTCCTGGATTGAGCTTCTTTCCTCCCACCTCTCTCTCCTGCTCCAGACCTTTCCTTCTCAGTGAGTCGGTCTGGTATTTATGCCCTGTAGTGCTGTGCGGCTCAGGGATGGGAGCCCCCCTGGGCTCTGGAAGGGGATTGTTCCTGTGGAGACTAAGGGTTCCATACTGTGACCACCATGGGGCTCTGGAGCAATGGTGGTAATTTTTGGTGTGATTGGCTGGCGGCCATCTTCCCTGAGTCATGGTGGCCATTTTTGATAGGTCTTTTTCAGCCCACCCCAGCCCCCCCTCCAGTGGACATTGCCTCAGCGGTGCCTTGCCTTCTGGTGGGCCCTCTTCTATGAAGTCTCCCGCTTGCATTCCCCTTCCTCTCCAGGTCCCCTCATGGCTCCTCAGGGTCTTCTATCCCATTAGACCTACTGTCACCAGTCCTTGAGTTGTTTGTTAATGTGTAGTGTAGTGTTTGGGAGCAAGAAGCAAGAACCGTTGCCCTCATCCTTGGACATTTCTAAGTGACTAGTGACTGAATAGGGCCCTGCTGATGCAGGCCCTGTGCTCTCTACAGGCCCTGAAGACACAATCCCTGATACTTCAGACAGCGAGGATGAGTCCTGAAAGGGCGCTGGTGGCCGCATTGTTTACCTCGGTGCAAGAGATGGTAGAACAATTGAGGACCCCCTCTGTAACTGCAGATGCACAAGCTGGTTAGGTCCGCAAAGGTTTCTCTTTACCCTGCCTATTTTAATAAATCTACAAGGATTGAGAACGTTCGAACTGTACTTTCGTGGTTCCAAAGCACTTTTTCACATGTTACCCCTTTGAGGAGGCCCTTCTAACAAAGTGGACCTCTCTCTGTGGTGGATCCCCCATCTTGAGGTTTAACAAAGCAACCATGATATAGGTGGACGAGTCTACCTCCTTTAAAAAAAATGAATGATTATCATGGAGAGGCATTATGTCTCAGTGGTGCATCTTCAATCTAGTAAACGATGCAAAAACCTGTGGGATGGAGACTTAAGTGAAGTACTAATCCAAAGGGATCTAGTAAATGATGCAAAAACCTGTGGGATGGAGACCTAAGTGAAGTAATAATCCAACGGAGTCCTAATGGGATCTCAGTTAATCATTAAAATCCCTTTCTCTGAGTTCACTGACGGACACTGTTCTTCTAGTCTTTACCACAGGGTTTTATAGCGCTACCTACAACATTGGACACTAGGCAGAAAATAACACAGCACCGCCTATGGTCAAAAACTGCAGGTAAACAACTGTACCTGTGGAACTTTGTTATTGCAAACACATGCCTGTGGCAGTGAAGTTTAAGATAACAGACCATTGAGTACAGCTTGTGGGCTATCAGAAGTAGCCTTCTATACCAGGGATGCCCAACCTTTTGAAAAGCTAGGGTCACTTACAGTGGTGTGAAAAAGTGTTTGCCCCCTTCCTCATTTCCTGTTCCTTTGCATGTTTGTCACACTTAAGTGTTTCGGAACATCAAACCAATTTAAACAATAGTCAAGGACAACACAAGTAAACACAAAATGCAATTTGTAAATGAAGGTGTTTATTATTAAAGGTGAAAAAAAATCCAAACCATCATGGCCCTGTGTGAAAAAGTGATTGCCCCCCTTGTTAAAACATACTATAACTGTGGTTGTCCACACCTGAGTTCAATTTCTCTAGCCACACCCAGGCCTGATTATTGCCACACCTGTTCACAATCAAGGCATCACTTGAATAGGAGCTGCTTGACACAGTAAGGTCCACCAGAAGATCCTTAAAAGCTACACATCATGCCGAGACCCAAAGAAATTCAGGAACAATTGAGAAAGAAAGTAATTGAGATCTATCAGTCTGGAAAGGGTTATAAAGCCATTTCCAAAGCTTTGGGAATCCAGCGAACCACAGTGAGAGCCATTATCCACAAATGGCGAAGACATGGAACAGTGGTGAACCTTCCCAGGAGTGGCCGGCCGCCCAAAATTACCCCAAGAGCGCAGCGACGACTCATCCAAGAGGTCACAAAAGACCCCACAACAACGTCCAAGGAATTGCAGGCCTCACTTGCCTCAGTTATGGTCAGCGTTCATGCCTCCACCATCAGGGAAAGACTGGGCAAAAATGGCCTGCATGGCAGAGTTCCAAGGAGAAAACCACTGCTGTGCAAAAAGAACATCAAAGCTCGTCTCAATTTCTCCACAACACATCTTGATGATCCCCAAGACTTTTGGGACAACATTCTGTGGACCGATGAGACAAAAGTGGAACTCTTTGGAAGGTGTGTGTCCAAGTATATCTGGTGTAGAAGGAACACTGCATTTCATAAAAAGAACATTATACCAACAGTAAAATATGGTGGTGGTAGTGTGATGGTCTGGGGCTGTTTTGCTGCTTCAGGACCTGGAAGACTTGCCGTGATAAAAGGAACTATGAATTCTGCTGTCTACCAAGAGATCCTGAAGGAGAATGTCCGACCATCTGTTCGTGTACTCAAGCTGAAACGAACTTGGGTTCTGCAGCAGGACAATGATCCTAAACACACCAGCAAGTCCACCACCGAAAGGCTGAAGAAAAACAAAATGAAGACTTTGGAGTGGCCTAGCCAAAGTCCTGACCTGAATCCTATTGAGATGTTGTGGTATGACCTTAAAAAGGCCGTTCATGCTCGAAAACCCTCTAATGTAACTGAATTAGGACAATTCTGCAAAGATGAGTGGGCCAAAATTCCTCCAGGACGCTGTAAAAGCCTCATTGCACGTTATCGCAAACGCTTGGTTGCAGTTGTTGCTGCTAAGGGTGGCCCAACCAGTTATTAGGTTTAGGGGGCAATCACTTTTTCACACAGGGCCATGATGGTTTGGATTTTTTTTCACCTTTAATAATAAACACCTTCATTTACAAATTGCATTTTGTGTTTACTTGTGTTGTCCTTGACTATTGTTTAAATTGGTTTGATGTTCCGAAACACTTAAGTGTGACAAACATGCAAAGGAACAGGAAATGAGGAAAGGGGCAAACACTTTTTCACACCACTGTAAGTGACTTGATAAACGGTGGCGGGCCACAATCAGTGGAGCAGGCAGATGACAGGTCTGTATTCACTCTGCATATGCAGAGCAGATACGGAAACACAGCCCACTCTACTGTATGGGCCCTTCGATCCGATCCACCCAGACAGGAAGGGGATGGATCCCCTTCTGTTTTTTTTAGTGGATCGGATTGGGAGGTAGGCAGTGCGCCTGTGGATCAGTTTGAAAGCAGCCCAGTACCCACTGCAGAACAGATATGCTCATATTTGGTATCCCTCCACCTGTGACAGGAGCCGGCGCTATACAAGAAGCATTGGCTTATGCGTCTCTGCTCTGCAGCCGTTTGCTTTCTCTACCGCCGGCTTCTTTCACAACACTGATGCTCTAGGATGATGGATTCGCGATCTGGGCTTGCCAACCAGCCACCCCAGAGCAGGAGGTTGCGGGCCACATCAGAGGGCTCCACGGGCCACTGGTTGGGCACCCCTGTTCTATACCATAGAAGGCTGGGTTCACATATGAGCCACATGCGGCTCACAACAGGGGTCCGTGCATCCTGTTTCACCGTTTCAGGTCTGATTTGAGTCCAAATTTTGGTCTGAATTCAGGCCTGAAATGGGCCAAAAGATGCACAGCGTTTTTTGTGCAAATTGCACAGGACCCACTGCAGAGATATGCGATCCGCTCCATAGAGAGTCGCTCAAAATTTCCTGCTATTGAGAATTGGATGTGGGGAACCTACATCCAGTTTGCAATGGTGTGAACCCAGCCTCAAGAAATAAAAGTGCAGTGTGTTAATAGAATTTCCATCCTCAATAGGTTCTCACATGTAGTAGATATATTCCTTTTGCAATGCTCACCAATGTTGGAAGCAAGGTGGAAACAATCTGGCCCTCAGTCCTCTGCATTGCATAGTAACTATCATGAAGAGTTTGAGAAATTTACAGCCTGGAGGTAGTGTTAAAGTAACTTGGACAGCTGTTATTTTGTCAAATTTTGTTTCTATGAGTCAAATCCAAGACTCAGGTTTCCTGAGTGGGTGGCAGTTCTTCCCCATTCCCATGTTGAGTTGGTTACAAATTCATTGGCAGCAGAAGAAAAATTCTGGAGTGATATGTAAAACGTCAGATGAGACATGACAGTGGTGAATCACTCATTACCAAAGCAATTCTTTGCGTGTAGCAATAGAACTGTTACTCATAATGTGAGTTTTTTTGGGCACAATATTACAGTTTTGCTTTCATTCTGAGTAGCCATTTTTCTTAGAGGCATTTTCAACTTCATTGCCTTGCATATTACCACAGATTTAGTAGAAAACCTATTTTTAATCTGAGACTAAGAACAGTTATCTACCAACACGGTTTATGGATTGTAAGACTCACTAAGCTTTAGGTTTCTCATAATGTTGAACAATGTCTGTGATTGGAGATCTTTATCTTTTGTTTGAAGAAAAGGGAAACAACCCCTTGATTGAAAGTGCATGTCATCTTATGTTGGTTGAGCCAGTCAAAGAAGTCATAACATATGACGGTGGTTTGGTCATTCATACAAACACAACTAGAACTCTCTAAAGCCAGCCATACATGGCTCGAAATTCAGCCAGTTTAGCAGGGACTGGCCAAATTTCCATCCACATGTGGGCAGCACGGTTGTACAGAAGTTGATCTACAGATAGTAACAAAAGATACAGCTTTTATTACTCCCTGTCATATCATCACCAGTCTTATAAAATTCTTGTAGGGGAAGCTTCTGAGAGGATGGATTAGCAGAATGCTCTTTGTCAGTTCCTATTGAAGCAAGCACATCCACCAGTACTGCATTTCCCAAGAACCCTTCCCCTACATGCTGTGTGTGGGCAGGCACTTTGAAGTCCAAGCAGCATTGTTGTGCTAGGAATAAAAAAATCATTGTATGTACTTGTATGTACTATGGGAAGTGACAAAGAGGGGTAGAGGGGATATGTGGAGTTCTGTAGCTCAGCAGAAGAGAACTCAGGACTCACAAATTGCATGGGATTTCAGTGCAGTAGTGGCATTGTTGTTAGCCAGCAATTTATAAGCTTACTTAATTTCTGGAAGAATCAACAGGTATTTTAATGTACTGTTGCATTAAGGAACTTATTTGCGCTACTGTTTATCAAATGTATATTTACAATACAAATGCACTCATTTTGGTGCACACAAACCCAATGTAATACCCAATTTTTTGTAATTTTTTTTTGGTTGCATCATGTAAACAGATATCACACGTCAGGCATCAAAATTGTAGGAGTTCATAAAAAGGTAAAAACTATGGTAACCAAAATTAACCTTAGGTAACATTTTAAAAGCCTTTACAGCTCATACTTTTAGAGTAAATAATGGCCCTAGAATGTCAGTTTTTTTTACACATGTACACTCGAAGTGTGCATGTAGGATTGTAGGCAGGGAGACGTTAAAAGATTTTTGGGGATTTTTACATTTATACCTAACTTTATTGCTATCACAAGGGGACTGATAATCCCTCTATGTTTTAGCCTAGTGGAGGTGACAAGTTCTTTTTAAGAGGACATCCGGGGTTTAATAAAAGCCTAATGTAATTTTTGCACTCTTTCTAAGGTGATCAAGTATAGAATGTTATAGAGATTGGTAGCCTGATCCCCAACCAGGTTACCAGAAAATGGGGGCAGTTTGGACTATGACGGTACAATAAAAACAGTATAATGAATAATGTAACAAAATGATAGTTATAAAAGATACAGATGATTTTATTGATGCCAAAAAACAAATCATCATTTACATGTTAAAAGCAATACACGTATATCATCAGTGAGTAGTCACAATAAAACTGTTGATCACAGATATCAGTTTCCTCGACTAGTTTCGCAGACTTTTGCCGCTTCATCGGGAGGTTTATCTGTGATTAGATCAAAAGAACAATAAGGTAATCAAAACATTGAATAAATAATACAATGTTAACATACAGCATCATAATTAGGAGGATCTTTAGAAAGGGTAAAGATGGGAAAAGAGCGGCACAGCTTACCCATACTCCAGCAGGCCTCAAGCTCATAGTGCTACCACCTGATAAATAGTCCCCCACGGCAACTCGGGGAAGCCACATAGTGTGGTGATTGGTACAAATTTCTATATTTTTATTTCTTTTTCTTAACATTAGAGGTCATATTCAATTTTTCTCAAGTATAGAATGTGCTTGATCAGCTTCTATGCCAGCTATAGCGGCCTGGGTTTGATAGCTCTGAAACCAAGTTCATACCTCCCAGTAGGATGCCCAATCTGGAGGTCCTAGGCACCCAGGAGGGGTACAGAGTAAGCGCAGCATACATGATGGGAGGGGTGTGTTTTTTGCTAAGTTTTTCCAACACACAGAACTCCAGTGTAAGTGCAAAAAGTTAGTCACAAATCATAACTAAGGTATACAGAACTATTAAGACTATACAACATATAAAACTTCAATTGGGCTTTAAATGATAAAACCATGTAATGAGCCAACTGCTATTTGTAATAGTCAAAACAACCAAGCACCATCTAACCAGTCATATTGTGATATTAGTAAATCCGGTACTAATCGGTTATTATGAGTTAAAACAAATGTAATTTAGTGTTTTGCTTCTTACAATGACAACAGTATGGCTATCCAGGCCAACAGGAAGATCTCTTGCTGCCCTTTGTTCTCAGCGATAGACCTGTCCATGTTTAGCCGGGTTCATTAATGGTATTGGCTGCCATCCTATTGCTTGTTACCACAGCGATTGCTGGTCAGTACAACAGGATGTATAATTGTATGTAGATAAGGAAGCTGACTTTACTGAATGCACATGGGAGTTCTCTGGAGGATTATCAAGATACTGGAAATGATTAGGCACATGTTTAATTAAAATGCTTGCAAATGTTAAAGGATTTAAGCTTGGCAAATGGGAAGCTTTAAAATGTCACGAATGCTAAATATTTCCCAACCTCCAATGTAAATTGTGAATGATGCTTCTTGAGCATTGTCTTGTGTAATAGCACTGTCAGCATTAACCCTTACATGAGATTGTTTTTCTGACCTCAACTGACTTTTGTTCATTTGCATTAACATTTAAAACCTTTCCTGTGAGACCCTTATGATAATAAACTTAAATCATTAAACATTTCTTAAAGTGGAACCATGTCGAAAATGTTGCTATCGTAATTATACAGAACAAGATACGGGCAGATAGGCCTATACCTTCAGGTGTTTGTACACTGGCAAAGTTTTAGAGGTCAAGCCTTTTGTATAACCCTTCCTCCACACACCCCACGTGTCCTCCACCAGCCCCCTGTGTCCTTCTTTTATGACACTGTGCATTGCTCTAATGACAGTCCACTGCCCTACTGACACCATTCACTGGCCCCCAAAAAGAATTTTGAAAAAATGAAAAAAAAATATACTAAAAAATGTAATTGTAAAAAAAAAAATAATAATAATAATAAAGAACTACTGACACCTTCCACTACCTACTGACACCATCCTGCACATACTACCCACCGCCATACGCTCCACACCCCTCTCACTGCACATACTACCCACCACCATACACTTTGCACTTCTCTCTCTGCACATACTACCCACCTCTATACACTCTGCACGCCTCTCCTGCACATCCCACCCAGCACTATACACTCCACACCACTCTCCCTGCACATACTACACACTGCTATACACTTCC
This sequence comes from Lithobates pipiens, assembly GCF_037356315.1. Classification (NCBI taxonomy): domain Eukaryota; kingdom Metazoa; phylum Chordata; class Amphibia; order Anura; family Ranidae; genus Lithobates; species Lithobates pipiens. Next base: position 87,294,139 of record NW_027507790.1, on the reverse strand, counting down.
CACTGCTCTCCCTGCACATACTACCCCTCTCCTTACAATCGCACTCCTCTCCTGAACATACTATCCACCACCATACACCTTGCACTCCTCTCCCTGTACATGCTACCCAATTTAGCCACACTCCCTTAAGCCACGCCCAAAATTTAGTGCACAGTAACCACTTCAGCCTGGAAGATTTGGCTGCTCAATGACCAGGCAATTTTTTGTTATACGGCACTGCGCTGCTTTAACTGACAATTGCACAGTCGCACAACGCTGTACCCAAATAAAATCAACGTCCTTTTTTTCCCCACAAATAGAGCTTTCTTTTGGTGGTAATTGATCACCTCTGCGGGTTTTTATTTTTTGAAAAAAAACACTATGTTTAACTTTTTGCTATAATAAATATCCCACATTTAAAATAAAATAAAATAAATTTTTTCCTCAGTTTGGGCTCATATGTATTCTATTTTTGGTAAAAAGAATTGCAATAAGAGTATATTGATTGGTTTGGGCAAAAGTAATAGCGTCTACAAAATAGGAGATAGATTTATGGCATTATTTTTTATTTATTTTTTTACTAGTAATGGCGGTGATCTGCGATTTCTATCGGGACTGCGATATTGCGGCATACAAATTGGACACTTTTGACACATGTTTGGGACCATTGACAAGTATACAGCAATCAATGCTTTAAAAATGTCACTGGCAGGGAAGGGGTTAACTGTGTTCCCTAGGTGTATTCTAACTGTGGTGGGGATAGGACTGAATAGGGGAGGAGAGAGATCGGTATTCATACTTAGTATGAACACACAATCTGTCTCCTTTCCCCTGAGAGAACCAGGATTTGTGTGTTTGCACACACAGATCCCGGGTTCTTTCTCTGTCACGATCGATTGCGGGTGCCCAGCAAACATCACGCCTGCGTGGCACTCGCATTGGCTCCGGGCACACACTGTGCCTCCTACAGCGTCTTAAAGGGCCGATGTACAGCTACTACGGCTCGCCCAGGGGAGCCATTCTGCCACAGTATAACTGCAGCGGCCAGTTGGGAACCGGTTAAACCACGCTCACTTTTCGGTGTGGTACACTGCGCGCACCACATTTCTTTCTTTATCGATGGCTGGGGCCCACTCTTGATCTTGCACACGGCCCACTCATTTCATAATACACCCCTTCCTAGAACATGTCATGTGATCGATTTCCAGAATGGCTTCCATCTCATTCTGCATGCACAAAATATTATGGTTTGGACAGCTAAAACTACCTGCAACTACCTAAGATGTATACATTTCCAAGGAAGACGTCTGCTTGGGGAGGCACCTGACCAATTCATCAAAGAGATCACAGATGGGAAGGTTTTACTTTCACAGCAGAAGGTCTCCAAACCACTCTCCTGAGCCCCTAGTTCCTCTAAACGCAGAGCACCTGTCCACACTTCAAAACCTAAGTTCAGTCCTTTCTTTCTGCACAAGACTTGGCTCACCAAGGCCACCAAGCCTTCCCAAAACACTCTCCAGAATGAAGGAGCACCCTCACTCCTTTGCTACAGTTTGCCTCTCTCTGGGTCACAGAGATCCCAGACATGTGGGTTCAATCAATGGTTTTAAAGGGGTACAAATTAGAGTTTATAGATCAACTGATCTCTTTGGTCTTTCAAATCAACCAAAAACTGTCCAAGGACCATTCGATTTTCAGAATGCCCTGAACTACCTCTTGTCCCAGGGAGTTAGAGCTGCTTCTCCAATCAGTGGAAGGATTCTCTGTTTGTCCTGTTTTCTGGACCTCGCAAGGAACAACCTGCTTCAAAGTCCACCAATTTACAATGGACACTAAATCTGATTACAAGTGCTTACATTCTTAAAGAGCAATCTCCTCTCGATAGTTTAGTATATTTTTCTAAAATATTTACTGAGAATAGCCAACACAAACAGGGTACTCACATTTAAAATGCGTGTAAAAACAAAACACGAGCAGCGTGCTTGCCGATGTCACTTCTGGTGCCTGTACATCCCGACACGTGTTCGTCACAGTCACATTATTTCATCAGGGGACAGAGGGCTATTGGTAACATAGACTCTGTGAGGTCTACTGACAGCGGACTTTAGCCCACTGTCGGCTGAATCGGGGGCACAGGAGTGCAGAACTAAGTGCATATCTGTGAACTCCAGGAGAAGTATGGCCAAAAGAGCTTTGGCCATACTTCTCCTTTAATATTGTAAAATGGGCCTGAAATAACAGTCCATTGAGTGCATATGCTTTGCAAAGTTTTAGCACTTCCTCCTTGACCCAATGCTCATGTCATTCTTCCCATTTCATGTGAGTCCAGCCTGTCATTTACACACCCACTGGGTGCTTTCTGTATCCATGTGGGATGGACTCGCAGTACTCCAGGACTATCATTGCGAAGAGAAATCTCCAATGATGTCAATGAACTGACTAGAAAACTTCAGGAAAAAAGTATAAATAGGGTTTGTTTTTAAAAATAAAAAATACAAAAGATCTGGAGGGTGTTTTTTGGGCATGCTTTGTTCTACTTTAACTTGTTTCCCTTCTGGGGCTGATACTTACCAACGAAGAGCATGGTGTCTGTGTTGATTGTGGAAATCAGATTACAGCTATCATTTTTTTTGTGATGGAGATTACCATAAAAAGATTAGCAGTTCAACTGTTTTTCATTTATTTTTGATAACTCAGCTTTATGATTCCTTTATGCACTATGTAAGAGGGTCACAACCTATGCAAAAAGGTTTAATCCCCCCACAGAAATGCAGGTAAATTTACCAGCCTTGAACAGCAATCCCTTTGTGAGAACCTTTGCTTAACATTAAAAATAACACAGTTCTTCTAGATCCCCGTTTAAAGGACAGAAAGCTTTTAATACAGAACAGCCCTTGTGTACTTTTCTGACACTGTCACCTGACATGCACAAGGGTGCATTCTGGGTGTACAGCATACAATTATGGCTTTATTACATGTCAGGAAAGCTCAGGTACTCCATGCATCCACCCATAGACCCAAATGATGGCGTGCAGCTGTATGTTATAAGCGTGTATAGCATACAGACATATTTTCTGAAGAAAGGCTGCATTTTGGGCATATATTGGTACTTAAGTACACCTGTGTTTCGCATATGGACACATTCCTTAAACAGAGAAATTCTGCATTTGGTGCATACATCAGTACTCGCATGCACCCGTGTACTGGACATTCGGGGCATAAATTTCTATGCCATACATGGATGGAGTACCAAATGTACTCTGCCTGTGACAGGAGCGATACAGGAAGCATCGGCTCTGCTCTCTACTGCAGCCGTATGCTTCCTCTAGTGCCGGCTCCAGTCACACTGATGCTCAGGGATGGCGGGTTGGGAACCAGCCTGTGGTACCCACCAGAAGTACCAGCCAGCAATACCCACCAGCAGTACCGGCCCTGGAACACAGCCAGCAGCAGCCACCAGCCATACCCGCCTATGGTGCAGCAGCCTTTCATATGATCAGTCTGATCGGGTCCGTGTGTCTGTTTTTCAGGCAGACCCAGTCAGAACCTCCATTCACCTTTATAGTGCGGCAGATGTACCGGACTTTCTCTGCCTATCTCCAATCCAATTCGCTTAAAAAAACAGAAGGGGATCCGTCCCCTTCTGACTGGGCGAATCAGATCGGAGGGCCCATAGAGTAGAGCAGGCTCTGTCCATGTCTGCTCTGCATATGCAGAGTTGACATAGACCTGTCATCTGCCCGCTCCGCTCATTGTGGCCCCTGTCCGGTGGTTATCAAGTCGCTAAAGTGGCCCTCGCTCCTAAAAAAGTTGGGCACCCCTGCTGTAGGTACAAGTCAAAAAAGAACGTTTACTACCACTTTAAATGCCAGACTAAAGATGAACGTTTGTACAGATTGAGGCCTGGGAACAAGGCAGCACAACTCCTTTCTGTCTTCGATGGAGAGGGTTAATTTTGCATGGGGATACACAGTTAAGAATCTGTGGTTCTAAGCAGAACACTTCCTTGAGCAAAGAGTACTGTGACAGTCATGTGAATTCCCTAAACTGATGCTGTTAATTGTATTATACGCTGGTTTAATATTAGTTGAATCAATAGAGTCGTGTGGCTGCCAGTGGAAAGTAACAGTTACTGGTGTGATAGAAATCTCTCTTCTGTCTATTCTCATCTGAACTTTCACATCATTTATCTCAACATAAGCCACCCAATAAAGGGTCCTGCCCAGAGATAAGCTTAACAGGAACTCGGATCATGACAAGTATATTTGTAGAACTGAAACAGAAATGTTCTAATGTTTGTGTTTTTAACATTTCTTTTTAAATCCATCTAATTAATTTGTTCCATGTCAATCTGACAAAGATCTTAAGCCATTCAGTAAGAAAACTTTAACAACCTTTACATTATGTGGAACTGCTTCTGCCACTACAAAATACTACATGTGTTTGAACACTCTTTTCATATGCGGGCGCGACTTAGGTATGCGTTCGCTTCTGCACACGACCTCGGCGGGACAGGGGGCTTTAATTCTGCACACGAGCTCGGCGGGAATTGGCGCTTTAAATTTTATAAATTTTTATTATTTGTTTTAATTTTTTATTTTTACACTGTCCATTTAAAAATAAAAAAATAAAGATCTCACATTTACACTTAAATGCAATAATAAAAAAAAATCTTTTTTTTTCCAATAAAAAAAAATTCCCCTTTAAGACCATTGGGCTCCATGTCTCAGAAGGGAGAGGACTCAATCGTCTCCGCCACTATTGACGGCTCCGGTAAGCAGCGGAGACCACTGGGGAGCGGCAGGAGGGGGGCCCTCTCTCGCCCCCAATAAAAGTGATCTTGTGGTGAATCCACCGCTGAGACCACTTTTATCTGAAAGCAAAAAGACTTAATCTCAAACGTCCGACATACAATGACGGCGGGCGGTCCGCAAGTGGTTAATGCATTCTATGCATTAAGGTGAAAAACCTTCTGTGCTACAAGACTGCCCCCCCCCATTTGTTTAATGGAGCCCATCTGATCCAGGTATGTGCACATGCGCAGTGGCTCCATCCACTGTCTCTCTCCTCATTGGACAGATTGATAGTCAAACAATTGCTGTCACTCAAATACTGCAATGTGGGTGGCAGGGGCCGAGTCTCGCTGTCTGTGTCGATGGACACAGCAAGACTTTGGAGTGAGCACACATGGGTGCCTCATGGAAAGCAGCTTTCCATGGGGAACCCAATGAAGAGGAGGGGCCCGGAGCATTGGCAGAGGACCCCAGAAGAAGAAGATTGGGGTTGCTCTGTGCAAGAGCATTGCACAGAGTAGGTAAGTGTAGATATGTTTGTTATTTTAAAACCCAAAAAAAAGCTTTAGATATACTTTAAATGTTGTTCATTCTCACTCAATCAATATGGGGTTAGTTTTCTGTATTCTGCAAAAAAAACCTTGCTGATCTTGCTGTTCACCGTCCCTCCTTCCTTGCCTGTGTTCCTGCTGCAGTTTGAGATCGTGTAGACCAGTCATTGCCACATCTACTGAGCATGCTCCAGTTTAAGTTTCTTTTTAAGCTGTTCATGTCCTCCTTTTTTTGTGTATGGGCAGCCCATGTGACTTTAGGGTCATTCATGTGGGCTTATACACTCCAGATAGAAGATAGCCCACTCACTCCCTCCTTCTCCATGTCCACTAAACAATTTAAAAGAGAAATATAGACTTTTTTTTTTTTTTTTTGCAGAATCATACTTACCTAGGTAAAATACTACATCTGTCCCCTGGTGGCTTTAACACTGAGAACCGAGTGATCATGTGACTGCTTTATTAGAAACCCTTTAAAAGGCAAGGAGGCAATGACGCAAGGGGCTTAAGAAGGGGCAGTCCTACACATCCTAAATGATTTTGAAACCTTTTCGGGACTTAAAATAAATTAGGATAAGTCCTCCATCTTACCACTGGACGAGGGAGTCAAAGGCATGGCAGATGTCAACCTTCCATTACAGTGGGTCACATCTCTCGCTTACCTGGGCATAAAAATTACAGCCAACGTTCATGACTATATATCTTTAAATCTACTTCCTCTAGTGTCACAACTCATACCGGTCTGGAAAAGACTGGCTTTATCACTCATAGGGAGAGTTAGTCTCCTTAAGATGAAGATTTTACTAGTTATGTGGTATTTCATGCGGCACTTGCCAATATGGGTGCCCAAACCAAAACATATTTCAAAAAAGTAGAATAGCATTATTGGCAGGAACCATGGGGTCGGGTGGTCTAGCGCTACTGGATTGGTAAAAATATTACTTAGCCGGGCAATTCTACTCACTGCCAGACCCCATGATTTGGGCGACTAGAGGAGTTAAGTCTTTGGGAGATATTTAAAGGATGGGGGAAATTCTGACATTTGACCAACTGAAAGCAAGACATGACCTACCCAACTCCTAGTTGTTTAGATATCTTCCAGGTTCAGTTTCGTGGAATGGGGATAGAGACTCTGCCTTCATCTCAACTGTCAGATGTTGACCTTCCAAGCCATTGCCAGTCACATATTAAGAGTTGTTCAAAAAGACTCCGCCTTCAGTGACTAGATGTAGATAACAGTGGGCGACAGAGGTCCCAGATATTCAGGGTGAGGTCTGGGACAATATGTGGGTTCAACCGTTCAAACATCTAGTGTCAGCTAGAGCCAGGTTAATCCAGTTTAAATTCCTTCATAGAATTTATTATACCCCAGCGAGACTAGCAAGAATCTACCCTGCCTCCTCGGCTGAGTGCTGGCAATGTTCTTTTGCCCCTGCTAATGATGAACATATTTTTTGGAAGTGCCCCCAGATACAGGCTTTTTGGTCTAAGGTCTAAGGTCACTTCTTGTATCTCAGAGGTACTCAGTGTTCCCATTCCGCTGTCATTTGGAGTCTGTCTCCTTGGCCTGGTGGAGGAGGTTGTTCCTTCCCAGGCACACAGGACCTTACTTAAAGAGATACTATGCTATGGTAGGAAGGCAATTCTTTTGTATTGGAAGAAGCCACATGCTTCCCTCATATTTCCTTTTGGAAGGGATTGGTAAATGCCATGATGCCACTATACAAGACAACCTATATTTTCTGGGGCTGTACAAGAAAATTTGATACGGTATGACAGGCATGGATTGATTCAACTTCTACAGTGGGATAACTAACTAAGTGTTTTTATAAGTGGAGATCAAACGTTTCTATCCTCTGGGGCTCAGGAAATCCCGGTCTCAATCTATGGAGGCTGATAGTTTGTGGATCCATAATCTGTATTTAAACACTGACTGCTAATCTTAAAGTTACATGTCTCTATTCCTTTTGGCTAATATTCTGGTGCATTTCCCATCCTAATGTACCATGGTTCGGGTGGCTGGTGTGAGCTGGTGTACGGTTTTCTTTTTCTGTACGATGGCCCCGTGTGGCCAGCCAGGTAGCGGGGGTGTTGGGCCTGCACTATTCTACTTTACTTGTTATATAAAATCTCAATAAAAAGAATTTTCCAAAAAAAAGAAAAGAAGGGGCAGTCCCTGTGTTGGGGTATCTTGTCTGTTGTCTGTGTTCGAATAAAGGCTTTTAGAGGAGTTGACATATAAGTGTGTGTCTTGTTTAATATTGCTACCAAGGGCTAACTGCTTGTTATGCCACGTACACACGATCTGAATTTTGGTCAGAGAAAGCTCTGATGGTTTTCCCGACGGAATTCCAACGGGATTTCGCTCAAGCTGTCTTGCATACACACGGTCACACCAAATTCCGACCGTCCATAACGCAGTGTCGTACAACACGTACGACGGGACTAAAAAAAGGAAGTTCAATACCCAGTAGCCAATAGCTTCTATCTCGTAGTTGAATCTGAGCATGCGTGAGTTTTTGCGCGTCGGAATTGTATACACACAATCAGAATTTCCGATAGAAAATGTTTCCGTCTGAAAAATTGAGAACATGCTCTCAAATTTTTGCTGGCGGGAATTCGGCCAGCTAAATTCCGATGGAGCGTACACACGGTCACATTTTCCAATGAAAAGCTCTCATCAGTCTTTTGCTGGCCGAAATTCCGATTGTGTGTACATGGCATTAGGTCTAGGGGGTGAAGGAATAAGCTCTATTACATTACTACCTTATTCCTAAAAAAAATAAAATGGGCAGTCCATATTTTTAAAATCATTTCATTGTTTGCTTACCTGGTTGACTAAAACCCATGAGCAGTCTGTAGGCTGTCTGTGATACATGGACTGGTGGTTGTAATGTGTTCAAGAACAACTTAAGGTTCCTTTATGACAATCTAAATAAATACCAAATCTAGTTAATATGTGATGCACAAGTAAGCAAAAATCTCCTTTACCTCCTATGACTGAGCCAGATCTCCATCATTTGTGTCTCATGCTCCCCTTACCAGACACTGCAGCTCAGAGTGGGAGGGTTCCAGCTACACAGGCAGCGCTGTCAATACAAAACAGAGTGGACAGGTGCTGATTCACAAGTTACAGGCTTATGAATAAGCATGTGACTGTTATAACCACACCCCTGCATCATCTCCTCATCTCACTGTAGTGCAAGTGGGCACTGTCTACATGAGAGTGGCAACTCTGCCCTCAAGTAGGAAGCAGTGTAATATTGATGCCACCAATAACAGGAAGCTCCATTGGGTGGACTTCACTTGTGGGATCTACAGGTATTTGTGGTACTTTGCAGCAGAATTTAGATAAATATGTATGTTTAGATGCACCTTTTAAGTGCTGCAGCACACATTTTTTATGGGATAATATAGTTCTACTTTATGTATTTATGTAGAGAACCATATTTTTATAAAATTCTATGCATCCCAGCAGCCAGATAGGCAGAACATCTAGCCTTTAACTTTTGTTTTGTTGGTAGAAGCACATTTTCCCTAGCTGGTTCCTTAAATTGAACTGATTAGCTCTTGAATGCGTTTAAAAAAAGATACCCTATAACTTTGTGATCCAATGATCCAAATGGCTTTCATAATCTAGAACATATATCCGTATTGAGGCCAGCAATCCTGGTGCTATTATCAGATACGTCTTTCCAGCCTTCCAAGTCTATAACAGGCCCAAGCTTCCAGTCACAGTGATGTCTTCTAGGATTCCACTCTTGCTCACTGCATTGTCCATCAGTGCAAGCAAATCTGAGCTTTGGTCATCTCCATTATGCAGTCATAGGTGGCTGGGAATGTTGGAGGGCCTACAATATGCCTTCATTGGGATTGGTTTTGCATTAAGCATTCAGATATTTGTCCTAATATCTATGCAGAAGGAGACTATAGTAAGCATAATTGTATGCTGAATACACTTCATGCTTATTTTTGCATGGTTGCTGAAAGAGCAGGTCACGTGTTTGAGCCACCCATTACTACGAGACTGGAAATAAATCCCCCCACAATGCTAAGAGAAGAAGCAGATGTGACCTGTGAAGATTTTTCCATATCCGGCCCTCTCCTCCCTTTAAAGTAACTGACCGGCTCTGCCAGCCACTGACTAATCTGCACATTTCATTCTTCAGCAGTAAACTGGAGCAAATGAACAAATGTCAAAGGAAACTCACTGATTGCTCAATACTACAGAAGGGAAAAGTCACTGACTAACTACATGCTTGCATATTATGAATTCCATGTACTGTAGGAGTAAACTAATGGCAATAGTGGAATAGGAGAATTTATGCAGCGGTGAGGGTACTCCCCTGTACATCAGATGTTGGCTCTTGCTGGACTAGGTTCAAATCATAATGGTTGCATTTTTCTTCTGAGACTTGCAGCATTTTATTTCATATCAGTTTTCATGAGAAATAAAACATCGAGTACTGTAGAAATCCCACAATTAGCAGTTGTATAAAGATATTGACACTCCCCTACCATAGGCTTAAAATATATTCCTGGCAAACCTTTTTATTTAGGTTTTGAATGGCATAAAGAAGGGTTACACCTTTTATAAAGTGATTATTACTGTCTGTGATCCTTTTTAGGGCGATTCATCACTGAGTTTTTTTCTTAATGACTGTTGTCACTGAAACAGAAAGTGTGGGGAATCCAACGTTTCTGATTTGTCCCCAGAACAAAAGGTAAGGGACAATCTTCCAATGGGTACTGTTCCAGGGACAGTTGTCTAAGAGGGGAATTCCTCTAACTTTGGGAGACTAACTTCTTGTTGCACCTTCTGGGACAGGAAGTGAAGGGAAATTTCTCCATTGGCATAAAAACAGCAAAAAATTAAATGTCTTTAACCTTTCCCTACTCTACTCAACACTAAAAGAGATTTTGGATATGCATACACTTTAAAGAGGAGTTTTGCTCCTTCTGTTTTTCCCCCTCTTACCTGTTATCCCGGGATTTCTTCAATTCATCCCACCATCACCTGTTTAGTGGATCCAGCGTTGTCCTGCTGTCATACGCTGCACTGCTACCACACACAATGTCCCACACCGCCTTCTTTGTTTATGAGGTCATTGGATGCTAGGTGCCTCCTGTTGGTTTAGGCAGCCTGACTCTATGATGATGCACACCAAGTATGCACTCCTTGGCCTGTTGTGAATGGAAAGGGAATCCTCCAGGGATATGTGACATACATTGACTTGGAGGCTTTAGAGTGATGGAGATGTCATTCTTGTCTAAGCGAGAATCGGTTTTGAGGGTTGAGACACCCCCATAGAAATGTAAACAGGTAAACAAACCAAGGGAAAAAAAACATCCTTTGTAGACTACAAAGGGAAGGGAACAAGAGTAATGATACCCAATGCAACCAGAGGATTGAAGGTCCACTTTAAGTGTAAAAGGTTCCTAGGCTGTTTCTTAATGTAAACTATTGTACAGTAACAAAATGCTTCCTTTCTAGTGTTCTATGTGTAGCTTTGTGAGATGAAAGAAGTAGTAGATATAGTGCCAGTGGTGCTGGCCTTCTGTTGCTTTGAGCAAATGGAGCTCTTCTTTCCTGGGGGAAAAAATACAGATGAGGCCTGGAAAAGTGGGAGAAAGACCTAAATCGAGCGTTCTCAGACACACAAAAACAGAAGATGATTACCTGCGCGGTTACAACGTCCATATGCACCAGAATACAGGAGACAAACTATAAAGTGCTTTATAGGTGGTATCTCACTCCTTCAAGACTTCACAAATGTTTCCCTGACGCTTCGGACCGATGCTGGCGATGTGGCGAGGAAGAGGGAACCATGCTCCACATTTTCTGGACTTGCTCCAAACTTGGAGACTATTGGGGAGCTATAAGTTCAGCAGTTTGCGGAATACACAATTCCAGATGACGCCGCCTTCTTCCTCCTACACCTGTCAGCTATCCCCCTTAAAAAATATAAAAAGTCATTAGTACGCCATCTCTTAAATGCAGCGAAGTCATGCATTCCGCTTAGATGGAAACAACAGTCCCCGCCCACTGTTACAGATTGGTTGCGCAGAGTGGAGGAAATCAGGAAATTAGAGGACTTGGCCCTTACGGCACAGCATAAGAGTGAGCAATTTTCGGTGACGTGGGCAATATGGATTGCCTTTAAATATTCGGAGGAGGGGACTGCCCTCCTGGGTTCCTAGTGGACTTGCGATGGTGCGGGCCCTAGGATGGGGATGTCCATCTCCCTGGCTGATACCCACCCCCCCTTTCTCTTCATTCCTTCTTTTCTCCCCCCCCCCCCTTCCCTGAAGAGTATATGGAAAATGGAAGGGAGGTTCCCGTCTTGGACATGAGTGATTACGGTGGGATGATGGGTGGCTTAGCGCATTATCCCGGTTTGCTGGCAGTTCACTGTGAGAAGCCTGGTTCTGTGACCTTGCTAGTAATGTTTTTTAAGTCACGCAAGCGCTTCATATGTTTGTATCTCTGTATTGATTGTACTGTCGGGATATCTCCCTTTATGTGGTGTTTAATAAAATTTATATTTGAAAAAAAAAAAAAAAAAATACAGATGAGCCAAAGTGCTCCCAAGGTGTATCATTCTGGATAAATTTTACATGCCTTTCTTAGTGCACGAACCATAGACTGAATACTTCCTGTATGCCCTTGGTATCAATAAATGCTTGGCATTCTTCAGTAACATATGTCTTTTTATTTTGACATATGTCTTTATATATGTTGTTTTATTTTGACATCTGCGATGATCGGGCCTACATTTGAATGCAGTTTTCTGTCACAACTAGAATTTTTTTGAAAAGTGTCTGAAAGAGAAAAAAAGCCTTAAAGTGGTTGTAAAGCCTTACAAACCACTTTGACCTACAGGTAAGCCTAGATTAAGGCTTACCTGTAGGTCCAAGCAATATCTCCTAAACCTATATGGTTTAGGAGATATTTGCCCGAAAACGGGCACCGCTGTCTACGCAGTATACACAGTGAGGGGGCAGTCTGTACAGACAGTATCCCTCACTTGCCGATGCTTACTGTCATTGACAGCTTTTAAATGTAATTGTTGGCTCTTTTTTTTCTATACCCATTAGTGCTGTGAAGGAGCTGTCATTCGGGCCTGCCACTAAATTAAACAAGGGGCGGGTGACATCACCCGATGACCCCGCCCCTTTTTTTAATTTAGTCGCCAGCTCGAATGACAGCTCATTCCCGACTCCATTAAGTATAGAAAAAAAACCTGGCAATTACATAAGAAGCTGACATTGACAGCCAGCATCAGCAAGTGAGGGAGCCTGTCTGTACAGACTTGCCCATCACTGTGTATACTGCTCTCCTGCCCTTCTCCACCATAAAACCACCCCCCATAGTGACTGGTTGCTCTAACAAACAATGCAAAAACGGATGCAACAACAGACTGTTTGTCTGTTTACATCTGTTTTTCGTCCGATCTGACTTTCATCCGTTCAAAAAAACAGATGTTGACAGAAGCAGATGAAAACTGACAAAATAGATGCTCATCCGTTGTCATCTGTTTTTCCATTAGAGTGCATTGATGTCCGTTTTTCATCCGTCAACAGATGGATGAAAAACGGACGAACGGTCCTCCGTATGTGTGAAAGGGGCCTTATAATTCCTTTATGTTGTTAAAACGTGCCGCTTTTGGTTTTACTTCTTGGTTAAATGGAGCACTGGTATGAACAGATGCCTCCTGGGAAGGCTACATAGCTAGTGCTTCACCATCAGACGATGTGCGCTGTGCCATGTTCTAAGAGGCAGACGCAAACTTCCAGGAAGTAATGGGCGATGGATTTATCTGTCCTTAAAAGGGCTAAAAGGGCTGTGTGAAGAATGAGAAATAAAGTATTCAAAGAACAAAACGTATGCAACTATCTATTTGTAGAATACCATTACTAAATATTTCTAAAGGTGCGTTGTCATTTTTTAGATAAGAATGCAATTCCTCCCTAATGTAAAAAGAGATATGTCCAGAAAGGGGGCAGGGTCCCCTGATTTCTAGCAGGCTGCTGTCTTTGCTGTGACTCTTTGTGAGAGTGAAGGTTTTCCTATGGTAGTCAGTTAATGTATTTGACTCATACAGAGATGTGGTACAGATGTTGAAGTGAAAGTGAGGACAGTGGTTGGCTAGAGGTAGGTTACATTATACATTTTACTATTTTTTTAAGGTCTATTTTAAGAAGAGTCCATTTTTAAGTTTCTTCCCGTTTAAATAATGGACGACACATGGTGCAGCGAAGCATTAATTATCAGCTAAATAAAAACAATATAGTCTATATAGATTGGTAAAGTTATCTGCAAATACATTATACTGAATTATTTTCATTCTCGTCTATGTCCCCCATGCACATAATGTTGCAATGCACATTATGACAATATCAAAATGCATGTTACCTGGCATACAATTGTTTTTAATGGGTCTGGTTTACATACAGTATCTCACAAAAGTGAGTACACCCCTCAAAATTTTGTAACTATTTTATTATATCTTTTCATGTGACAACACTGAAGAAATTACACTTTGCTACAAAGTAAAGTGAGTGTACAGCTTGTATAACAGTGTAAATTTGCTGTCCCCTCAAAATAACTCAACACACAGCCATTAATGTCTAAACCTCTGGCAACAAAAGGGAGTACACCCCTAAGTGAAAATGTCCAAATTGGGCCCAAAGTGTCAATATTTTGTGTGGCCCATCATTATTTTCCAGCACTGCCTTAACCCTCTTGGGCATGGAGTTCACCAGAGCTTCACAGGTTGCCACTAGAGTCCTCCATGATGTCATCATGGAGCTGGTGGATGTTAGAGACCTAGCGCTCCTCCACCTTCTGTTTGAGGATGCCCCACAGATGCTTAATAGGGTTTAGGTCTGGAGACATGCTTGGCCAGTCCATCACCTTTACCCTCATCGTCTTTAGCAAGGCAGTGGTCGTCTTAGAGGTGTGTTTGGGGTCATTATCATGTTGAAATACTGCCCTGCGGCCCAGTCTCTGAAGAGACAAAGTACATGTTGACATTCATGGTTCCCTCAATGAACTGTAGTTCCCCAGTGCCGGCAGCACTCACGCAGCTCCAGACCATGACACTCCCACCACCATGCTTGACTGTAGGCAAGACACACTTGTATTTGTACTCCTCGCCTGGTTGCCGCCACACACTCTTGACACAATCTGAACCAAATAAGTTTATCTTGGTCCCGTCAGACCACAGAACATGGTTTCACTAATCCATGTCCTTAGTCTGCTTGTCTTCAGAAAACTGTTTGTGGGTTTTTCATCTTTAGAAGAGGCTTCGTTCAGTGACGACAGCCATGCAGACTGATTTGATGCAGCGTGCGGCGTATGGTCTGAGCACTGACAGGCTGACCCCCAACCCCTTCAACCTCTGCAGCAATGTTGGCAGCATTCATACGTCTATTTCCCAAAGAAAACCTCTGGATATGACGCTGAGCACGTGCACTCAACTTCTTTGGTCGACCATGACAAGGCCTGTTCTGAGTGGGACCTGTCCCGTTAAACCGCTGTATGGTCTTGGCTGCAGCTCCATTTCAGGGCTTTGGCAATTTTTTATAACCTAGGCCATCTTTATAGAGCAACAAATTTTTTTTTCAGATTCTCAGAGAGTTCTTTGCCATGAAGTGCCATGTTGAACCTCCAGTGACCAGTATGAGAGTGATAAAACCAAATTTAACAGACCTGCTCCCCATTCACATCTGAGACCTTGTAACACTAACGAGTCACATGACATCGGGGAGGGAAAATGGCTAATTGGGCCCAATTTGACATTTTCACTTAGGGGTGTACTCACTGTTGTTGTTTAGACACTAATGGCTGTGTTTTGAGTTATTTTGAGGGGCAGAACATTTATACTGTTATACAAGCTGTATACTCACTACTTTACATTGTAGCAAAGTGTCATTTCTTCAGTGTTGTCACATGAAAAGATATAATAAAATATTTACAAAAATGTGAGGGGTGTACTCACTTTTGTGAGATACTGCATATGCGTTACATCACAGCGTATTGTGGAAAATAGCTCAGGTTAATTTTTTATCCACTGATGTGCATCAGGAGTCCCATAGAAGTCAATGGGAGCTTGCTCCAAGATAAAAGACTGTGGGCTTTTGGCTTCATTTGGAAAACACCACCTTAAGGCTCGGTTCACACAGGGGCGACTTGTCCAGGCGACTTCGCCGCCTGACAAGTCGCGCCCCGTTTTGTACTACGGAACCGTTCTAATAGGAGCGACTCAAGTCGCTCCGACTTAGAAAAGAGGTTCCTGTACTACTTTTGCGGCGACTTCGGGCGACTTGCATTGACTTCTATACAGAAGTCGTTTTGCTAGTCGTCGCGGCAGGTCGCGGCGCTGCAAGTCGCGCCGCCTACTGTGTGAACCGAGCCTAACTAAAAGCTGAACACCAAATTTGAGAAAAAAACATAATGAAAATAACATAAAGACAGGAGTGCATAGGTGTAAAGCCAGCCTTATTATAGCAAATTGAGCACAGAAATAGACAAAACTGTCAGAAACTATATTTCTTTTATGCAATAGTGATCTTTTTAAAAGGTCCCTTTAGTGTTGTAATCACCTAATTTCTTTAGATCATGACTCTTGGCCTTAAAGCTTTACTTCTCCATCCATGCTGGATTGTAACGATCGGTGTAAACCTTGAAAAGTATTAGTGTAGCAAATGTGTGTCCGTGCTGTTTGTAACTAGATGCATCTTTCAGGAAGAATGAAGTTCTCATTAGTTTGACTTCTGATATATTCACTCATGCTCAAAAGATTCACTGCATTGAGCTTTTTAGAGGGTGGGGCTTAAAATGATGGCATTGCCTTCCACATAGTTTCTTCATACCCAGTCCACTTAAAGTGTTACTAAACCCACAACAGTAAATTCAGTCTGTATATGCAGAATAGCATGCTTGTTATACTCTCAGTGCAAACTAAGAGGTTAATCCTCTGCATTGTGTAAAAAAGCTGTTTGCGTATGTACAGATCCTCCCCTTCCTGCAACGTCCCCCTGGATAAGTCCAGATAAGACACAGTGAGTGGAGTCAGGCTGCACATGCTCAGTTTGGTCTCTATTGTTGGAGAGAACATTTCCTGTTTGATCTGAGCTAGTCAGGTCACATGGTATTGACATCATACATTTGGGCGTGTATATGGAATAAATGGTTGGAGGAGAAAGCTTTGTGCTTTCTACTCTTGTTATGATGGCTGTATAGGTTGGCCCATCTCTGGACAGTTTTAAAATTCTCTGCACATGGTGTACAAGTATCATAAGAAATGCAGCTTTATGCCTTGGGAAATATTTACATTGTGACTCAACACAGAGTATGCAGTATTGCCGCAATGGTGCAATCCATCTCCGATGAATCAATGTTGTGTTCTTACAACTCAAGTTAGCACTGCAGTCAGGGCCAGAGTTCTACATGGACTATTTCCTTGGAAAGCAAGACTAAGAAGGGTGGTACACAGCCACACACACACATCAGGTTACTGACTGGTTCTAAACGTGGAAAATAATTAAGACATTTCCACGCTCAACTTACCGACCAGCCTGCGACCAACGGAATTGACCTGCCAAGCAGACGCGGGTTTCATTGCACACATTTACAAATACATGCGTAACCCATGGAGCCCCGGCAAGGCACCCTGTTTTCTGTGGACCTAAACTTTAATTTATGTGAGTCTCCAACAATGGAAGCACCTGCATTTAGATGGTCATGTGTAGGGTAGATAAACCAGAAGGGAGCTCACCCCTTCTTAGAGGCACAGTGGCACACTGAGCACCCAGCCCATAGTACTATGGCAACAAAGGTGTCAGTGCATTGCCTGCCCAATATAATTCATAGTACAAAAAAGTGGTTACTGCCCCCACCTGTAACTGGTCACTGCAGCAAGGAGCATTGGAAAGTCAACACATATAAAAATAACAGACATTTCCACGCTCAAATTACCAACCAGCCTGAGATTAACCGAATTGACCTGTCCAGCAGTATGCTTTAAAGACAGGGTTTTAGTTGCTCACATTTGCAAATACAGTAGCCACTTTTTTGAAAAAAAACAGGGTGCCTTGCCGGGGCTCTGTGGCTTACGCATGTATTTTCAAATATGTGTCTTTAAAGCATACTGCTCAACAGGCCAATTCGGTTGGTCGCAGGCTGGTGGGGAAGTTGATCGTGGAAATGTCTTTGTTATTTTACAGGTGGGGGCAGGAAACACCTTTTTGTACTGAGTCTACACTTGGAACCTACTGTAACTGAAGGCAGAAAAGGCCACCAGTGTATTCTACTCTGAAAGTTTTATTGGTACTGAGCAGAGGGCAGATTGTCTCATTCAGGCCTTCTGACCCAGGTGTGGTGTGCTTAGTACATTGATATTATATGATCACGGTAGCGTGGTTCTAAGGCTATCGAGTTACTGGATTATTATGGGGAAAGCAAAATACAGTTTTCCCTATGGGGAGAAAGTATAAATATGGCCCTGAATGTGGTTCATTTTCATTCTTCCAGCTTTGAAATTAAACGTTAGGGAGCAAATTTCAAGCAACACACACAATCAGTGAACTGTCTATGTAGAGATATCTAATATATATGTGTATATGTGTAATACATGCAAACTAGAAAGACTACTCTATATTAATCTCCATTTTATTCAATTTTCCCAGTTAGTCAAAAAGGCTAGTGCTCTGAGGACAGGACTGTAGCCAGCTAGTAGTCATCCAGTGATGTGTAACCTTCCTGTAGACAAATCAATCCAGGCGCTGCAATGAGTATGAGCAGTGCCTTTGTAAATGATCAGTGACAAGGTATGATTAGATTGGAATGGTCTTGGGGCATATATAAAATCAAGGGACATGCACATTAATGATGTGTTTTACTGAACAATAAATAATGATGAATTAAAGTGATTGTAAAGGGATTTTTTAATAACAAACATAAACACCTGCTCTATGCAGTGGTTTTGCACAGAGCAGTCCTGATCCTCCTCTTCTCGGATCCCCCTCCGGCTCTCCTGGCTCTCCCCATCTGGCTGCCACTTTAGTGTCACTTTAAAGAGGAAGAAAACCCTGATGTGTTTACCTCTTCTTTGTCTCCGTGCAAAGGTAAAGCATAATGGGCTACAATGCATCGCATAGTAGCCTATTATGTGTCACTTACCTGACACAGGAGCCAGCAATGTCACCGCTGTCCCCTGTGGCACGGAGCGTCCATCTTCTTCCGGGTATCGCTGTTCCGGCCACTCACAGCACCGGAGCAGCGATAACGTCACTCCCGCGCATGTGCACGGGAGCCGCCACTAACGGCGATAGGGCGCATGCGCCGTAGACAGCGGTGCCTGTCCTTTAGTAAATATCTCCTAAACTGTGTAGGTTTAGGAGATATTTCTTGGACCTACAGGTAAGCCTTAATCTAGGCTTAGCTGTAGGTCAAAGTGGTTTGTAAGGTAACTTTAAGGTAGTAAGGTTTTAGGTGGCTGATACTATTCAGTAAATCAGAGTCTACATGACTAATGCAATGACTGTTTCATGGCCCGTAGTACCAGAGAATAGGAAAGACTTTCTGACAGTCATGTGGGTTCCCATGAAGAATTATGGGCTGGTGTGCCTATTCAGTAATAAGGAACTACAATATATGCTTTATGATCGGCCTCCCAGTTTTCCCTAGTAAAGAACTAACTTTCAGCGTGAGAGAAGTTTGTTTTTGAGTGATCATAAGACAAACCTTAGTGCATAGTTACCATATTTGCAGACATAGGATTTCAGTGTTGTTGAGCTGCCATGGGTTAGGGCTGAAAGGCCCAATGTTATAGTTGTGTTTTCCTGTAAGAAATCAAGTAATTCCCACGTTGGGAGTATTAGAGGAACATATCTGTTTCATTCTGTTAATTGAAAACATTAGCTTGGGGGCTGTTGAAGAATTTTTTAATCTAAGCAGAGGCCTGTCTCAGAACCAATGAATGCCGGAAACAAGTTTGGTTGTAAAGGAGTTAAGGCAGCCCATGGGACTGTTGCTGGTTTAAGAATCAATGCACATCCTGCTTATAGCTCAGCACACAGCTTGGAATGAAACCTTGGCTTATGTAAAAAACACACACAGGTTGTCTAGGCCAGAATTTTCTGGAGAGATCAGAGTCTTCCTGTGGAAAGGATGAGGCAGGTTTAACAAATACATCTGTGCTGGACGCAAGCTGCGACTAAAGGGTATTAGGTGCTCAAACTGAAGGGCTAAGATGAAAAAGCTTTAGCAAAAATAGCAGTGCTGCCCATGGCAGTGAGATGTCGAGAAAGTCGACAGCTAAGATTTTTTACTAAGTCGATTTTTATCTTGGATCAGGTATAGTAAATAAGTCTAAAGCAGGATTGTGCGTATTAAACTTAATTCACACTGTATTTATGACGTCTTTTATCAGCTTTACATTTCATTTATATATATTTTTTTTCATCTGTTTTATACCAGTTAGCTATGCTGTTGCAGGGGAATAAAAAAAACAAAAACATGCAGCGCTCGCCCTCCTACTCCCTTTAAGCCACATACACACTATCAGATCATCTGCTGAGTTTTTCCTTCAGGTTTACCAAAACCATGTAGTAGAAGGGCCTGCCTGATTGCATACACATTGAAACTCCTAAGGTTTGTCCTCATATTATATGGTTTTGGTAAATCTGAAGGAAAAACTCAGCAGATAATCTGATAGTGTATATGGGGCTTTACAAACTCTAAACCCATATAATTATAGTGAAAATGTTATAGGCTGCAAGACATGATTTATAAAAAAAAAAAAAAGATAAATTTCAATCAATAAATACATGAGATCACAAAAAATTTAATAACCCGATCAATCAATAAATATAATAATGTGAACAAAATGCATGTGAAAAACTGATTACAATAATCCAATCCTATCAAATCAACAATGTAATGAACAATATAGTCAATCGTGATCAAATAATGTGAAAAAAGTCCCAAAACAAGCGTGCGATCACTCATAGAATGTGTCCTTTTTTTCCAAAATGCGTTCAAACGCTCATCCGAATACTCTTCAATAAAAACCGTCACCGCAATGCCCCGTTCACACGGTCGGACACTCCGACGACAAAATCCGTTGGATTTTTTCTGACGGATTTTGCCCCAAACTTGCCTTGCATACACACAGTCGCACACAGTTTATGGAAAATCCAATCTTTCAGAACGAGGTGACGTACAACACGTACGTAGGAACTATAAAGAGGCCAGTAGCCAATAGCTTTCATCTCATAATTTATTCTGAGCATTTGTCCGTCGGAATTGTCTACACACGATCGGAATTTAAACGATCGGATTTTGTTGTCGGAAAATTTTAGATCCAGCTCTCAAACTTTGTGTGTCGGAAATTCAGACTGAAAAAGTCCGATGGAGCCCACACACAATCTTTTTTTTTCGACAACACGATCCGATCGCACATTTTCCGTCAGAAAGTCTGACCGTGTGTACAGGGCATAAGAATACCTTCATTCATCAAAATAAAAAGGTGGACACTTACCCTCATGCCAGGATCTCTTCAGTTACAGGAGGTAAAAGAAGGAAGCATCAACATCACTATCAAACCACATTAATGAAGGATAATTCTGCTTACCGTATATACTTGAGTATAGGCCGACCCGAATATAAGCCGAGGCCCCCAATTTACCCCCAAAAAAACTGGCAAACTTATTGACTCATGTATAAGCCGAGGGTGAGATATGCCTGTCCATCCCTGTGTGTGTGTCCGTCCCTGTGTGTCCGTCCATCCCTGTGTGTGTGTGTGTCCATCCATCCATCCATCCCTGTGTGTGTGTGTGTCCATCCATCCATCCATCCCTGTGTGTGTGTGTGTCCATCCATCCCTGTGTGTGTGTGTGTCCATCCATCCATCCATCCCTGTGTGTGTGTGTCTCCATCCATCCATCCCTGTGTGTGTGTGTCTCCATCCATCCATCCATCCCTGTGTGTGTGTGTCTCCATCCATCCATCCATCCCTGTGTGTGTGTGTCTCCATCCATCCATCCCTGTGTGTGTGTGTCCATGTGTGTGTGTCCTGTGTGTGTGTGTGTGTGTGTGTGTGTGTGTGTGTGTCCAGCCTACCTGTGTCCCGAGCCTCCGTCCCGTGCCTTGCCTCCTTGCCCCCGTGCCGTGCCTTGCCTCCTTGCCTCCGTCCCGTGCCGTGCCTTGCCTCCTTGCCTCCGTCCCGTGTCGTGTCGTGCCTTGCCTCCGTCCCGTCCCGTGCCGTGCCTTGCCTTGCCTCCGTCCCGTGCCTTGCCAGGATCGCCTCGGCGGCCATTCTAAAATTCAAAAGCCCCGCCTCCGCCTCCGCCTGTGATAGGCGGAACACTGAATTTCCCAGCAGCCTGTGTTCCGCCTATCACCGATATCGTCTCATCCTCGTACTACGGACGAGGATGAGACGATGTCCGTGATAGGCGGAACACAGGCTGCTGGGAAATTCAGTGTTCCGCCTATCACAGGCGGAGGCGGAGAAGGAGGCGCGGCTTTCAAATTGTAGTATGTCCGCCGTCTGTCTGCTCGACACGCTGATCGAGCGGGCAGACAGCGATGACTCGAGTATAAGCCGAGAAGGGCACTTTCAGCCTCAAAAAAGAGGCTGAAAATCTCGGCTTATACTCGAGTATATACGGTAATATTCTTAACCACTAGATCAGTGATGGGGTTCCTTGGCACCCCAGATATTTTGGAACTACATTTCCCATGATGCTCATGCACTCTTCAGTGTAGTTGAACATCATAGGAAATGTAGTTCCAAAACATCTGGGGTGTGAAGGTTTGCCATTATTGCACTCGATCATTCCTCCATAGTGTCTTCAGAATGATTTTTCCTCATTAGAAAGCAAAAGAAGGGGGCATCTAATGCTCTCCATTTAATTCAAAATTATTGCAGCAATCAAAATCTCACTTCCATCTATGCAATAGGTTGTAGACATTACATGTCAGAATAAAAACTGGCATCTACACCACTTTATTAGGTACAACTTGCTAGTACCGGGTCGGACCCCCTCTTGCCTTTGGAACCACCTTAATTCTCTGTGGCATTGATTCAACAAGGTGTTGGAAACATTCCGCAGAGGTTTTGGTCCACATTGACATGATAGCGTTATGCAGTTGCTGCATATTTGTTGGCTACACATCCATGATGCGAATCTCCAGTTCCACCACATCCCAAAGGTGCTCTATTGGATTGAGATCTGGTGATTGTGGAGGCCACTGGAGTACAGTGACCTGTCATGTTCAAAAAAACAGTGGTGAGATGATTTGAGCTTTGTGACATGGTGCATTATTCTGCTGGAAGTAGCCATCAGAAGATGGGGACACTGTAGTCATCAAGAGATAGGCATGGTCAGCAACAATGGGTATAGGTAGGCCATGGCGTTTAAACGATGCTCGGTTGGTACTAAGGGGCCCAAAGTGTGCCAAGAAAATATCCCTCACACCATTACACCACCACCACCGGCCTGAACCCTTGATAAAAGGCAGGATGGATCCATGCTTTCATTGTTTATGCCAAATTCTGACCCTACCATCTGAATGTCGCAGCGGAAATCGAGACTCATCAGACCAGGCAGCATTTTTCTAATCTTCTAATGTCCAATTTTGGTGAGCCTGTGCGTATTGTATCCTCAGTTTCCTGTTTTTAACTGACAGGAGTGGCACCTGGTGTGGTCTTCTGCTGCTGTAGCCCATCTGCTTTAAGGTTCAATGTAGGGCTGCAACAAGTATTCAATATTATCAATAATAATCGAATCGTCAACGATTTTCATTATCGATTTGTTGGTCCACACCTTCCTCCCTGTCTGTCCGTTAAATAAATCCTCCCTCCTGTCCTTTTTACAAGGCGCCACCGTATGTTATGAGGCATGTCAGCGCCTCTCCTCCTCGCCTCTCCTCTAACGTCAGCTCCCCACTGATCTTCTGGGGGGGGAATAGTGCCCCATTGGTGTTCCTGAGAGGGGGAGAATGGTGCCCCATTGGTGTTCCTGGGAGGGAGAGGGGAATAGTGCCCCATCATTGGTGTTCCTGTGAGGAATAGTGCGCCATCATTGGTGTTCCCGGGAGGAATTGTGCCCCGTCATTGGTGTTCCTGGGAGGAATAGTGCCCCATCATTGGTGTTCCCGGGAGGAATAGTGCCCCATCATTGGTGTTCCTGTGAGGAATAGTGCCCCATCATTGGTGTTCCTGTGAGGAATAGTGCCCCATCATTGGTGTTCCCGGGAGGAATTGTGCCCCGTCATTGGTGTTCCTGGGAGGAATAGTGCCCCATCATTGGTGTTCCCGGGAGGAATAGTGCCCTATCATTGGTGTTCCCGGGAGGAATATTGCCCCATCATTGGTGTTCCCAGGTGGAATAGTGCCCCATCATTGGTATTCCCGGGTGGAAAAGTACCCCATTTTTGGTGGCAATGCACGATTTGAACTTCAGCAAGTCATCTTTACCACATATAGATGCCTAAATGTATTGAGTTGCTGCCATGCGATTGGCTGACTAGCAGGTGTACCTAATAAAGTGGACGGTGAGTGTATTCTTCCTCTTGGCTCATTCTCCTGATGGGTTTGTGATTAAAACCCCCCCCACTAGCGTGCTAACATCACCATACAGACCACCCTGCTTTACGTCCTGGGAAGGACTTCATCGGAATGATTTGAGTTTGCAAGCTTCCGACTTTCTGATGTTTTTCTTGCTATAAGCAAAATGGATGGCAATTGCACATATCGGGGGTGGGGGCTTTCTTTAATTTATCCCAGTGGGTATGGGAATATTTTAAAGATAATATAAACCTAATCACTAAGATTTAAGCTTTCAATAAAATAATACTTGACAATGTTACAATGAATGTCCTTGTTGAGGCAATTCTTGCCATTGACTAGCAAAGCTCTGTTGCTGGCTCCCTATTGCACTCCTGTGTTGTCACCCTGTCACATGTGTTTCCAATGGAGGCTGTAATCAGCAGTGCCTATGCTTATTGTACAGGCACATTCCACTGTTGTCACCAGCAGGAAGAATGATCTAAGCAATGACATACAGCCGCTACTAAAGCCTAGTACACACTATCAGGTTTTTTTAGTTTAATCCGTCGTGTTTAATGAAACTGACAGCTCAGATCAGAGGCGCTGTTCTAACGTTGGTACAGCAATCTCCCCCGCTGAGCTATTGTTTTCTGACAGGCCCCCCCACCAGAACACTCCAGCTCTCAGCCAGTGACTGGGAGCACTGATTGGGAGCCAGTTGGCTGCTGGTTTTCCAGCATGCTGGTCCGACAGAAGCTGGCAAAATGGCCAACGTCTATCGGACTGACTGCCATACACATGTATGTATGTCATATGAATCTCGGACGTTTTATTATTGAACCGGCTTATCTCTCCTGACATTCGGCCCGTGTGTACTAGACTTAAAACAAGGACATATACAGTAGACAGGAAGTGGCTACAAAGAGACTGAAGGAAATAAGGAAGTTAGCAGCAATGGGATGCAATTTTTGTGAAAAAAATACATTGCAGCTGTTTATGACACATTGTTTTAGCAAACTAAAGGTCATCTAATTACCATCCAGGTTTACATCTATTTTAATTAGGGCATATGCCTGGTTTCCCTTGTCTTGGCATGGCTCTAAAGCAGGAGCTGTTTGTCCAACATGGTGGGCACTTGGCTCCTTTGACAAAAGTCGATTTTGTCAAGTTGAGCGGTGCTGACAGGGCCACCCACGGAACAAGTTTCAGCTGAATCAACAGCAGTCATGTATGGCAAGCTTACCTGTAGAAATGAGAAAAATATTTTATAGGTATCTATACACGTTACCATCTCATAACTGCAATGCTGTTGGCAGGTTCAGGCGACATTTGGGCTACACAAGGAGTTGGCCAGAAGCAGATTTGGGTCACCAATATTAGATGATGGTAGTTAGCTACAGTAGTTTAAAAATCTTTGTATGTGTGCTGAGTTCTGAATTGTCCTTTCTCCAATTATAGCAGCCACCATGAGTGTGGACAACTTTGTATGATATAATGGTAAACTGTGAAGTTGAAATACCTTGTAAAAGAGGCTTTTATATATACTGTGATTCTGTACTTGCCAAATATCCTGCAGAAATCCCCCTCCACTGAGTCTGGCTGCAACCATTTTAACTGTGGGCAGCTGAAGCTGCAGCCTCTTCACTTCCTGGATTTACACAGAGGCACACCTCCAGCTCTGCAGCTCCCATTGGCCCTCTTATGACCCCCCCCTCCCCCCCCCCATTTCCTGGAAAACTCTCACAAAGAGTGAGAGAGAGAGCTGTGCATGTTTGTTACCAGACAAGAAACAGGAAGTGAGCTGTAGAAGGTATTTACTGGCAGAAAAAAAATGTTTTACTATCCATAGTTAAAACAACAAGGGCAGAGAACTTAATAGATGGAAATTTGAAAAAATGGCTGAAGATCTGCTTTAAGGATACTGTTGACATGGGACATTATATTTAGTTAAACACTGCTATATTGTCTGCTTAATGTAGACAATACCCACGTCTGCATTGAGTTTCTCCCAGTCCTTGTCCTATTAATCCAAAGGCTTTATACTTCCTAATAAGGACAAAAATGTGCTTTGTAAGAGACGCTTCTGTTTTTTTTTTTTCCCCTGCAGCGTAAAACCAAAATACACAGACGCATTGTAAGCGGTTTGTTCTCCCATACCCTCTAATAGGCACTGTTTAACCCCATCAGTGCTGTACACCTGTAGGCTATCATCTAATACCTGCACTTGTCACAGTTATGCAACCTCCGGGTCTGGCCAATATATCAATTTCTGCAATAAGAAGCCATCCTTGTCTTTCTGCCAGCAGGTATTGCTAGACAGATCCTCAGATTCTCCATCTGTAGGGGACTTTAGCCATTGTGACTTTTTCAGTACATTATAATATAGTTGCCATTGCTTGGAACTTCTGACATGGATATTCTGGGAGTAAATCACAACCTGCTGGCTGAAATGAGGCATTCCCATCCACAGCCCTGTTCCTGCGATGAGCCCTTCTAGGCCAATCTCATTTCCTTTAACTTCATTTGTACCAATTGTAATCTCTATGAAATAAACTAGTAATCTCATATTTTCATCCTTACAGGCAAACAGATATGAAGATAACAAGTTGTATTGCCCCACCCAGAAATGTTGTCACTTTATGCCTGTCCTTTATGGCATTTTTGAAAATCTGGGCCTATCTGTTAATATTTAGGGCATGTCTGAACGGTTATTCTCTAACATCGCTCAATATGTAGCAGGCCCTGAAACATGCACTCTTTCAGGATTCAATTACCTGATAGCTAACCAAGCTCTTCAAAAGTTAAATGGGGGTAGAGTACTTTTTGTCCTATGGAGTAGGTCACATTGGAGAATTCAAAGTGGAACCAAGCTGTTTCTGAGCACCACAAACTGAAAATGCAATTTTATTTATTTTTAATATTCAATCATACTTACCCATCCACCCATGTCTTTATGCTTTATTTTGTTGGGAAATCAAAAAACACCCCCTAGGATTTATTGCTGCACCAATCTTGAGTAAGGACAGATGTTTTATGTAACATTTACTTCTTGGAATCCATCTGCCCTTAGCTCATGCATGCAGGCAGGATGGCCTGCTTAGCTGAGAAAGCCCCCCACCCCACTCCAGATGAATGGAAAAAATACAATTGAACACTCATGGGATGTATGACTTAACTTTGTCCTAGGCCAGAAACCAGGAAGCAACCAAAGAAACGTTTAAAAAAATATAAAAATAAAGGTTGATGCAAGTAAATATAATATACATTTCTATCTATTCACTAGTGGTAGCAGAATAAGGATTAAAATATTTATTGTTGATTAAGAGAGTTTAGTCTCACTTTATTGTAGTCATCATGAAGGGCAAAGATGATGGTGATGCTTTACTAATGTGTGACAGAGCACATTGCCATGGTACCTGTACACCCAGGAATTTCCCCTTGCTGGTGTGTTTAGAGAGTGAGGTGGACATTTCTTTGGGTGGTTGTTGGGATACCTGTGCCTATGCTCATAGTAACATGGAAAGTTAGTAGACCTCTGAAGTATTCCTTACAATCGTGCAATCGCTGTTATTTATACAGTTGTGCTCATAAGTTTACAGAATTTATGATTTCTTGGCCATTTTTCAGAGAATATGAATGATAACACAAACACTTTTCTTTCACTCATGGTTAGTGTTTGACTGAAGCCATTTAATATCAATGAACAGTGTTTACTCTTTTTAAATCATAATGGCAACAGAAACTACCCAAATGACCCTGATCAAAAGTTTACATACCCCGGTGATTCTGGCCTGATAACATGCACACAAGTTGACACAAAGGGGTTTGAATGACTATTAAAGGTAGCCATCCTCACCTTTTATCTGTTTGCTTGTAATTAAAAAGGTCAACGAGTTTCTGGACTCCTGACAGACCCTTGCATCTTTCATCCAGTGCTGCACTGAGGTTCCTGGATTCTGAGTCATGGGCAAAGCAAAAGCATTGTCAAAGGATCTGCAGAAAAAGGTATTTGAACTGTAAAAAACAGGAAAGGGATATAAAAAGATATCCAAGGAATTGAGAATGACAATCAGCAGTGTTCAAACTCTAATCAAGAAGTGAAAAACTTCTGGTTCTGTTGAAACCAAACCAGGGTCAGGTAGACCAACTAAAATTTCAGCCACAACTTCCAGGAAAATTGTTCAGGGTGCAAAGAAAAACCCACAAATAACTTCAGATGAAGTACAGGACTCTCTGAAAACATGTGGTGTGGCTGGTTAAAAGATGCACAATAAAGAAGCACTTAAAGAATGATGGGCTTCATGGTAGAGAAAGCCATTACTATGCAAATGCCACAAAGTATCCTGGATACTAACACAAGACTTGATCTAAATCCTGGTGTCCAAGCAAATCCCCGTTGAATCCTGGAGTCCAGTGCCTGAACCAGTTCCTGGCACTGAGCTTGAGTAACTGGCCTGGCCTTGGGAGGGGAGAGGACCTGTGCTAGAAGGTGGGGAGGGGGACTGATGTATTGGGGGGAACATTGGGACGGGAGAGGATTTGGCTAGAAAAAGGGGTGGGGGGCTGATATGTACTGGGGGGACATGTTGGGATGGGAGAGGACTTGTACTAGAAGGTGGGGTGGTGGTCTGATATGTACTGGGGGTGGGCATTTTGGAGGGCGGAGAGGACTTATACTAGTAGGAAGGGGGGGGGGGGTTTAAATCCACTACCCCTTCTAGAATAAGTCCTCTTTTCTTCCAAAGTGCCCCCCAGTACATATCCTCTTATCTTCAACCCCCCAAATCACTCCTGCATGTGTACATCCTTTGTTACCTGCCCTGTTTAATACTACTTTCGTTTTCCACTAATTTATGCTGTTTGGCTATGTGGTACTCACATTTCCAATCAAGAGATTTCAAAAAAGAACAAAAAGGGTTTAAAGCGGTGTTCCCCCAAAAGTGGAACTTCCACTTGCCCCCTTACATGCCACATTGGGCATGTCAATTTTTTTGGGGTGGGGGAGTGGGTACCTTGTTTTGGCAGGTACCCAGCTCCCACTTCCTGTTCTCATTACCTCACCGCCTAGGCAATTCCTCCTCCTCCCCCCTCCCTCTCTGCAATCTTCTGGGACACGTCACAGGACCCAGAAGATTGCCTGGCCACTAAGAGAGTGCAGCATGACTCTCGCATGCACAGTGCGCACCCATCTCTGAAGCCGCAAGCTGTCACAGCCGGGTGCCCACACTTGCAATGTCGCAGAGAGGCGGGGGAGAGGAGCAAGGCTTCGGGCGGCCGCATCGCTGGACCATGACAGGAAAAGGGAGAGGGCAGTTTCTTGCCCCCCCTTTTCCTCATGGGAGAGTGACTGGATCAGCAGTTTCAAGTTCCCCCGCAGAGCCTGTGGCCAGCGGGGAAACAGCTGTTAGTCACATGTTTTGAGAAGGGGTACAGGTGACCTCTCTTCATGACATGTGAAAAGCCTGGGAAGAACTGGTTTAAACCAGTTTTCTTGGGGTTACAAAAAGGGGGTTCCGCTGAGGGGGCTCATTCGCCTCAGAAGAAAAGCTGTGGTGTTCTCTCCCCTCCCTCACTCCCTATAAAATAAATTTGTATTTAATTGTATTTTAATTCTGTATGGTTATGTTAATTTATTCTGTCGCGGTTGTTGTTATGTGGTAAGTCACCTTTGCAAAAATAAAATAAAAAATAAAATAAAAATAATAATAATAAAATAAAAAATATTTAATAATAATAATACTGAATTATAACAGCAAAGGGGGACAAGTTATTAAGACTTTTAATTATAGTGTTCAAATATGTGCTACCTGAGCCGTAGTGACTAGGTTAGCTTTAAGTTTATTGGATGAGTTTGGTTGAGATATGTACTACATGCCCCTTTTGGGGATTTTGTGTTGCTGCCTGAGCCGTAGTGACTGGGCTAGCTTTAAGTTTATTGGATGAGTTTTGATGAGTTATGTACAACATTTTGAAACCAATAATAAACAACCGCGGCCATTATTATCCAAACACTTGTCTTCTTGTCTTATTTCAAAAGTTATGGAAAAAAAATTCCGGCCTGCTGTCCCATGGGACATGTGAGTGTCTGTTTATTAAATGTCAGCAGCTACACTTTTTGTAGCTGTTGACTTTTAATAAACTTGCAAGTGAGTGGAACTGTGCTTTAAATGGTTAGTTTAAATAGTTTTCCAAGCAAGCTAAAATTTTGGTGCAGTTTGGTGGTGTATCGTCTTTGGGCTGTACCATAAACAGTAACAAGTATATATTATAGAGTGCTACATTTCAACAACTTTCTTTTCTTTATAAAGTGCAGAAAATAATGGTAGAATAGAAAAAAACAAACGTAATTTCTTTATGTAGCCTATGTTTTCAGAAAAAAACTATTTGCATTACAGAAATTAACCACATGCCGACCGGCTCCTGTAGATATACGTCGGCAAAATGGCACGGCTGAGCAAAGTAACGTACCCGCGAGCCCCGTGACCGTGTCCGCAGGGATACCCGCAATCGTGTCAGGGAGCTGAAGAATGTGGAGATGCCGATGTAAACACAGCATCTCCCCGTACTGCCTACTGACATGACACTGATCATCTGCTCCCTCTCATCGAGAGCAGCGATCAGTGTCGTGTCCTCTAGACAGTTAGGAACACTCTCAAGTACACACTTAACCCCTCCCCAGCCCCTAGGGGTTAACCTCTTCTCTGTCAGTAACATTTTTACAGTAATCAATGCAGTTTTATAGCATTGATCACTGTATTAATGCCAGTGGTCCCAAAAATGTGTCAAAATTGTCCGATGTGTCCGCCATAATGTCGCAGTCACGATAAAAATTGTTGATCACTGCCATTACTAGTACAAAATTTTTTTTTATAATTGCCATAAATCTATCCCCTATTTTGTAGGCGCTATAAACCAATCAATAAATGCTTATTGCAATTCTTTTTACCAAAAATATGTCGAAGAATACGTATCGGCCTAAATTGAGGGGAAAAAATGTTTTTTTTAATATATTTTTGGGGGATATTTATTATAGCAAAAAGTAAAAAATAATGCATTTTTTTTTTAAATGTATGCTTTTTTTTTGTTTATAGTGCAAAAAATAAAAACCGCAGCGGTGATCAAATACCACCAAAAGAAAGCTCTATTTGTGGGGAAAAAAGGACATCAATTTTGTTTGGGTACAACATTGCATGACCGTGCAATTGTCAGTTAAAGCGACGCAGTGCCGAATCGCAAAAAGTGCTCTGGTCAGGAAGAGGTTAAATCCTTCCGGGGCTGAAGTGGTTAAAGTGGAAGTCCACTTAAAAGCTAACTGAGGTTAAGGTCTCATTCCCATGTTAAAAAATGAGCTGTAAAGCTAGTACCGAAGGACAAAAAGCAGTGTTAAAAACGCAGTGTTAAAAACGCAATTTTATCCACGTTTTGCAGTGGCGCCAATGCGCCTTTAGCCGCACTAGCGTTCAGCTGCGTTTCTCTGTCTCTATTCAAAATCAATGGTTCCCTATGGGAGCCCATTGATTTGAATAGAAGTCTTTTTAGTTTTTAGGCGAGTCCACGGCGCCTGGCCTCGTGGACTAGGCCGAAGCTGCGGCCTTACCTAAAAACTCCCATCCACAGCTCCTTAGGACCAGCGCGGTGTCAGCGATTTGCTGAAAATTTTAATCGATTTGACCTCTCAACTCTATTCAAGATCCAAATAGATTTTTTCCCCAGCCCTACCTCCACACTAAAAAAATGGTGTGGGGGGGCCCCAAGATCCATACTAGACCCTTATCCGAGTGAGTGCTCCCCCTGGACCATACCAGGCCACATGCCCTTAACATGGGGGTGTGGGTGCTTTGGGGCAGGGGGTCTCTGTGCCCCCCACCCCAAAACACCTTGTCCCCATGTTGATGAGAACAAGGGCCTCTTCCCAACAATCCATGCCATTGGTTGTCAGGGTCTGCGGGCAGAATCTTGGGGGGGCCCAGATCCCGGCCCCCCACCCTAGGTGAATGAGTATGAGGTACATCGTACCCCTACCCATTCACCTAGAAAAAAAAAGTGTAAAAAAAAACACACTACACAGGTTTTTAAAGTATTTTATTAAGGCAGCCCAATCTCTTCTCCCTCTGCCAGTCCTTCTCCCCTCTCCGGTTCTTCTCCTCTCTGCGCTGTCTTCTCTCTCCTCTATCTTCTTGCTCTTTTGCCGGGTCTTCTCATTTTTTTGCTGGATCTTCTCCCTCTGTTCTTCTTCTGATGTTGACTTGGCACGATCTCCGGTGGAATGCTGGGTCCGCCATGTGCAATGACTTATATTGGCATGGGGTGGGGCCACCGATGATGTAATTTGGAGGCCACGCCCCTTGTAATGTCATCACCCCATCATTCCCTGGATGGTGACATCAAAAGGGGCGTGGTCTACAAATTACATCATCGGGTGGCCACGCCCCATACCAAAATAAGTCATTGCACACAGCAGACCCAGCAATACACAGGGAGATCGCATTGATAATGCACACGTTCCCAAGACATATACTTGTAAATGGTGCCTAAAACTGTTTACAGAAAAGATCTCATGTAAAATCATATTAGATAATGTTGCAATACGTGTTCTCACGCAACATTGTCTTCCTTTCAAGAAGTAGATTTTTTTTTTCAGCAAAACACATCACTAAGCCCTTTGTCCAACCTGCACAAGCCCAGAAGGTACTCATAGAGGCCATTAATATAACAATATGAATATCAGAAAAATCTCTTTATATGTTATAAATAACCATGCAACTAAGAAGGAGGGTTTAAAGTGATTGTAAAGTCTCATTTTTTTTATTATAAAAATAACAAACATGTCATACTTAACCTGCTCTTTGCAGTGGATTTGCACAGAGCAGCCCAGATCCTCCTCTTCTCGGGTCCCCCACCGGCGCTGCTGGCTCCTCCCTCCTGTTGAGTGCCCCCACAACAAGCAGCTTGCTATGGGGGCACCCAAGCCGAGCTGCAGCTCTGTGTCTCCATTCAGAAATGGACAAACAAGATATGGAGACATGGAACTGCGGTTCGACTCCGCCCCTCTCTCTCCTGATTGGCTAACTGACTTTGATGGACAGCAGTGGGATCCAATGGAACTGCTGCTGTGTCTCAGCCAATCAGGAGAGAGTGTCCCGGGTGGCTGAGACACTCGTGGATGTCACTGGACAGAGATGCACCTCTGGTAAGAGAGCAGCTGCTGCACACAGAAGGCTTTTTATCTTAATGCATTAAGATAAAAAACCTTCTGCCCTTACACCCACTTTAAGATTATTTTAATTTCTGTTTAATAAAATGTAACCATTCAGCTATTTTTTTTTTTTATTCAGAACTGTATGAAATGGATACCAATAAAATTCCAGATTTTATGATATTAGAAGTATACGTTTGTAAAGTGGGAAAATAAGGCTATGAGTATCATACACCAAAGTTATACTTATCTGTCTTGTGTTGGAATATTTTTGCTGGATGCTTACACAATAAGTGTGTTCTGTGTGTTATAGAATAACCTTTATGACAAGAAAGTCATGTTTACTGAGTTCAGTAGCTCAAGTTTTAATTCTGCACACAGACACACAGCTGAATCAGGGTGTTAGTACACTTAGTTTACTTTTATGTGAGTTCTGTGTAATACATTAAAGCTCAAATTGTAGAAGGGTGTGCTGAGCCTGTGTTAGATGGCATCCTTTGTGGACATTCAGTTTTTGTAGCTGTGTGAAAGCTTGGAGCCTAAAAGTGGTTGTGTATTGGGATGCCACAGACATAAACGAAAACAGTTCCCAGACAACTAGATTATTGAGAAAAGGGAGCTGTAGTGAATAATTGCACTACAGCACTACTGGTTGCAAACAAAGCGGAAAACACAAAAATGTAATGGATGGAGAGTCTGACAATAGCACCCCCCCCCCCCCCCCCCCATGTATACATTACCAGTGGCTATGCAGGTGCGCTGTACATGTGGCTTTGCTCCACTTTTTATGGACAGACCTTCGTTGTGTACATCACCAAGCTGTCACCATCCTATAGACTTATCAGATATGTGCCGAATTAGCACATTTTCTATGATTTTTTTTTTTTTTGGAGCAGGTGTACATTTGTTCTGGACTATTAGAAAGTTGCGTTTTTGTTTTGTTTTTTGTCCTGGAATACAGATGGAAGTCTGTGGCTTCAGATTTAGCCAATGAGCATTATACATCATACTGGGCAAATCAGATTTCCTGGCACGTGGGGTCTTTGCTCTCTTCTCACCAAAAAAGACCCCGTTGTTCCAGTAAGTCAATATTAAATGACTAGTGTGAGCCCAGAAACAGAGACGTGCATTTATTCCTCAGTCTGTATGTGCATGATGTGTAAATACACAGTGCCGCCATGGAATTGCACTGTTTAGTTTTTATTTGAAATAAAGCAGCACTTTACTTGTAACCCATACACTGCTGGTATGATTAGCTGGTTTGTTTTTTTCAGTCAGCACTCAGATTTCCTCCATTTTATTTATCACAAGGTCATTAAAGAATGTGTTACCCCAACATATGTGTCTGATGTACCATGTACGTGTTAAAAAATATCCTGTTCTCATTGTATTGTTATTAACATAGTTGACTAGAATATGAGGGTGATTTACTATAGTCAAATAGGCTGTTCACTTTGGAAGGGGAATTTCCCCAAAGCTTAGTGAATGTGGAGAAAGTACTCTTTGCACAGAATACCTAATGACATATGAGGTAAATAAAAAACAGCATTTCCACTTGCACGTGATTGGATGATAGAATTCAGAAGAGCTTTGCCTTCTTTTGCAACTTCCCTTGTAAAGTGAACAGCATATTTGCCTTTAATTAGTGTCTTTATTCTACAGGTCATGATGGCTGTGAAAATATGATCTCTCGTCTGGAAAGTACAACCAGGGCTTGCAGTTGGGTCACATTGGTTGACTTTCCTCGCTTGTCTGTGCGTGTCTTCAAGTGAGACTTAAGCCAAACATTTTTTTTTTCCATAAAAAACATTTTCTTAACATTTTACTCTAAAATTACTGTGAAAATGGTGCCACATCCCTAAATGTATCAATATATTGAAGATAAACTAGCCTAAGATGGGACTTTGGAGGCACGACGTTTACAATAAAACTTTATGTTTATGAATCCTCCAGGATTCCTCCAGGGCCTTTCCCATCCTCTGGAGCTTCCTGCCCCAGTATGTCCCGTCAGCCCCTACCCTGTCCGCCTTTATGTAATCCCTAAAAAGTCACTTATTTAGGGAAGCCCACCCCACCTCCACTTAAGAACATTATCCGAGTCGCCTCCATCAGATCATCCCCACCCTTTGTACCTCCACCCCCTCCCTTTAGACTGTAAGCCTCATGAGCAGGGTCCTCCTATTCCTACTGTATTAAACTATATTGTAATTGTACTGTCCCCCTCTATATTTTAAAGCACTGCGCAAACTGTTGGCACTATATAAATCCTCTATAATAATAAATCCATAATTGACCAAATACAAAACATTTAGTTCCTGTTCACACAGGGGCAGCCTTCAAAGTCGTCCGACTCTGAAGCTGCCCCGCACAGCGTGACCTCAGTGCGATTTGCAAATGAATGGAAGTCAATGCAAGCCGCTCCGAAGTTGCCTCAAAGTAGTACAGGAACCTTTTTCAAAGTCAGAGTGATTCAGTGGAACGATTGAATGGATCGTGACTTGTCAGGCTGACAAGTCGTCTGACAGGTTGCCCCTGTGTGAACCAGCACACCTGAAAAAAATACTTGTAGTTACAATAGAAGAGAATCACATCATAGGCATTGACATATGTTATCTTATCATATATTGATTCTTCTTTGCTCAACATATTTCTTGGACATAATCCACTTCTTCAGGAGTCATCGGTATTGTCTATTGTATGCACTAATAAAAATCTAATGACATTCTAAAAAGGAAAAAAGACACAAGTCTTGAGCATTACCTTTGCAACACTTTAATGTATAAAGGATGAAAATGATGTACTCACAAACAAGTATAAAGTTAAGCATATATTGTACAGTCCATCAATTGCGTCATCAGGCAAGATCAGCTGGGTGTCCCCTCTTCTTCAGAGCCGAAGTAGAGGGGACACCCTCGAAACACGTCAGCGGCTTTTGGACTACACATCCCACCATTGCAACTGGCCAGCTGATCTTGCTGAATGACGCAGTTGATGGACTGTACATTATATGCTTGACTTTTTACTCATTTGTGAGTACATCATTTTTATCCTTAAACATTAAAGTGTTGCAAAGGTAATGCGCAAGGCTTGTGCGCCCTCTTTCTTTTTTCCTTTTTAGAATGTCTTCTCGGTTCCCCTGGCATGTTATGAGTGGCAGCAAAGCTGACATGGTGGTTTGACTAGTTAAGATGGTCTTATACCATTCTTTCCCATCTACCGCACGGCTATCTCTTGAGCGCAGGAGTTTTTGACTTTATTCTGTAGAAATCGAATGAGCAGGGCCCTCTGATTCCTCCTCTATTGAATTGTATTGTAACTATACTTTCTACCCTAACGTTGTAAAGCGTTGCACAAACTGTTGACGCTATATAAATCCCGAATAATAATATACAATAATCATAATTAATAGCATATATGGGGGGAGGAGGTGATGGATGTATGGGAGCAGGTGCCCTGAGTGTCCCCCATATAGACTCATACACATGGTACCCCTGGGTGGTGTGCTTGGTGAACTTGGGATTGTATTGCAATGGGATGGTATAACTATATTGTGTTATTAATTATGATTACTGTATATCTCTTATAGTGCATACAATAGACAATGCTCCTGAAGAAGTGGATTATGTCCAAGAAAAGCATTGAGCAAGGAAGATAATATACATCATTGTCTATGATGTGATTTTCTTCTATTTTAATTAGAATTTTTTGCAGTAGCGTGTAAATGTTTTGTATTTTGTCTAGTATGGATTAACCCCTTCAGATCCGCGCTATAGCCAAATGACGGCTACAGCACGGATCTGCTTTGCCAGGGGGCTGTCAATAGACGTCCTCCACTTTGCATGCTCGCCACCCCCCCCTGAAGGGCACACGCTGTGATTACCCAAGTCAATGAGACTCGGGTGATCACAGATCGGAGTAAGGGGTCGATCCCGACCCCTTAGCACGTGATCAGCTGTCAGCCAATGACAGCTGATCATATTATGTAAACAGAAGATTGGTAAATGTTTTTTTTTTTTTTTCTCACGCTGACAGTGTCAGGAGAAAAAAAATCCAATCATTTTCTTCTGTTGAAGGGACATCGGTCCCAAAGAGGAAGAGGTGAAGCCGCCTCATATGTGCCTACCAGTACCGCCTGCCAGTGCCACGAGTCAGTGCCCATCAATCAGTGCCCACCAGTACATCAGTACCAGCAATCAGTGTCACCTATCAATGCCCACCAGTGGTGCCTCATCAGTGCCACCTAGCAGTGCTGCCTATTAGTGTCACCTACTAGTGCCCATCATTGCCACCTATTAGTGCCCTTCAATGCCACCTATCAATGCCCACCAGTGCCGCCTATTAGTGCCCACCAGTGCTGCCTATTAGTGCCGCCTTATCATTGCCCATCATTGTCGACTCATCAGTGCCCATCAGTGCAGCCTATCTGTGCCCATCAGTGTAGCCTCATCAGCGTACATCAATGAAGGAGAAATATTACCTGTTTGCTAAATTTATTGACAAAATATAAACCAGCTTTGTATTTCTTTTTGTTGCTGTGACCTGACTTTCTGTTAGAGGGTGGCTACATTCATTCTTCATGGTCCTACTGTATGTAGGAAGGCAGCCACCCTCTCTAGCTTGCTTTCAATAGTGTAAAGGACTTCTAGTGTGCATAGAACAGTGCACTCAACTGCACCTAATGTGCACTATTTGATATAACCAAGCAGAGGTTGGGGGGTGGGGGGGGGGGGGGTTCTGGAGCTCATGGAGGAAAAATACAATAAAGCCCCATACACAGAAATTCTGCCAGCAAACGTCCGATGTGAGCTTTTGGTCAGAAATTCCGACCGTGTGTATGCTCCATCAGACTTTTGCTAGCAGAATTCCAGCCAGCAAAAGATTGAGAGCAGGTTCTCTATTTTTTTGGTTGGAAAAAGTTCAGATCCTAAAAAGTTCCGATCTTTCCGATCGTCTGTACAAATTCCGATGCGCAAAAAATTCCTACGCATGCTCGAAAACAATATGACGCATGCTCGGAAGCATTGAACTTAATTCTTTCAGCTCGTCATAGTGTTGTACGTCACCGCATTCTTGGCGGTCGAAAGTTCCGAGAACTTTTGTGTGACCGTGTGTGTGCAAGCCAAGCTTGAGCAGAACTCCATCGGAAAAACCATCCAAATTTTTTTCCAACGGGAAAATCCGCCCTTGTGTACGAGACATAAGGCTCCTTTCACACTTGTGCAGCTTTTCCTGCAACTTTTGACATCAGAGTCGCACGACGAGTCATACCCCATGATTCGCACCGACTTCATAGTAATCCCTGTACTACTTTGGTCCGACTTTGATGCGACTTGAGGTCCATAGACCTCAAGATTACACAGGCATTCCCTGAAGTTGTGACAAAATCGCGGTAAAGTCACGGCAGAAGTAATGGTTGTTTATGGATTCTTTTTGGAGAATAGGGATATTGTTTTGTGTCACTTTAAGACAGAGATTCTGTTAGGAGGGATTGTGTATCATTTATTTATTATTGTGTTTTGATGTTGTAATAGAGTAACATGTTTTTATGCTGAACTGTATACATTTAATGTAGGTGTGGATTGCCAGTGCTCAGCTGTGATATATCCATTTGAGGAATTGCATGGTAATTTAGAAAAACGCAGATAATGTATACAGAGATCTATTAAAATGTAACATATGCCTCACAAAAATCCGATATGTCTGCAATCCATTTCAGGGGTGGTGGAGCTACAGAGGAGAAGGAACATTTTCTTTTTGTTCTCTAACTTTTGAGAAGCCCAGGTTAAGGGCCGGTTCACTCCAGCGCAGTGTCTGACATTGCATGTGATTCGCACTGCTCTGCAGATCACTTGTGGTGTCTGTGCGATGCAAATTTAACCATACAGATTGTATAGCTGAATTTGCATCGCATTTGGACCAAAATCGTGCAGGACCCTTTTTTTTTTTTTTTTTTTTATGTCTGCACCAGAATCACAACCATGCCATTCTATTCCTGTCTGAATTCACAGTTTGCAGTGCGATATGAGAACCGATCTGGGGGAGGCATTCATTTTCTATTGACACCCGCAGCGGTTCGCATAGGGCAGTGTGAACTGTCTGCGAGTTCTATGCAATGTGGGAACCCGCACTGGAATCGCACTGGTTCCCACATTGTGCTGGTGTGAACCGGCACTAAACCCCCTCTGACTTG
The DNA here is from genome assembly GCF_037356315.1 of Lithobates pipiens. Classification (NCBI taxonomy): domain Eukaryota; kingdom Metazoa; phylum Chordata; class Amphibia; order Anura; family Ranidae; genus Lithobates; species Lithobates pipiens. Next base: position 87,254,867 of record NW_027507790.1, on the reverse strand, counting down.
CAATGCACAACCCTGGTACACAAACCATCAGGCATAGGGCTACTCCCATCAAGCTGATCATACATTATACAAACTATAATCAATTGTTTAGGTTTGTCTATATTTTACATAGTTTTGGTAGATTTAAAGGAGGTTGTACAGGGATTGTACAATCAAATTGTAGTGTGTATAGCCACCCCTATGTCTGCCATCAACTATGTAGCGCAAGGACCTGCTTGATTTGATACAAATTGAATGGATAGGTGTTTTCGCCTTACATAGTTTCCTAAATCTAAAGGAGATTTCTCAGAGATTGTACAATAAGATGTGTATGGTGTATGGCCACCTTAAGGCGTTTCTCTTCCCTGGTTCCTCCATTGGGATTTAAACTATTGATACAAATGAATGCATAGTCATGAGGAAAATGTCAATGTTCGTTTTGCAAACCTGCACCTCCCGTTCATGCATCATTTTGTATGATAGAAAATGCCAGTAAAAACTACATTTAGATGAATAAAAAAAAAATGTTGTTTCAAATCTTTTAATGTGTAACTTGAACCATCCAGTGTAACATTAACATTGTGGGGATAATAATTTGCTTTGTCGTTGTGCTCCTCTGTGCAATGGATGTTAGAGCTGCTGAGAAGTATGCTAACTTTTTCGTCGCTTAGGTACAGAAACATTTTAAAGGAAACGTGTTTTCACCTGAAATATCTGAGAATCCTCGAATATTCCCCCTGACATCCTTGGTCTCATAAACTAGTTCAAAAGCACTCGTGAAGGATATTTTATGCCCTGGAACTATATAGTGGATGTGGTTGTAAGCCTTATGCCGCGTACACACGAGCGGACTTTTGAACATCCAAAGTCCGACGGAATGATTCCGTCAGACTATTCGATCGTGTGTGGGCTGCAACGGACTTTTGATTCGCCAAAGTCTGACGGACTTTAGAATATGGAACATGCTTCAAATTTTTCCGACGGAACTCCGCCGGACCCGGTCCCTCCGAAAAATTCGCTCGTGTGTATGCTATTCCAACAGACTAAAACCGACGCTAGGGCAGCTATTGGCTACTGGCTATGAACTTCCTTATTCGAGTCCAGTCGTACGTCATCACGTTTGAATCCGTCGGAGTTTAGTGTGATTGTGTGTGGCCAAGTCCGCTCAGTCGAAAAGTCCGTCAGAACTCTGTCGGAACTCAGGCAGAACTCCTTCGGAAGTCTGTCGGACATAAGTTCTCTCGTGTGTACGGGGCTTTACATATACCCGGTGAAGTGAATAGCCTTAGATGATATACAGAGATGAAACAAATCTCCCTACATAAGATGTACCTGTCTATCTGCAGTCTTCTCTTCTCTACAGGCATTCAAAGTTCTGAATTATAAAGCTTGTCTGAGAGTTCAAAAAAAAGGAGGCAGACAGCTGAAATTACAGTCAGAGGAGAGCTCTGAGAGCTGATTGGAGGGAAGAGACCCCCCCCCCCCCCCCCCTTCACACAGCACACAAGAGCAGAGCTGAGGCTGTCAATATGCTGGAGCTCCCTCCCTGTCACCATTATTCTCTTGGTGTCAGGAAAACTTGTCAGAAGTGATTCATGCTGATAGCAGAGTAAAGAACCTGCAGAGAGAAATGACACTTGGTGCTGTTAATTGAGAATAGTACACACTATTAGAGGGATATACTTTGTTCCTATTTCTGTCTGAGGTTTTCAATCACTTTAAAGTAGAATTAACGACAAAACTTTTTTTTTTCATTTTGGATAGAGTAAGACAGGGTTATAACCCGTGTTTGTTTTTTCTTCTTGCCATCTGTGTCTCATTGGAGGGATTGTCACGAGGGTCACCAGAACAAGTGTCTCCTTTGAAAGGTTTTCCCTCTGTTCCTGTTCTGGTGACAACCCAAAATTTGGGGTTTTCTTTCAAGATCAGTGATAATGGCAAATAGGACAAATAGAGAGGGTTAATTCTCTAACTGTAGCATAAAAAGCCTGACAGGGGTTCTAATCCCTCTCCACTCTACCCAAACTTTAAAAAAATGTTTTGCCTTTAGTTAGGTGCTCCATGGCCATCACTATTGAAGGTGCCTCAGACAGGTATTAACCTTGATGACAGATTGGTTTTCATCATCTCTGTTTATACCAGGTCCTTGGTTTTGTAGGTGAGAGTTTAACAAAGTGTTGTATTTGTATTTTATACTTCATTTTCTTATAGCCCTACATCTTTCTGTCCTCTGCAGTGTTCCAAACCAAAATTACGGGTTCATTGTTCTGCCATCCATGAAATAAGAAAATGCAGCCGCCTGGAGATGCCGGATAACATTAACACATTTGTGCTTAAGGTAAGAGCTATGCAGAGAAAACGAAGTGTAAAAGACAGTGGGGTGGATTTACTAAAGGTAAATAGACGGGGTGCTTTGAAAGTGCAGTTGCACTCATTTTCACCAGAACTTAGTGAATGTGGTGAAGCTCTGCTGATTTCCATCATCCAATCATGTGCAAGAAGCAAGAATGCTGTTTGGGTTTTTTTTGTTTGTTTTTTTAATTTTTTTGCTGATTGGGTATTTTTTTTAACGTAAAGCTTTGCCGTATTTACTAACCTCTGGGGAAAATGAGTGCAACAAACTTTCAAAGTGCCCAGTCTATTTGGCTTTAGTAAGTCCACCCCACTGTATGTGTTGCTGTTGGCCTACAGATTGGACTTATTCTTTCCTGTTATACATTACAGTTTTACATACATTTATAGCTTTATAGATTGTATGTTAACAAACAAAATATAAAACTTTTAAATGTGCTTCTATTTCACATTTAAAGCCCAACTCTGGGTTAAATGTTTTTAAAATGTTCCCCTAGAGAGGTTGGAAAAAAGCTGCTCTGGCTGCAATACCCTTCTTCATTCTTGGAATATGTACCGCAGTACCTCCCCTTCCATGCAAGAGGTCCTCAGTCTTCCAGATTGAATGATGTTCAGGGTCACCCAACCTAGAAGACTGAGGAAAGATTGTGAGTGCAGAGTGTCATGGCTCTGACCACAGAGTGCAGCAATGTGCACTCACAGTGCATCGATGCAGAAAGTGGAGCTGATGTCATAACATCAGGCTTCCTGAATCATCCAGGACTGCCCATCTCCTGGAACAGCCTCAAGAGGCCCCCAGCATGTCACATGTTCCCTAAGAAGACATTAGAAAAAAGGTAAGGAAAAAATGAAAGCATAGCATATTGCTGGTGGGAGAGAGGTCTCAATAAGGGGGCTGCTGTATAAATAGGAGGTGCTTTTTGAGCCTAGAGTTGGGCCTTCAACACGCAACTGTGCTAATTGCCTGGCTTTAATGCTCACCAGGGTTGATTTACTAAAACTGGAGAGTGCAAAATTTGGTGCAAATTTGCACAGAAACCAATCAGCTTCTAGATTTTATTGTCAAAACTTAACTGAATAACCACTTGCTTACTGGGCACTTAAAACCCCCTCCTGTCCAGACCAGTTTTCAGCGCTGATGCACTTTGAATGACAATTGCGCAGTCAAACAACACTGTACACAAATGAAAATTGGCCAAATTTTTAGCATTTTTTCCCACAAATAGAGCTTTCTTTTGGTGGTATTTGATCACCTCTGCAGTTTTTATTTTTTGTTAAAAACTTTGGTCGTTTTAAATTTTTTTTAACAAAAAAATGTAATTTTTTTTATATTTTGTTATAAAGTTTTGCAAACAGGTAATTTTTCTCCTTCATTGATGTACGCTGATGAGGCGGCACTGATGGGCACCGATAGGTGGCAGTGATGGGGCAATAATAGGTACTGATCAGCACTGGTTGGTTACACCCATAGGCAGCACTCCTAGGTGGCACTGCTTGGCACCACTGGTGGGCATTGATAGGTGGCACTTGTGGGCATTGATAGGTGGCACTCATGGGCAGTGGCACTGGCAGGGGGTACTGGTGGCACAGATGAGGCAGAATTGCCTCTTCCTCTTCGGGACCGATGTCCCTTGCACATAAGCCGGTGATCGGCTTTTTTTTCTCCTCACGCTGTCAGAGTGAGAAAAAAAAAACGATTACCGAGCTTTTGTTTACATCATGTA